>NC_091289.1:91375753-91688911 GCF_032444005.1 Ranitomeya imitator
CCCCTTCCTACGCCACTGCACACACAAAATGCCAGCAGCTTCTCCCGCCTCACAGCCCCAGGTAACGGAGATTACTGAGGGAGATGACTGAACCCTACCCGGGGGCACTGCTATTCACACAGCAGAGCTGATAAAAGCCTTACAGGACACTTTTAAAGCAGAATTAGCTTCAGCCTTGCAGACTATCACCGCAAAACTGCAAGACATTGCACAAAGAACCTCTGTATTAGAGGGAAGGATGGACGCTGTAGCTGACACTCTGGAAGATGACATGGGGGATTGTTATGATCTGGTGGCCTAGGAGCAGCATGAGACGGACTCTGGAGAAGGTGGTCCCTGTACTGACCGCAAAGTAGCCGTGGGGGGTACCTGACACTCCCTAGACCCCTCGGCACAGCCTAAGATCTAACTTCCCCTAAAGACAGAAACAGGAAACCTATCTTGCCTCAGAGAAAATCCCCAAAGGATAGATAGCCCCCCACAAATATTGACGGTGAGAGGAGAGGGAAATAACATACGCAGAAATGAAATCAGATTTTAGTATAGGAGGCCATACTAGTTAAAAAGAAAGAATAGAACAGAGTACTATGCGGTCAGTATAAAAACACTAGAAAATATTCACCACAGAAAATACGAATCACCACATCTGACTAAAGACATGGGGGGTATATCTGCATCTCCAGAGACACAGCTTAGCTGCAAAAAATCCTTCACAGACAAAGCTGAACAAGACAAAAACAAGAATATGCACAAAACTTTAAGGTCCACAGCAGGTGGACAGCAAAAACAAAGCCAGGACTTATCTTTGTAAAAAAGCACAACAAACTGGAGAGACCAGCAGGGAAGAGAATCCTTCAAAAACAATGGACAACCGGCAGGGACTAAAGAGTCCAGCAAGGCTATATACCTCAGTCAGCCTTGCAATTAGTAGATACACCTGTCCAATCCTGCAGTCCAGTCACAACTGCATTACCCTCTACAACCACCGGAGGGAGCCCAAAAGCTGAATTCACAACAGTACCCCCCCCCCTTGAGGAGGGGTCACCGAACCCTCACCAGAGCCCCCAGGCCGATCAGGATGAGCCCGATGAAAGGTACGAACCAAATCAGCGGCATGGACATCAGAGGCAGAAACCGAAGAATTATCCTCCTGGCCATAACCCTTCCATTTGACAAGGTACTGAAGCTTCCGCCTCGATAAACGAGAATCCAAAATCTTCTCAACCACATATTCCAACTCCCCATTGACCAACACAGGGGCCGGAGGATCAACAGAGGGAACAACGGGCTCCACATATTTCCGCAACAAAGATCTATGGAAGACATTATGAATAGCAAAAGAGGCCGGAAGCGCCAGGCGAAAGGACACTGGATTAATAATCTCAGAAATCCTATAAGGACCAATAAATCGAGGCTTAAACTTAGGGGAAAAAACCTTGATAGGAACATGACGGGAAGATAACCAAACCAGATCCCCAACCCGAAGCCGGGAACCAGGACACCGACGACGTTTAGCAAAACGTTGAGCCTCCTCCTGAGACAACACCAAATTGTCCACCACATGAGCCCAAATCTGCTGCAACCTGTCGACCACAGAATCCACACCAGTAAGGTCAGAAGGCTCAACCTGCCCAGAAGAAAAACGAGGATGAAAACCAAAATTGCAATAAAAAGGCGAAACCAAAGTAGCCAAACTAGCCCGATTATTAAGGGCAAACTCGGCCAATGGCAAAAAAGCCACCCAATCATCCTGATCAGCAGACACAAAGCATCTCAAATAGGTCTCCAAGGTCTGATTAGTTCGCTCAGTCTGGCCATTTGTCTGAGGATGAAATGCAGAAGAAAAAGACAAATCAATGCCCAGCTTGGCACAAAAGGCCCGCCAAAACCTAGAGACAAACTGGGAACCTCTGTCGGACACAATATTCTCCAGAATACCATGCAAACGTACCACATGCTGAAAAAGCAACGGAACCAAATCAGAAGAAGAAGGCAATTTAGGCAAAGGCACCAAATGAACCATCTTAGAAAATCGGTCACAGACAACCCAGATAACCGACATTCTCTGGGAAACCGGAAGATCGGAAATAAAATCCATAGAAATATGTGTCCAGGGCCTCTCGGGGACCGGTAATGGCAAAAGCAACCCACTAGCACGGGAACAGCAAGGCTTAGCCCGCGCACAAATCCCACAGGACTGCACAAAAGAACGCACATCCCGCGACAAAGAAGGCCACCAAAAGGACCTACCAACCAAATCTCTGGTACCAAAAATCCCAGGATGGCCAGCCAACACAGAACAATGAACCTCAGAAATCACTTTACTAGTCCATCTATCAGGAACAAACAGTTTCCCCACAGAACAGTGGTCAGGTTTATTAGCCTGAAATTCCTGAAGAACCCGTCGCAAATCAGGGGAGATGGCAGAAAGAATCACCCCTTCCTTCAAAATGCCAACCGGCTCAAGAACCCCAGGGAAATCAGGAAAAAAACTCCTAGAGAGGGCATCCGCCTTAACATTCTTAGTACCAGGAATGTACGAGACCACCAAATCAAAACGGGAGAAAAACAGGGACCATCGAGCCTGTCTAGGATTCAGCCGTTTGGCAGACTCGAGGTAAATCAGATTCTTATGATCGGTCAGGACCACAATACGGTGCTTGGCCCCCTCAAGCCAATGTCGCCACTCAAATGCCCACTTCATAGCCAACAACTCCCGATTGCCGACATCATAATTGCGTTCCGCAGGCGAAAACTTCCGAGAAAAGAAGGCACATAGTTTCATCAAGGAACCATCAGAATTCCTCTGAGACAAAACGGCCCCTGCCCCAATCTCAGACGCGTCAACCTCAACCTGAAATGGAAGAGAAATATCTGGCTGATGCAACACAGGGGCAGAAGTAAATCAGCGTTTAAGCTCCTGAAAGGCAGAGACAGCCACGGAGGACCAATTCGTCACATCAGCGCCCTTCCTGGTCAAATCGGTCAGAGGTTTAACCACACTGGAGAAGTTGGCAATGAAACGACGAAAAAAATTAGCAAAGCCCAAGAATTTCTGAAGGCTCTTCACAGATGTGGGCTGAATCCAATCATGAATGGCCTGAACCTTAACCAGATCCATTTCTATAGATGAGGGAGAAAAAATGAAACCCAAAAAAGAAACCTTCTGCACTCCAAAGAGGCACTTTGACCCCTTCACAAATAAAGCATTATTACGGAGGATCTGAAATACCATCCTGACCTGTTTCACATGAGACTCCCAATCATTGGAAAAAATCAAAATATCATCCAAATATACAACCATGAATTTATCAAGATAACTCCGAAAGATATCATGCATGAAGGATTGGAACACAGATGGGGCATTAGAGAGTCCGAATGGCATCACAAGGTATTCAACATGGCCTTCGGGCGTATTAAATGCAGTTTTCCATTAGTCACCCTGCTTAATACGAATAAGATTATATGCCCCTCGAAGGTCAATCTTGGTAAACCAGCTAGCCCCCTTAATCCTAGCAAACAAATCAGTAAGCAAAGGCAAAGGATATTGAAATTTGACCGTGATCTTATTCAAGAGGCGATAATCAATACAGGGTCTCAAGGAGCCATCCTTCTTGGCAAAAAAAAAGAACCCCGCTCCCAACGGTGAAGAAGATGGCCGAATATGCCCTTTCTCCAAAGACTCCTTAATATAGCTCCGCATGGTGGCATGTTCAGGCACAGACAGGTTGAAAAGTCGGCCCTTAGGGAATTTACAACCTGGAATCAAGTCAATAGCACAATCACAGTCCCTATGCGGTGGAAGGGAACTGGATTTGGGCTCATCGAATACATCCTGGAAGTCTGACAAAAACTCAGGAATTTCAGAAGAGGGGGAAGAGGAAATTGACATCAAAGGAACCTGATCATGAACCCCCTGACAACCCCAACTAGTCACAGACATGGATTTCCAATCTAACACCGGATTATGTAGCTGCAACCATGGAAAACCCAGCGCAATATCATGCAAATTATGCAACACCAGAAAATGACAATCTTCCTGATGGGCTGGCGCCATGCGCATGGTCAGCTGTGTCCAAAACTGGGGCTTATTTTTAGCCAACGGTGTAGCATCAATGCCCCTCAAAGGAATAGGGTTCTGCAAAGGCTGCAAGGGAAAACCACAACGTCTGACAAACTCCAAGTCCATCAAGTTCAGAGCGGCGCCTGAATCCACAAATGCCATGACAGAATGATGACAATGAGCAGATCAAGGTCACAGATAACAGAAATTTAGGTTGTATAGTACTGATGGTAACAGAACTAGCGATTCTCTTTATACGCTTAAGGCAATCAGAAATAACATGAGCAGAATTGCCGCAGTAAAACACAACCTTTTCTGACGCCTGAATGTTTGACGTTCAGCTCTAGACAAAGTCCTATCACACTGCATAGGCTCAGGGCTCCGCTCAGAGGACAACGCCATAGAGTGCACAACTCTGTGCTCATGCAAGCGCCGATCAATCTGAATGGCCAGAGACATAGAATCACTCAGACCAGTAGGCGTGGGGAACCCCACCATAACATCTTTAACGGATTCAGAAAGACCCTTTCTGAAAATTGCCGCCAAGGCATCCTCATTCCATTTAGTCAGTACAGACCATTTTCTAAATTTCTGGCAATACGGTTCTGCCGCTTCTTGACCCTGACACAGGGCCAACAAGATTTTCTCAGCCTGATCCACAGAATTAGGCTCATCATACAACAACCCCAATGCCTGAAAGAACGAATCAACATTAAGCAAAGCAGGATTGCCAGTTTCCAGGGAAAATGCCAAATCCTGTGGGTCACCATGCAGCAGAGATATGATGATTTTAACCTGCTGAATAGGATCACCAGAAGACCGGGGTCTTAATGCAAAAACAGTTTACAGTTATTTTTGAAACTCAAAAATTTGGATCTGTCACCAAAGAATAAATCAGGAGTAGGAATCTTAGGTTCTAAGGCAGGAGTCTGAACAATATATTCTGAAATACCCTGTACCCTAGCAGCAAGCTGATCCACACGAGAAACTAACTCCTGAACACTCATGTTATTACTAGGTTCCGCAGCCACCCAGAGGTAAAGAGGGAGGAACAGGCTAAGGAAAAAAAATGGCTCAAAAGCTTCTCTCCCTTCTTCTGAGATGCAATTAACTCATTGTTGGCCAGTTGTACTGTTATGATCTGGTGGCCTAGGAGCAGCATGAGACGAACTCTGGAGAAGGTGGTCCCTGTACTGACCGCAAACCCTGAACCTAGCAGCGCAACTAAAAGTAGCCGTGGGGGGTACCTGACACTCCCTAGACCCCTCGGCACAGCCTAAGGTCTAACTTCCCCTAAAGACAGAAACAGGAAACCTACCTTGCCTCAGAGAAAATCCCCAAAGGATAGATAGCCCCCCACAAATATTGACGGTGAGAGGAGAGGGAAATAACATACGCAGAAATGAAATCAGATTTTAGCATAGGAGGCCATACTAGCTAAAAAGAAAGAATAGAACAGAGTACTATGCGGTCAGTATAAAAACACTAGAAAATATCCACCACAGAAAATACGAATCACCACATCTGACTAAAGACATGGGGGGTATATCTGCATCTCCAGAGACACAGCTTAGCTGCAAAAAATCCTTCACAGACAAAGCTGAACAAGACAAAAACAAGAATATGCACAAAACTTTAAGGTCCACAGCAGGTGGACAGCAAAAACAAAGCCAGGACTTATCTTTGTAGAAAAGCAGTGCAAACTGGAGAGACCAGCAGGGAAGAGAATCCTTCAAAAACAATGGACAACTGGCAGGGACTAAAGAGTCCAGCAAGGCTATATACCTCAGTCAGCCTTGCAATTAGTAGATACACCTGTCCAATCCTGCAGTCCAGTCACAACTGCATTACCCTCTACAACCACCGGAGGGAGCCCAAAAGCTGAATTCACAACAGGGGATATTAAAAACCACATGGATCGCATAACTGAACTTGAGCTCAAATGTGAGGACATAGAAAATAGGTCCCGTAGGGGAAACTATTGTGAATTCTGTTATCGAACTCCCTCCTGTGGTCATGAATGGTACTTCGGCGAGTTCTGTCCATGGACTCCCTCTGGTGGCTGTGAGTGGAGCTGCTGGTTCTGAGGTTCCTTCCACAGGTGACCTAGTTTATTCTTAGGCTGGCTGCTCTATTTAACTCCACTCTGATCGTTACTCCATGCCAGCTGTCAATGTTCTAGTACTGGTTCAGTTCGCTCTTGGATCTTTCTTGTGACCCGTTTACTCAAGCAGAAGCTAAGTCCCTGCTAGTTTATTTGTTGTTCATTGTTTTCTTGTCCAGCGTGCTATCATGATTTTGCCTTGCTAGCTGGAAGCTCTGGGATGCAGAGTGGCAACTCCGCACCGTGAGTCGGTGCGGGGGTCTTTTTTGCACACTCTGCGTGGTCTTTTGTAGTTTTTTGTGCTGACCGCAAAGATACCTTTTCTATCCTCAGTCTGTTTAGTAAGTCTAGCCTCCTTTGCTGAAACCTGTTTCATTTCTGTGTTTGTGACTTTCATCTTATCTCAGTCAATATTTGTGGGGGGCTGCCTTTTCCTTTGGGGAATTTCTCTGAGGCAAGGTAGGCTTTATTTCCTATCTCTAGGGGTAGCTAGCTCTTAGGCTGTGAAGAGGCGTCTAGGCAGAGTTAGGTACGCTCCACGGCTATTTCTAGTGTGTGTGATAGGATTAGGGGTTGCGGTCAGCAGAGATCCCACTTCCCAGAGCTTGTCCCGTGTTTGTTTAACCATCAGGTCATTCTGTGTGCTCCTAACCACCAGGTCCATAACAGTACAGCTGGCCCAAAGTGTTAATGCATCTCAATAGAGGGCTAAGAGAAGTTCTGAGACCATTTTTTTTTTCTCTGCAGTGTGTTTTGTCTTTCTTTTCCCCTTAACCTCTGGGCGGTTCAGGACACAGGTGTAGATATGGACATTCAAGGTCTGTCCTCTTGTGTGGATCATCTCACTGCAAGGGTACAAAACATTCAAGATTTTGTGGTTCAGAATCCGATGTTAGAGCCTAGAATTCCAATTCCTGATTTGTTTTCTGGGGATAGATCGAAGTTCCTGAATTTCAAAAATAATTGTAAACTGTTTCTTGCTTTGAAGCCCCGCTCCTCTGGTGACTCCGTTCAACAAGTCCGCAGGTCAAACCGCTCACAGTCGAATTCCGTCTGCAGACTCTAAATGTTGTCATATGCTCAGTTCAGAGTGTGGTTTCTGTCTAACTCTAATTAGATAACCTATGCTGGATCGACTGAGATCATTCAGCCTTGTTGGTCTTTTATTTCTCTGATTGCACTTCCCCTACTTCACGGGTGGAGAGGACTGTTGGTGATGGTTCAGATACTGGACTCTGTCTTGGCTAATCCTGGCTACTGCAAGAATTTATTATAAGCACAGGCTATGCTTGCAGGGACATTACATGCTGCCTCACTTTGGTGATTTTCGGCCTACCTCTGATAATAGAGGAGGCCTGATTGCTGCGAGTTCTGGACTTTGAGTCCATTGGATGTTTTATTTTCATTGTTTAATAAGTGTCTGTGTCTCCCCTTCCTTCTGTTCTTCCCTTATGTTTCTATATAGGATTGCTCATCTTAATAACTGTGTTTGGATACAAATTCTTTATAAGGATCTCAAATCGTATTCATCCAATCAAGAGTACTGGGTGAGTTAGGCTTCTTTCACACTAGTGTCGGAATCTCCCCGTCGCAATGCGTCGGGGAGAGATTCCGATGCTAGCGTTTGCTGCATTGCACAATGGAGGCAGCGGATGCATTTTTCCGGCGCATCCGCTGCCCCATTGTAAGGTGCGGGGAGGTGGGGGGCGGAGTTCCGGCCGCGCATGCGCGGTCGGAAAAAGCGGTCCGTCGGGAGAAAAAAACGTTACATGTAGGGTTTTTTTCTCCCGACGGCCCGCCAAAGCACGACGCATCCGTCGCAAGACGGATGCGAAGTGTGCCAATCCGTCGCAAATGCGTCGTCAATAGAAGTCTATGGGGAAAAAACGCATCCTGCAAGCACTTTTGCAGGATGCGTTTTCTCTGCAAAACGACGCATTGTGACGGATTTAAAAAAACGCTAGTGTGAAAGTACCCTTACTGGGGAAATATCTCATTCAGCTCCACAACTCTAAAACATCATGTGGAGTACTTTCACACAATGTAAGGGGTTTTAACTCCCCTTTAAAGCACAAAAAAGCATTCTTAGATTACCAAAAACGTAACCCAGACATCATCTGTCTCCAAGAGACCCATTTCTCTGACTCTTCATGCCCTAAATACTTTGACTCTTCTTATTCCCATTTTTTTATTTCAACTTCGGATCATAAAACAAGGGGGGTTGCCATCTTCATAAAAAATAGTTTTCCTTTGCAGCCGATAAATAATTATGTAGATTCAGAGGGCAGATTTTACATCCTCCAAAGTACCGTATATACTTGAGTATAAGCCGAGATTTTCAGCCCATTTTTTTGGGCTGAAAGTCCCCCTCTCGGCTTATACTCGAGTCATACCCAGGGGTCGGCAGGGGAGGGGAGTCTAATAATAAAGTTTTGCTCTGTTAGCTCCGTATGGCTGGACCTAGGACCTTCATGTACATTTCGGGTATGTGGCCATTGCAGCCCCATATGTAGGGCACCTGACGCACCCGCCTTTTCCTTTTTTACCCTGTTCTTTGACTATTGTCTGGCATTGCCTAATAGGGCTATTGGACTTTGTGCTGACATACAGGTTTTGATCATTTCTGCCATCTTTTTCTATACCCCTGGACAGGGTCTATGTTCTTACCTGGACGTTCATGAACATGATATATATTTTCTATTTAGGGAACTTTGTGTTTACCCAGGAGGCATAGCTATACAGGGCCACCTTTATGTGTTGTACCTAGTGCATGCTTATTATATTGACTTGTTATTTAGACATGCATATTGCTTAGGTCATGTGATATTTTACCTTTGCATCACTCGTAGGGTATATGCCCCTTTTTGGCCACTGTAATTTTTACGGATCAATGTGGGGATTTTTGGTGTGTTCACTTGTTTTTAATGTTTTTACCTTTGCATCAATAAAGTTTGCCTTTTTATATAATTCAATACTCATTGTGGTGTGCAGTATTTGAGTGGTTCTTTTTCCTTCTTTTTTCATTGTCATTACATTACCACTTTGCTGCACCCCTCTTTATCTGATATACAGTATTGGTAGTGCGCTGGTGCCCTATATCCTGTAATGGGAGTCTAATAATACTCACCTGCTCCCGACACAGTCCCTGCAGTTCCCTGGTTCTCTGGCTCCGCAGCTTCTTCCTGTACTGAGCGGTCACATGGTACCGCTCATTACAGTAATGAATATGGACCCGACTCCACTCCCATAGGGGTGGAGCCGCATATTCATTACTGTAATGAGCGGTAACGGTGACCGCTCACTACAGGAAGAAGCTGTGGTGCCGGAGAACCAGGGACCGCACCAGGAGCAGGTGAGGATTATGGGGAGGGGGAGAGTTGCGCGCCGCTCCGTCTTCAGCATCTTCTGCAGTGACACTCAGGTCAGAGGGTACGATGACGTGGTTAGTCCGTGCCCTCTGCCTGAACATCAGTGGAGAAGACGCTGAAGACGGAGCAGCGCCCGGAACGAGGAGAGGTGAATATTGCAAGTGCCGGGGGCCTGAGCGACGAGAGGTGAGTGTGATTTTTTTTTTATCGCAGCAACAGCATGTGGGGTAAAAATATCTATATGGAGCATCTTATGGGGCCATATTCAACATTTGTGCAGCACTATATGGGGCAAGTGTCTGTATGGAGCATCTTATGGGGCCATAATCAACGTTTGTGCAGCACTGTATGGGGCAAATATCTTTATGGAGCATCTCATGGGGTCATAATTAACGTTTGTGCAGCACTATATGGGGCAAATATCTTTATGGAGCATCTTATGGGGCCATAATCAATGTTTGTGCAGCACTGTATGGGACAAATATCTTTATGGAACATCTTATGGGGCCCAAATTAACGTTTGTGCAGCACTATATGGGGCAAGTGTCTGTATGGAGCATCTTATGGGGCCATAATCAACGTTTGTGCAGCACTGTATGGGGCAACTATCTTTATGGAGCATCTTATGGGGCCATAATTAACATTTGTGCAGCACTATATGGGGTTAATATCTCTATGGAGCATCTTATGGGGCCATAATTAACGTTTGTGCAAGATTATAAGGGGCATATTTTAATATGGAGCATCTTATGGGCCCATCATAAACTTTATGGAGCATTATATGGGGCGTATTTTGTATGGAGCATCTTATGGGGCCCATCATGAACTGTATGGAGCATTATATGGGGCTCCTGATTCAATATGGATATTCAAAAACACAACCTACTGACGTCTCAATTAATTTTACTTTTATTGGTATCTATTTTTACTTTTGAAATTTACCAGTAGTTGCTGCATTTCCCACCCTAGGCTTATACTTGAGTCATTAAGTTTTCCCAGTTTTTTGTGGCAAAATTAGGGGTCATGGCTTATACTCAGGGCGGCTTATACTCGAATATATATGGTACTTTGCAAGGACAAAACATTTCTATTGTCAATAGTCACCTACCATCCCCAACCCAATTCAAGGTTTTCAAATTACTTTTAGCCAAACTCAACACACTTTCTTTTAATCATTTGATATGGTGTGGTGACTTTAACTTCACCATTAACCCCTCACTAGATAGTAGTGCTATAAAATGTTCTGACATATCAAAATTAGGGAGAAAGAAAATCATCTGGTAGATCTTTGGAGAGAACATAATGGGACTTTAAGAGGTTACACTTATTAGTCACCTTCCCATAAATCTTATTCGAGAATCGATATGCATTTGACCACAGCAACCTCTCTCATAACAGCTCTTTATACACGCCATATACCTTCCTCATGGTCGGACCATGATGCTGTCTTGTCAGTATTTCGATTCCATATAACTACATTTAAATTGTATAAGTGGAGACTTAATTAATCTATTATAGCTGACCCAGTTAATGTAACAACTATAAAAGATGACCTGAAGTATTATTTTGAATCTAACACCCTGAAAGAATCACCGTTAGGAACAATTTGGGTTGCACACAAAAAATACATCACAGGTTCCTTGATTAAGTTGGCAACCATTAGAAAAGATATGAACTACAAACTAGGCTAGAAACTAAATTGCAGAAATTAGAATCAGCCAATCAACTCTCGTCATCCATCTATATATATAAGAGGCATCGTGATTACTGGCTAATCCCGCCCCCTGCACAGTAGCTCTGCCCCCCCGCACATCACCACACATAGTCCCGCCCCCCACCCCATTACCACACACAATCCCGCCCTCACCACATTATCACACACAATCCTGCCCCCACCCCATTATCACACACAATCCGCACCACATCATCACACACAATCCCGCCTCCACACCACATCACCACATAATCCTGCCCCGCACCACATCACCACACATAATCCCGCCCCCACACCACATCACCACACACAATCCCGCCCCCCCACCACATCACCACACATAATCCCGCCCACATCACCACAAATAATCCCGCCCACATCACCACAAATAATCCCGCCCTCCACCACATCACCACACATAATCCCGCCCCCGCACCACATCACCACACATAATCCCGCCTCCCACCACATTACCACACATAATCCCGCCCGCCCACCACATTACCACACATAATCCCGCCTGTCCACCACATCACCACACATAATCCTGCCCCCTCACCACATTACCACACATAATCCCACCCCCACAACACATCACCACACATAATCCCACCACAACAACACACATAATCACGCCCGCCCACCACATTACCAGACATAATGCCGCCCCGCACCACATCACCACACATAATCCCGCCCCTGCACCATATCACCACACATAATCCCACCCCCCCACCACATCACCACACAATTCCGCCCCCACACCACATCACCATACATAATCTCGCCCGCCCACCACACGACCACACATAATGCCGCCCCTGCACCACATCACCACACATAATCCCGCCCTCCACCACATCACCACACATAATCCCGCCCCCACACCACATCACTACACATAATCCTGCCCTCCACCACATCACCACACATAATCCCACCCCCACCACATCACCACACATAATCCCGCCCCCCACATCACCACACATAATCTCGCCCCTCACACCACATCACCACACATAATCCCACCCCCCAACACATCACCACACATAATCCGGCCCCCCACCATATCACCACATGTAATCCTGCCCCCCACCACATTACCACAGATAATCCCACCCCCCACCACATTACCACACACAATCCCGCCCCCCACCACATTACCACACATAATCCCGCCCCCCACCACATTACCACACATAATCCCGCCCCCCACCACAGTACCACACATAATCCCACCCCCACCACATCACCACACAAAATCCCACCCCCCACCAAATCACCACACATAATCCCGCCCCCCACCCCATCACCACACATAATCCCGCCCCCCACCCCATCACCACACATAATCCCGTCCCCCCATCCCATCACCACACATAATCCCGCCCCCCATCACCACACATAATCCCGCCTCCCACCACATTACCACACATAATCCCACCCCCCACCATATCACCACACATAATCCTGCCCCCACCACATTACCACAGATAATCCCGCCCCCCACCACATTACCACACATAATCCCACCCCCACCACATTACCACACACAATCCCGCCCCCACCACATCACCACACATAATCCCGCCTCCCCACCCCATCACCACACATAATCCTGCCCCCCCATCACCACACATAATCCCGCCCCCACCACATTACCACAGATAATCCCGCCCCCCCACCACATTACCACACACAATCCCGCCCCCCACCACATTACCACACATAATCCCAACCCCCACCACATTACCACACATAATTCCACCCCCCACATTACCACACGAGGCTCCCTCCTCACACATTACCACACGAGGCTCCCTCCTCACACATTACCACACGTGGCTCCGTCCCCACATATTACCACACGAGGCTCCATCCTCACACATTACCACACATGGCTGCAACCCCACACATTACCAGACGAGGCTCTGTCCCCACACATTACCACACGAGGCTCCATCCTCACACATTACCACACGAGGCTGTGTCCCCACACATTACCACACGAGGCTCTACCCCCCACATTACCACATGCAGCACTTCCTTTCTATGTAATTCAATTACTTCAGCCAAGGTAAACGTACATTTAATTGCACCTGCGTAAGCGGTATTGAATGTTGTCAGTAAGCGTTATTGAATGTTGTCATTATTTACTTTAGTTTAATCACCAACAGCGTTAATTAGACAGCAATGAGCGTGCCGAGTGTTAGCTGGCTGGAAACAGCTAGTATATTTATATAAGCAGATTCAAGATACAAAACTACAGCTAAACGCCATTCTCACTACTAAAACGGAAAGAGCTCTAACATGGACCAAAGCTAACTTCTATAAACACTCCAATAAGCCTAACAGGATGCTAGTGCGAAAACTTAGAAAAAAAAAGAGCTGCTCAGCATAATATCCTCTATTAAAGACTCTATGGGTCAGATTTTGGCTCATCCTGATACCATTTACAACACCTTCAATAATTATTACCAAAAGCTCTACTCACCCACGCAATTTCCCCCCCCCCCCCCCCCTTCCCTATTGGACTAATTTCTCGGTAGTCTACATTTGCCAAGACTAACAGAATCTGCAGCATAACAAATCCATTTAGACATATCAGAAGAAATAGCCAATACAATCAAAAAAATGAAGAAAGGGAAAGCTCCACGACGAGATGGTCTCACAGCATTATATTACAGAAAATTCAGCGATATACTGATCCCACATATTAAAAATCTCTGCAACTCACTATTGATTGGTTCGCAGCCACCTCCTGAATTTTATATAGCACATGTCACAGTAATCCCTAAACCTAAAAATGATCACCTCCTTACAAAAAACTACAGACCCATATCCCTCCTAAATATCGATCTAAAAATCTTCACATCATTATGACTGCAAGGATCAATAAATTCCTTCCTCACTTCATCCATCAAGACCAAGTTGGATTCATACCGTCGCGACAAGCTCCTGATAACATCAGAAGAGCAATAAATATTATTCACACATCTAACTTGCAACGGAAATGGCTATTATTGCTTGCTCTTGACAATAAGAAAGCATTCGATTCGGTATCCTGGCCCTATCTTTTTGCAGTTCTTTCAAAAGCTGAAATCAAATGTTCCTCTTTATATAAAGAGCGGACATCTTGTTTTAGTGCCATTTTGACACTGTAACAGCGCAGAGAGGCTGCTCCTTGCGCTGGCACTGTTATCAGCAAGATTTTAGCTAGTTAAACATGTGTCGTGCACAAGTGTGCCCTGTGTGCTACAAGTGTGTTGTGCCCTGCTTCTATTGTGCTCCATGCACGAGTATAGCATTCTAAATAATAGTTTTTCACTAGCTAAATGTGAAACAGCCTGCTGCATCCCAACTTGTCATTTAGTGCTGTGGTGATATGAAACTGTCTGCAGACCTAACGCACATTTAAAAAAATTATAATGTTTCTGTTGCAAGATGTTAGACAGCCTGCCATATCCCATTTTGTCATTTTGTGGGGTTGAAATTAAGCTGTCTGCAGATCTTGTGCACATAACCAAAAAAAAATTCTGTTGCTAAACGTCATACTGTAGGGGACCTGACTTTAAAATAGTTTGCATCATCTAGTGTGTTATAGAGGCATTGTCCAGAGGCCACAAAAAATGTTTGTGTTCCTAACGTCATACAGTAGGGGACCTGACTTTAAAATTGTTTGTAGCATATCTTTTTTGTCATACAGACCTCATCCAAACTCAAACAATTCTTTCTTCTGTGACTATCGCAATACAGCACTCCATATTTCACCTTGGAATTTACTGCCATTGAAATTCAACTGTTTGCAGAGGTGGTGCAGAGTTTAAAATCTAATTTTTGCTGCTAATATTGTGCTCCTACCACACTATCTGAGCAACATGCCTGGGAAAAAGTGAGGCCGTGGTGGAAGGGGAATTAGGCTTGGTGATCAAGGTGTAAGTGGGGCAGGTGGTAATGTTAGTGAAAGCACTAGTGAACCAACAACGTCACATCCTATGCAAAGACAACTGACCACTTCTGTTACTGGATGGGGTACTCCACTACCTTTCATTGGCAGACGCACCTCTGTACGCCTTATTAATGAGGCCCAGAAAGAGCATGTGCTCAAGTCGATGGCAAGCGCAGCTTGAAGTGGCCTCCTCTTCCTCTACCTCAACAGCCACACCCAGTACAGTCCACATAGGTGGCTCCCAAATTCCCTTTGCTTTCCCCCACGTCCCAACTCTCCAACTGTACAATTGACTGTACGGAACCACGGATGGGTGAGTCTAAAGAGCTGTTCATCAGAAATAAATTCAACACAATGTACCAAATATTAATGGCACTTCAAACAACCTAAAAGTGCCATTAATATTTGGGACATTGTGTTGAATATATTATGTCTATGCTGTTTTATAACAGACTAGCTGAAGAGCCCGGCGTTGCCTGGGCATAGTAAATATCTGTGGTTAGTTATAGCACCTCACATCTCTTATTTTCCCATCACGCTTCTCATTTTCCCAATCACATCTTTCATTTTCCCCCTCACATCTCTCATTTTCTCCCTCACACCTCTCATTTTCTCCCTCACTCCTCTCATTCCCCCTAACACTTGTCATTTCGACCTCACATCTGTCATTTTCCGATCACTCCACTATTTTCCCTCACTCCTCTCATTTTTCACTCACACCTTTTCATTTTCACCTCACACCCCTCATTTTCACATCAGTATATACATGTTTGTCATCTCCCTTATATATAGTATACACCTGTATGTCATTTCCTGTGTATAGTATATAACTGCTGTGTGTCATCTCCCCTGTATATAGTATATACCTGTATGTCATCTCCTCCTATATATAGTATATACCTGTATGTCATCTCCTTCTACATATAGTATATACCTGTATGTCATCTCCTCCTGTATATAGTATATACCTGTATGTCATCTCCTCCTGTATATAGTATATACCTGTGTCATCTCCCCTGTATATAGTATATATCTGTGTGTCATCTCCTCCTGTATATAGTATATACCTCTATGTCATCTTCTATATATAGCATATACCTGTATGTCATCTCCTCCTGTATATAGTATATACCTGTAGGTCATCTGCTCCTGTATATACTATATACCTGTGTCATCTCCTCCTGTATATAGTATATACCTGTATGTCATCTCCTCCTGTATATAGTATGTACCTGTATGTCATCTCCTCCTCTATATAGCATATACCTGTATGTCATATCCCCTGTATATAGTATATACCTGTGTGTCATCTCCTCCTGCATTAGACCTCGTTCACACGTTATTTGCTCAGTATTTTTACCTCAGTATTTGTAAGCTAAATTGGCAGCCTGATAAATCCCCAGCCAACAGGAAGCCCTCCCCCTGGCAGTATATATTAGCTCACACATACACATAATCCCTCCTGTGGTCATGAGTGGTACTTCGGCTGGTTCTGTCTATGAGCTTCCGCTGGTGGATGTGAGTGGGGCTGCGGCTTCTGAGTTTCCTTCCTCAGGTGACGAGGTTAAGTCGTTAGGTGCTGCTCTATTTAACTCCACCTAGTTCTTTGTTCCTGGCCTACAGTCAATGTTCCAGTATTGGTCTAGCTCTCTCCTGGATCGTTCTTGTGGCCTGTCTGCCCTGCATAAGCTAAGTTCTGCTTGTGTTACTTTTGTTTGCTATATTTTCTGTCCAGCTTGCTATATTGGTTTTTCTTGCTTGCTGGAAGCTCTGAGACGCAGAGGGAGCACCTCCGTACCGTTAGTCGTTGCGGAGGGTCTTTTTGCCCCTCTGCGTGGTTGTTTGTAGGTTTTTGTGCTGACCGCAAAGCTATCTTTCCTATCCTCGGTCTATTCAGTAAGTCGGGCTTCACTTTGCTATATCTATTTCATCTCTGTGTTTGTATTTTCATCTTAACTCAGTCATTTTATGTGGGGGGCTGCCTTTTCCTTTGGGGAATTTCTCTGAGGCAAGGTAGGCTTATTTTTCTATCTTCAGGGCTAGTTAGTTTCTCAGGCTGTGCCGAGTTGCATAGGGTGCATTAGGCGCAATCCACGGCTACCTCTAGTGTGGTATGATAGGATTAGGGATTGCGGTCAGCAGAGTTCCCACGTCTCAGAGCTCGTCCTATGTTAGTAACTCAAAAGCAAAAGAAAAATCCCGGATCTGTGGAAGCGCATGTAGCGCGAAACAGCTCTCATCCTCCAGACATCATGTTCTCTCCGTCCATGTCCATGTCAAAATAAAGACTTTTTACAGCATCGGGTTTGGTGAGTGCTAACCATTTTTTTTCTTTTGCTTTTGAATTACATATCTTTTTGGTGAGCACCCCTTATGCCCATGCATTGAGTAGGAGGTATAGGGGCTGGTACAGCATATTGTAGCACGCCGATAGGTGATCGCTAATGACAGCAGTGCGGGTATATTTTGTTTCTTCTTTTTTTGGACTATGTTAGTAACTATCAGGTCACTTTGTGTGCTCTTAACCACTAGGTCCATTGTGGTTCTGAATCACCTGTTCATAACATTACTGGAAGCCCAAAGTACTAATGCTTCTCAATAGAGGGAAAAGAGAAGTTCTGAGACTATTTTCTTTTCTTTGCACTGTGTTTTGTCTTTCTTTTCCCCTTTACATCAGGGTGGTTCAGAACACAGGTGTAGACATGGACATTCAAGGTCTGTCCTCTTTGATGGATAATCTCGCTATAAGTGTTCAGAACATTCAAGATTTAGTGGTTCAGAATCCTATGTTAGAACCTAAAATTCCTATTCCTGAGTTATTTTCTGGAGATAGAGCTAAGTTTCTGAATTTCAAAAATAATTGTAAACTATTTCTGGCTTTGAAATGCTCAAGACTGGGCATTTTCCCTTGCGCCAGGAGATCCTGCATTATGTGATATTGATGCGTTTTTTCTGGCGCTCGGGTTGCTTTATGATGAACCTAATTCAGTGGATCAGGCAGAGAAAATCTTGCTGGCTCTGTGTCAGGGTCAGGATGAGGTAGAGATATATTGTCAGAAATTTAGGAAGTGGTCTGTGCTCACTCAATGGAATGAATGTGCTCTGGCAGCAATTTTCAGAAAGGGTCTCTCTGAAGCCCTTAAGGATGTCATGGTGGGATTTCCTATGCCTGCTGGTCTGAATGAGTCTATGTCTTTGGCCATTCAGATCGATCGACGCTTACGCGAGCGTAAAACTGCACCATTTGGCGGTATTATCTGAGCATAAACCTGAGCCTATGCAATGCATTAGGACTTTGACCAGAGCTGAACGGCAAGAACACAGATGACGGAATGGGCTGTGTTTTTACTGTGGTGATTCCACTCATGCTATCTCCGATTGTCCTAAGCGCACTAAGCGGTTCGCTAGCTCTGCCACCATTGGTACGGTACAGTCGAAATTTCTTTTGTCCTTTACTTTGATCTGCTCTTTGTCATCCTATTGTCATGGCATTTGTGGATTCAGGCGCTGCCCTGAATTTGATGGACTTGGAGTATGCTAGGCGCTGTGGGTTTTTCTTGGAGCCCTTGCAGTATCCTATTCCATTGAGAGGAATTGATGCTACGCCTTTGGCCAAGAATAAGCCTCAGTACTGCACCCAGCTGACCATGTGCATGGCTCCTGCGCATCAGGAGGATATTCGCTTTTTGGTGTTGCATAATCTGCATGATGTGGTCGTGTTGGGGTTGCCATGGCTACAAGTCCATAACCCAGTATTGGATTGGAAATCAATGTCTGTGTCCAGCTGGGGTTGTCAGGGGGTACATGGTGATGTTCCATTTCTGTCTATTTCATCATCCACCCCTTCTGAGGTCCCAGAGTTCTTGTTGGATTACCGGGATGTATTTGATGAGCCCAAGTCCAGTGCCCTACCTCCGCATAGGGATTGTGATTGCGCTATCGATTTGATTCCTGGTAGTAAGTTTCCTAAAGGTCGTCTGTTTAATTTGACTGTGCCTGAGCACGCCGCTATGCGGAGTTACGTAAAGGAATCCTTGGAGAAGGGTCATATTCGCCCGTCGTCGTCGCCATTGGGAGCAGGGTTCTTTTTTGTGGCCAAGAAGGATGGTTCGCTGAGACCTTGTATTGATTACCGCCTTCTAAATAAAATCACGGTCAAATTTCAGTACCCCTTGCCGCTGCTGTCTGATTTGTTTGCTCGGATTAAGGGGGCTAGTTGGTTCACCAAGATAGATCTTCGTGGTGCGTATAATCTTGTGCGCATTAAACAGGGTGATGAATGGAAAACAGCATTTAATACGCCCGAGGGCCATTTTGAGTACCTGGTTATGCCATTCGGGCTTTCTAATGCTCCATCAGTGTTTCAGTCCTTTATGCATGACATCTTCCGAGAGTACCTGGATAAATTCCTGATTGTATACTTGGATGATATTTTGGTCTTCTCGGATGATTGGGAGTCTCACGTGAGGCAGGTCAGAATGGTGTTCCAGGTCCTGCGTGCTAATTCTTTGTTTGTGAAGGGGTCAAAGTGTCTCTTTGGTGTTCAGAAGGTTTCATTTTTGGGTTTCATTTTTTCCCCTTCTACTATTGAGATGGACCCTGTTAAAGTTCAGGCCATTTATGATTGGACTCAGCCGACATCTCTGAAGAGTCTGCAAAAGTTCCTGGGCTTTGCTAATTTTTATCGTCGCTTCATCAATAATTTTTCTAGTGTTGCTAAACCGTTGACTGATTTGACCAAGAAGGGTGCTGATGTGGTCAATTGGTCTTCTGCTGCTGTGGAAGCTTTTCAAGAGTTGAAGCGTCGTTTTTCTTCTGCCCCTGTGTTGTGTCAACCAGATGTTTCACTCCCGTTCCAGGTCGAGGTTGATGCTTCTGAGATTAGAGCAGGGGCTGTTTTGTCGCAGAGAAGTTCTGATGGCTCGGTGATGAAACCATGCGCCTTCTTTTCCAGGAAGTTTTCGCCTGCTGAGCGTAATTATGATGTTGGCAATCGAGAGTTGCTGGCCATGAAGTGGGCATTCGAGGAGTGGCGTCATTGGCTTGAAGGAGCTAAGCATCGCGTGGTGGTCTTGACTGATCATAAGAACTTGACTTATCTCGAGTCTGCCAAACGGTTGAATCCTAGACAGGCTCGTTGGTCGCTGTTTTTCTCCCGTTTTGACTTTGTGGTTTCGTACCTTCCGGGCTCTAAAAATGTGAATGCGGATGCCCTGTCTAGGAGTTTTGTGCCCGACTCTCCGGGTTTGTCTGAGCTGGCGGGTGTTCTCAAGGAGGGGGTAATTTTGTCTGCCATCTCCCCTGATTTGCGGCGGGTGCTGCAAAAATTTCAGGCTAATAGACCTGACCGTTGCCCAGCGGAGAAACTGTTTGTCCCTGATAAATGGACGAGTAGAGTTATCTCTGAGGTTCATGGTTCGGTGTTGGCTGGTCATCCTGGAATCTTTGGTACCAGAGATTTGGTGGCTAGATCCTTTTGGTGGCCGTCTCTGTCGCGGGATGTGCGTTCATTTGTGCAGTCCTGTGGGATTTGTGCTCGGGCTAAGCCCTGCTGTTCTCGTGCCAGTGGGTTGCTTTTGCCCTTGCCAGTCCCGAAGAGGCCCTGGACACATATCTCTATGGATTTTATTTCGGATCTCCCCGTCTCTCAAAAAATGTCGGTCATTTGGGTTGTTTGTGATCGCTTCTCGAAGATGGTCCATTTGGTACCCTTGTCTAAATTGCCTTCCTCCTCTGATTTGGTACCATTGTTCATCCAGCATGTGGTTCGTTTACATGGCATTCTGGAGAACATCGTTTCTGACAGAGGTTCCCAGTTTGTTTCGAGGTTTTGGCGAGCCTTTTGTGCTAGGATGGGCATTGATTTGTCTTTTTCCTCGGCTTTCCATCCTCAGACAAATGGCCAGACTGAACGAACCAATCAGACCTTGGAAACATATCTGAGATGTTTTGTTTCTGCCGATCAGGATGATTGGGTGTCTTTTTTGCCTTTGGCTGAGTTCGCCCTTAATAATCGGGCCAGCTCGGCTACTTTGGTTTCGCCGTTTTTCTGCAATTCTGGTTTCCATCCTCGTTTCTCTTCAGGGCAGGTTGAGTCTTCGGACTGTCCTGGTGTGGATACTGTGGTGGATAGGTTGCAGCACATTTGGACTCATGTGGTGGACAATTTGACATTGTCTCAGGAGAAGGCTCAACGTTTCGCTAACCGCAGGCGCTGTGTGGGTCCCCGACTTCGTGTTGGGGATTTGGTTTGGTTGTCATCTCGTTATATTCCTATGAAAGTTTCCTCTCCTAAGTTTAAGCCTCGTTTCATTGGTCCGTATAGGATTTCTGAGGTTCTTAATCCTGTGTCTTTTTGTTTGACCCTTCCAGCTTCTTTTTCCATCCATAACGTATTCCATAGGTCATTGTTGCAGAGATACGTGGCACCTGTGGTTCCATCCGTTGATCCTCCTGCCCCGGTTTTGGTTGAGGGTGAGTTGGAGTATATAGTGGAGAAGATTTTGGATTCTCGTATTTCGAGACGGAAACTTCAGTACCTGGTTAAGTGGAAGGGTTATGGTCAGGAAGATAATTCCTGGGTCTTTGCCTCTGATGTTCATGCTGCTGATCTGGTTCGTGCCTTTCATTTGGCCCATCCTGGTCGGCCTGGGGGCTCTGGTGAGGGTTCGGTGACCCCTCCTCAAGGGGGGGGTACTGTTGTGAATTCTGTGGTCAAGCTCCCTCCTGTGGTCATGAGTGGTACTTCGGCTGGTTCTGTCTATGAGCTTCCGCTGGTGGATGTGAGTGGGGCTGCGGCTTCTGAGTTTCCTTCCTCAGGTGACGAGGTTAAGTCGTTAGGTGCTGCTCTATTTAACTCCACCTAGTTCTTTGTTCCTGGCCTCCAGTCAATATTCCAGTATTTGTCTGGCTCTCTCCTGGATCGTTCTTGTGGCCTGTCTGCCCTGCATAAGCTAAGTTCTGCTTGTGTTACTTTTGTTTGCTATATTTTCTGTCCAGCTTGCTATATTGGTTTTTCTTGCTTGCTGGAAGCTCTGAGACGCAGAGGGAGCACCTCCGTACCGTTAGTCGGTGCGGAGGGTCTTTTTACCCCTCTGCGTGGTTGTTTGTAGGTTTTTGTGCTGACCGCAAAGCTATCTTTCCTATCCTCGGTCTATTCAGTAAGTCGGGGCTCACTTTGCTATATCTATTTCATCTCTGTGTTTGTATTTTCATCTTAACTCACAGTCATTTTATGTGGGGGGGGCTGCCTTTTCCTTTGGGAAATTTCTCTGAGGCAAGGTAGGCTTATTTTTCTATCTTCAGGGCTAGTCAGTTTCTCAGGCTGTGCCGAGTTGCATAGGGAGCGTTAGGCGCAATCCACGGCTACCTCTAGTGTGGTATGATAGGATTAGGGATTGCGGTCAGCAGAGTTCCCACGTCTCAGAGCTCGTCCTATGTTAGTAACTATCAGGTCACTTTGTGTGCTCTTAACCACTAGGTCCATTGTGGTTCTGAATCACCTGTTCATAACACTCGGGGTCCAGACGTGTGACTGTGCAAAATTTTGTGGCTGTAGCTGCGACGGTGCAGATGCCAATCCCGGACATACATACATACATACGTACATACATACGTACGTACATACATACATACACACACACATTCAGCTTTATATATTAGATTGCACAAATTTCATATGATTATAAATGTGTGGGATAGGTTGTTCATGGTCATCAGAAGTATACTCAAAAACTTCACAGAGTCAAGAGGAGGAAATCTGCACCGATTCCCAAAATGTTTTTACCTTGAATCCAGGATAGGACGAAGTAGGGTCCAAAATAGCATCCTGACCCTTGTCATCATACGTTAACCTCTGAGGGGGAGGTGATCCTGATGAGACTCAGATATCAGGGGCTCATGCGGACTGTACTGTGCTTTCAGGGTTCCTATTATACTATTTCTACTGTGGTGAAATTGATGCCACTTTGGTATTGTCTGCCAATAATTTTTGGAAATGTGAACACTCCTGGTTGGGTGTCCATCTGCTTTATTGGATGTAGTGGAAGACCTGCCAGTCCCTATTATACTATTTCTACTGTAGTGAAATTGATGCCACTTTGGTATTGTCTGCTGTGACAGAGTCACTGGTGAAGTGATGGAGAGGAGATACGTGTCACTGCGCATGATCGCGTCAGTGATGTAAAACCAGATTAGTTTCCTCCATCACATGGCCTGTTGGCATGGTATATATAAAATTATACAATGGGCTGGTTTTAGTGGACATTCATAGAGCTGGAGGGAGAATGTCCACATATCTGCTCCTGAAAACTGCTAGGACCTGTGTGATGTCAGAATCATGTGATTAATCACATGATGAAGGAGTCAAGGGTCAGGGCTTAAATAGCTGACTGACAGGGCTTCCAGTGTTCAGTGGTTCCTGGAGAGAGAGGACTCCAGGGAGTGGTGCGCTCTAACTGAACTGTGCACATTGCTGCAGGTTAGTGGTCTCATCCCGCTAGGAAATGGACTGTGTGTTCTTTCCTTTGTTTCTTTGGTTTGCTGTTTTGCCCAGAGGGCTGTGTTTACTTTTAAGCTTGGTTTATGTGGATACAATAAACCAAGTATTTTCTGAAAGAGATGGTGTTCTTGATATACCTCTGTGTCCAGACAAGTGAGGTGCTCTATCACAGGTGGTGTTAGAAGTGCGGTGTAATAATTATAGGGGATAATTCAGGAGACTCTTTGCGTGGAACAAGACAACAGGACACAGTTTTATAAGTGGTAAAGTCTATATTATCACATGGTGATTCAAACAGTTGCAGAGAGAAACTCAAGTCCACAATACATGGTGCAAATAATAAACGCAGCTTAGCAGTCGATAGGAAACTTCAGAGGTAAATGCAAACAAACAGAAAGTCTATGAAGCACTGTTATACTTGAGGAAACTTGACACAAATAGATCCTTGACTTAGTCCAGACACAGATAGATATGCTATTAGGCAGTTCAAATCATATCTTAGCTCAACCAGGGAGGCCTGGTTAATAGTCTCAGGTTTTGCAGAGCAGAAACAGCTTACATGTCCAGCAAATGCAGATGGAAGTAACACGAGCAGCAGATGAAGGAGGATTACTGAACACTGGTGTATGCAGCAGGAACTCAGAGCAGAGTGGAAGGATCTCCAACACAGGTTCACAGGAGCAAGTGCAAGGCCAGGGAGTAATCAGGAGCTGGATGAAAAGCAGAATAATCTAGCACAGACTGAAGGCTGGGGTGGAGTTTTATAGCAGGAAGACAAGTGCACATGAGACCAAGGACACCATGTTGGAAAAGGGCAGTAATGCACAAAAGTAAAAAATGTTCAGAGCCCTGACATTCGGGCAGTTTCCCAGTGAACATGTGTGATGGCCAAAAGCCATTGTGGAGGTTAGGCAAGATGGTGGACCTACTCAAATATCTGTTACAAGCCCAGCAGCAATAACAGCTACAATATCAGCAGCAATAACAGCAGCAGCAGATGACGCAGCAAGAGACCAGTATGATGCCTATACAACAAATGTAGCAGCAGCATCACCAGCAGCAGATTGACTTACTGGCAGAGGCGGTTTGTGGGAGGCTGGAAGCCCCTATCCTAAGTTCAGGTGATGACGTGTACGTCCGGAAGACGGTAAAATGAGCCATGCAAAAAATGACCCCGGGGGATGATCTGGAGGCTTTTTTGATTGTGTTCGAGCGGGTAGTGGAGCGTGAGAAGCTACCGCTATAGCAGTGGGCACAGGTCCTGGCCCCCTATTTGACTGGTGAGTCCTAGAAGGCCTATTATGATTTGGCATTGTAGTTAAAGACTGAGATTTTGGCAGGAGTGACTATGTCAGAGCAAAAAGGGTTCACCACTGGGGGTACTATGGGGACAAACCGCCTTCATCCCAAAATGTTTGACCTACTACATCTGCTACAAAAATGGCTGCAGCTGGAATCTTCCACCCCAGGCCTGGTGAGGGGCCTCAGGCATGTCCCTTGTCAATAAATGGGGTGCTGGTGACAGGACTCTTAGACTCAGGGAGTCTGGTGACTCTGGTAAGGGCCACACTACCCCATCAGTTAATCCCGGGGAAACACGTGGGGGGTACGCTGTATCCACAAGGATGCCAAGGACTATCCTGTCCCCAGAGTGTTGGTTAAATCAAGCCAGGGTACAGTGTTCCATGAGGTTGGGGTAGTCGAAGGTTTGCTGCACCCTGTGATAATTGGGAAGGATTTCAGCCTTTTTTGGGACTTGTGGGGAAGTGTGGAGCTGACAAAGAATGCAGACAGGAGCCAGCTCAACCTTGTTGAAACCCCACCACAGTCAGAGGTGGATGAGTTCCCCTTGTATGTCCTGTGACGAGGATGAGAGGGTTACCAGTGAACCAGAAATTCCTGATCTGGAGGTTTCTGGCAGAAATTTTGGGACAGCGGAAATGCAGGACTTGAGTTTGAAAGATGCGTGGGAAAATGTGACTGTGAGAAATGGGATTGCCCAAGAGCCAGGGGCTGACACCAGGATCTTATACTTTGCGGTCAATGGGGAGTTGCTGTATCGGGTTACTAAACAGAGAGGGGAAGTATTAGAGCAGCTGCTAGTCCCGGGACCCTATAGACGTAGGGTGCTAGATCTGGCCCATGCTCATGTCTTGGGGGGCATCTAGGTGTAGATAAGACCCAAAAATTAGGCCTTCAGAGGTTTTACTGGCCTGGGTGTCACAGGGACATTGTTAACTTCTGCGGCTCCTGCCCTATCTGTCAGCTAACTGCTCCTGTATCCCACTTCCGCAGTTCCCTAGTTCCGTTACCCATAATAGAAGACCCTTTTGACCAAATTGCCACGTACCTGGTCGGGCCATTAGTTAAGTCAGCTAGGGGTCATCAATGCATCCTTGTGGTAATGGACTACGCTACGTGGTACCCGGAAGCAGTACCCCTGAGAAACTCCTCAGCCCGGAGTATTGCACGAGAGTTAGTTCATATTTTCTCCTGGACAGTCCTGCCAAAAGAGATACTGATGGACCAAGGGACACCGTTTATGTCCAAGGTAGTGAAGGGAGTTGTGCAAGGCCCTTCAGATTATCCAACTTAAGACGTTGGTGTACCATCCGCAGACAGATGGCCTGGTGGAGAGGTTCAATAGGACACTGAAGTCCATGTTGAGGAAGGTCACGGAGAAGGATGGATGAGATTGGGATTGCCACCAGCCATATCTACTGTTCTCCATCAGGGAAGTTCCCTGTTGTGAATTCTGTGGCAGAGCTCCCTCCTGTGGTCACAAGTGGTACTTCGGCTGATTCTCTCTGTGAGCTTCCGTTGGTGGAGGAAAGTGGTACTGCGGCTTCTGAGTTTCCTTCCTCAGGTGATGTGGGGAAGTCGTTAGGTGCTGCTCTATTTAACTCCACCTAGTGCTTTGATCCTGGCTTCCAGTCAATCTTCTAGTATTGGACCTGTTTCCTCCTGGATCGTTCCTGTGGCCTGCTGCTCTGCATAGCTAAGTTCCACTTTTGCTATTTTGTTTGCTGTTTTTTCTGTCCAGCTTGTCTATTTGTTTTTTCCTGCTTGCTGGAAGCTCTGGGATGCAGAGGGTGTACCTCCGTGCCGTTAGTTCGGTACAGAGGGTCTTTTTGCCCCCTTTGCGTGGTTTTTGTAGGGTTTTGTGTTGACCGCAAAGTTACCTTTCCTATCCTCGCTCTGTTCAGAAAGTTGGGCCTCACTTTGTTAAATCTATTTCATCTCTACGTTTGTCTTTTCATCTTAACTCACAGTCATTATATGTGGGGGCTGCCTTTTCCTTTGGGGTATTTCTCTGAGGCAAGGTAGGCTTATTTTCTATCTTCAGGCTAGCTAGTTTCTCAGGCCGTGCCGAGTTGCATAGGGAGCGTTAGGCGCAATCCACGGCTGTCTTTAGTGTTGTTGGAGAGGATTAGGGATTGCGGTCAACAGAGTTCCCACGTCTCAGAGCTCGTTCTTGTTTTTTGGGTTATTGCCAGGTCACTGTATGTGCGCTGACCTCTATGTCCATTGTGGTACTGAATTACCTTTCATAACAGTACTGGAGGCCAAAAGTACTAATGATTCTCAATAGAGGGAAAAAAGAAGTTCTGAGACCATTTTTTTTCCTCTGCACTGTGTTTTGCCTTTTTTTTCCCCTAGACATTTGGGTGGTTCAGGACACAGGTGTAGCAATGGACATTAAACGTCTGTCTTCATGTGTGGATCAGCTCACGGCAAGAGTACAAAGTATTCAAGACTTTGTGGTTCAGAATTCTATGTTAGAACCGAGAATTCCTATTCCTGATTTGTTTTTTGGAGATAGAACTAAATTTCTGAGTTTCAAAAATAATTGTAAACTATTTCTGGCTTTGAAACCTCGCTCTTCTGGTGACCCAGTTCAACAAGTTAGGATCGTTATTTCTTTTTTGCGTGGCGACCCTCAGGACTGGGCATTTTCTCTTGCATCAGGAGATCCTGCATTAAGTAATATTGATGCCTTTTTCCTGGCGCTCGGATTGCTGTATGATGAGCCTAATTCTGTGGATCAGGCAGAGAAGAGTTTGCTGGCTCTGTGTCAGGGTCAGGATGAAATAGAGGTATATTGTCAGAAATTTAAAAAGTGGTCCGTACTCACTCAGTGGAATGAAGGTGCGCTCGCAGCTATTTTCAGAAAAGGTCTCTCTGAAGCCCTTAAGGATGTCATGGTGGGATTTCCTATGCCTGCTGGTCTGAATGAGTCTATGTCTTTGGCCATTCAGATCGGTCGACGCTTGCGCGAGCGTAAATCTGTGCACCATTTGGCGGTTTTACCTGAGCTTAAACCTGAGCCTATGCAGTGCGATAGGACTTTGACCAGAGTTGAACGGCAAGAACACAGACGTCTGAATGGGCTGTGTTTCTACTGTGGTGATTCCACTCATGCTATCTCTGATTGTCCTAAGCGCACTAAGCGGTTCGCTAGGTCTGCCACCATTGGTACGGTACAGTCAAAATTTCTTCTGTCCGTTACCTTGATCTGCTCTTTGTCATCGTATTCTGTCATGGCATTTGTGGACTCAGGCGCTGCTCTGAATTTGATGGACTTGGAGTATGCTAGGCGTTGTGGGTTTTTCTTGGAGCCCTTGCAGTGTCCTATTCCTTTGAGAGGAATTGATGCTACGCCTTTGGCCAAGAATAAGCCTCAGTACTGGACCCAGCTGACCATGTGCATGGCTCCTGCACATCAGGAGGTTATTCGCTTTCTGGTGTTGCATAATCTGCATGATGTGGTCGTGTTGGGGTTGCCATGGCTACAAGTCCATAATCCAGTATTAGATTGGAAATCCATGTCTGTGTCCAGTTGGGGTTGTCAGTGGGTACATGGTGATGTCCCATTTCTGACTATTTCGTCATCCACCCCTTCTGAGGTTCCTGAGTTCTTGTCTGATTACCAGGATTTATTTGATGAGCCCAAGTCCGATACCCTACCTCCGCATAGGGATTGTGATTGTGCTATCGATTTGATTCCTGGTAGTAAATTCCCAAAAGGTCGACTGTTTAATTTATCTGTGCCTGAGCACGCCGCTATGCGGAGTTATGTGAAGGAGTCTTTGGAGAAAGGGAATATTCGCCCGTCATCGTCGCCATTAGGAGCAGGGTTCTTTTTTGTAGCCAAGAAGGATGGTTCACTGAGACCTTGTATAGATTACCGCCTTCTAAATAAGATCACGGTTAAATTTCAGTACCCCTTGCCATTGTTATCTGATTTGTTTGCTCGGATTAAGGGGGCTAGTTGGTTCACCAAGATAGATCTTCGTGGTGCGTATAATCTTGTGCGTATTAAGCGAGGCGATGAGTGGAAAACTGCATTTAATACGCCCGAGGGCCATTTTGAGTATCTAGTAATGCCATTCGGACTTGCCAATGCTCCATCAGTGTTTCAGTCCTTTATGCATGACATCTTCCGAGAGTACCTGGATAAATTCCTGATTGTGTACTTAGATGACATTTTGATCTTCTCGGATGATTGGGAGTCTCATGTGAAGCAGGTCAGAACGGTGTTTCAGGTCCTGCGTGCTAATTCTTTGTTTGTGAAGGGATCAAAGTGTCTCTTTGGTGTTCAGAAGGTTTCATTTTTGGGGTTCATCTTTTCCCCTTCTACTATCGAGATGGACCCTGTTAAGGTCCAAGCCATCCATAATTGGACTCAGCCGACATCTCTGAAAAGTCTGCAAAAGTTCCTGGGCTTTGCTAATTTTTATCGTCGCTTCATCTGCAATTTTTCTAGTATTGCTAAACCATTGACCGATTTGACCAAGAAAGGTGCTGATGTGGTCAATTGGTCTACTGCTGCTGTGGAAGCTTTTCAAGAGTTGAAGCGTCGTTTTTCTTCTGCCCCTGTGTTGTCAACCAGATGTTTCGCTTCCGTTCCAGGTCGAGGTTGATGCTTCTGAGATTGGAGCAGGGGCTGTTTTGTCGCAGAGAAGTTCTGATTGCTCGGTGATGAAACCATGCGCCTTCTTTTCCAGGAAGTTTTCGCCTGCTGAGCGAAATTATGATGTGGGCAATCGAGAGTTGCTGGCCATGAAGTGGGCATTCGAGGAGTGGCGTCATTGGCTTGAAGGAGCTAAGCATCGCGTGGTGGTCTTGACTGATCATAAGAACTTGACTTATCTCGAGTCCGCCAAGCGGTTGAATCCTAGACAAGCTCGTTGGTCGTTGTTTTTTGCCCGTTTTGACTTTGTGATTTCATACCTTCCGGGCTCTAAAAATGTGAAGGCGGATGCTCTGTCTAGGAGTTTTGTGCCCGACTCTCCGGGTTTATCTGAGCCGGTGGGTATCCTCAAGGAAGGAGTAATTGTGTCTGCCATCTCCCCTGATTTGCGGCGGGTGTTGCAGAAATTTCAGGCTAATAAACCTGATCGTTGCCCAGCGGAGAAGCTGTTTGTCCCTGATAGGTGGACGAATAAAGTCATCTCTGAGGTTCATTGTTCGGTGTTGGCTGGTCATCCTGGAATCTTTGGTACCAGAGAGTTAGTGGCTAGATCCTTTTGGTGGCCATCTCTGTCGCGGGATGTGCGTACTTTTGTGCAGGCCTGTGGGATTTGTGCTCGGGCTAAGCCCTGCTGTTCTCGTGCCAGTGGGTTGCTTTTGCCCTTGCCGGTCCCGAAGAGGCCTTGGACACATATCTCTATGGATTTTATTTCAGATCTTCCCATCTCTCAAAAGATGTCAGTCATTTGGGTGGTCTGTGATCGCTTCTCTAAGATGGTCCATTTGGTACCCTTGTCTAAATTGCCTTCCTCCTCTGATTTGGTGCCATTGTTTCTCCAGCATGTGGTTCGTTTACATGGCATTCCAGAGAATATCGTTTCTGACAGAGGTTCCCAGTTTGTTTCGAGGTTTTGGCGAGCCTTTTGTGGTAGGATGGGCATTGACTTGTCTTTTTCCTCGGCTTTCCATCCTCAGACTAATGGCCAGACCGAACGAACCAATCAGACCTTGGAAACATATCTGAGATGCTTTGTTTCTGCTGATCAGGATGACTGGGTGTCCTATTTGCCTTTGGCTGAGTTCGCCCTTAATAATCGGGCCAGCTCGGCTAGCTTGGTTTCACCGTTTTTCTGCAACTCTGGGTTCCATCCTCGTTTCTCTTCAGGGCAGGTTGAGTCTTCGGACTGTCCTGGTGTGGATACTGTGGTGGACAGGTTGCAGCAGATTTGAACTCATGTAGTGGACAATTTGACTTTGTCCCAGGAGAAGGCTCAACGTTTCGCTAATCGCAGACGCTGTGTGGGTCCCCGACTTCGGGTTGGGGACTTGGTTTGGTTATCTTCTCGTCATATTCCTATGAAGGTTTCCTCTCCTAAGTTTAAACCTCGTTTTATTGGTCCGTATAGGATTTCTGAGGTTCTTAATCCTGTGTCTTTTCGTCGGACCCTTCCAGATTCTTTTTCCATACATAACGTATTCCATAGGTCATTGTTGCGGAGATACGTGGCACCTATGGTTCCATCTGTTGATCCTCCTGCCCCGGTTTTGGTGGAGGGGGAGTTGGAGTATATTGTGGAGAAGATTTTGGATTCTCGTGTTTCAAGGCGGAAACTCCAGTATTTGGTTAAGTGGAAGGGTTATGCTCAGGAAGATAATTCCTGGGTCTTTGCCTCTGATGTCCATGCTCCCGATCTTGTTCGTGCCTTTCATATGGCTCATCCTGGTCGTCCTGGGAGCTCTGGTGAGGGTTCGGTGACCCCTCCTCAAGGGGGGGGTACTGTTGTGAATTCTGTGGCAGAGCTCCCTCCTGTGGTCACAAGTGGTACTTCGGCTGATTCTCTCTGTGAGCTTCCGTTGGTGGAGGAAAGTGGTACTGCGGCTTCTGAGTTTCCTTCCTCAGGTGATGTGGGGAAGTCGTTAGGTGCTGCTCTATTTAACTCCACCTAGTGCTTTGATCCTGGCCTCCAGTCAATGTTCTAGTATTGGACCTGTTTCCTCCTGGATCGTTCCTGTGGCCTGCTGCTCTGCATAGCTAAGTTCCACTTTTGCTATTTTGTTTGCTGTTTTTTCTGTCCAGCTTGTCTATTTGTTTTTTCCTGCTTGCTGGAAGCTCTGGGACGCAGAGGGTGTACCTCCGTGCCGTTAGTTCGGAACGGAGGGTCTTTTTGCCCCCTTTGCGTGGTTTTTGTAGGGTTTTGTGTTGACCGCAAAGTTACCTTTCCTATCCTCGCTCTGTTCAGAAAGTTGGGCCTCACTTTGCTAAATCTATTTCATCTCTACGTTTGGCTTTTCATCTTAACTCACAGTCATTATATGTGGGGGCTGCCTTTTCCTTTGGGGTATTTCTCTGAGGCAAGGTAGGCTTATTTTCTATCTTCAGGCTAGCTAGTTTCTCAGGCCGTGCCGAGTTGCATAGGGAGCGTTAGGCGCAATCCACGGCTGCCTTTAGTGTTGTTGGAGAGGATTAGGGATTGCGGTCAACAGAGTTCCCACGTCTCAGAGCTCGTTCTTGTTTTTTGGGTTATTGCCAGGTCACTGTATGTGCGCTGACCTCTATGTCCATTGTGGTACTGAATTACCTTTCAAAACAGTTCCCCAAGCTTTTACAGGGTTCTTACCGTTAAAGATGTTATACGAACGGCATCCCCGAGGACTTATAGATGTTGCAAAGGAAACTTGGGAAGTAGAAGTTACACCCCACCGGAGCGTCATCGAACATGTGGCCCAAATTCAGGATTGAATCACATGGGTGATGCTGATTGTGAAGGAGAGTCTCTTTCAAGCACAAGAAGCCCAGGCAAGGGTCTACAACCGGGTCGCGAGGCTGAGACAGTTTAGCCCTGGGGACCGAGTGCTTATGTTGATCTCCATAGTTGAGAGTAAATTCCTGGTCAAGTGGCAAGGGCCATACGAAGTGGTCGAGAAGTTGAGTGATGTCAACTATAAGGCCCACCAACTAGGGAGAAGGAAGCCATACCAAGTGTACCACATTACCCTGCTAAAACTGTGGCAAGACAGGGATCCGGTAGAAGCACCGTGCCTAGGGGCCCATCCTGAAGCCAAGGTCGAGGATGTCACAGTGGCAGAGACACTGTAGCCGGCCCAGAAACAGCAGTACCTTGAGCTCCTTCAGCGGAACCGAGATCTGTTTTTGGTGTTACCAGGATGTACTCAGGTGGTGGAGCATGAGATCCTGACTGAATCACATGTGAGGGTGAACCAAAGGCCGTATTGGATTCCTGAAGCTCACTGTGAGGTGATCTCCCAGGAGGTGAAGAGAATGTTGAGCCTGAGTGTCATCGTGGAGTCAAAGAGCGGCTGGTCCAGCCCTATTGTCCTGGTGCCGAAGCCAAGTGGAGAGTGTCGCTTCTGTAACGATTTCAGGAAGCTTAAGTAGGTGTCCAAGTTCGACGCATATCCAATGCCCAGTGTCATCGTGAATGAGCTTATTGGGAGGCTAGTGTCAGCCACGTACATCAAAACCCTGGTCCTAACGAAGGGGTACTGGCAAATTTTCCTGTCTCCAAGTGCCAAGGAGAAGACGGCCTTCTCTACGCCTGACGGATGCTTTCAATATACCAGGATGCCGTTCGGTCTACAAGGAGTCCCAGCCAACTTCCAGAGGGCTATGGACCGGATTATAAGCCCTCACAAGAAGTACATCACCGCTTATTTGGACGACATTGTGATTTTCAACCCAGATTGGGGAAGACACCTGCGGAAGGTCCAGGTGGTACTCGATGCTCTAAGGAAAGCGGGGTTTACCATAAACCCGAAGAAATGTGCTCTCGGGAAAGAGAAGGCGAAATACTTTGGCTATATAGTTGGAAGAGGCGAGATAAAGCCTCAGGTAGACAAAGCAGGTCAGTGCGTTCCTCGGATTTGTGGGATATTAGAGGCGATTTATCCCGAACTTCACCATGATGGTTGCCCCCCTGACTGATCTTCTCAAGGGCACAAAGTCAACGATGGTCAAATGGTCCTCTGAAGCAGAGATGGCATTACAGAACCTGAAGCTCATCCTGTGTCGACAGCCAGTCTTGGTCGCACCAGACTTCATGATGGATTTTGTGCTCCAGACAGACGCCTCCGAAGTTGGTTTAGGAGCTGTACTGTCCCAGGTAATAGATGTCGACGAACACCCAGTCCTATACCAGAGTAGGACACACTCCTCCTGTGAGAAAAACTATGCCATCGTGGATAAGGAGTGCTTGGCCATCATGTGGGCAATCGGCACCCTGTGGTACTACCTGTTAGGCGGAAAGTTCAGGCTAATATCTGATCATGCAGCCCTGAGATGGATGAGGGAAAAGATGGGGAAGAATGCCCATGTAACTAGGTGGTTTCTGGGGCTCCAGGACTTCACTTTCCATGTAGAGTACAGGCCACGGAGGTTGCATGGGAAAGCAGATGCCGTGTCTGGAGTCCCCTGGTTAGCTGGTGAAAGTGTCAAAACCCCCGGCATTGGGCAGAGGAGGAAATATGTGTCAGTCACTGGTGAAGTGATGGAGGGGAGATACTTGTCACTGCACATGATCGCATCAGTGATGTAAAACCAGATTAGTTTCCTCCAGCACACGGCGTGTTGGGACAGTAAATATAAAATTATATAGTGGGCTGGTTTTAGTGGACATTCATAGACATTTAGTGGACATTATAAAGGAGTCACAAGGTCAAGGCTTAAATGGCTGACTGACAGAGCTTCGAGTGTTCAGTGGTTCCTGGAGAGAAAGGACTCCAGGGAGTGGTGTGCTTTAACTGAACCGTGCACTTTGCTGTCAGTTAATGGTCTGATACCGCTAGGAAAAGGACTGTTTTCTTTCTTTTGTTTCTTTGGCTTGCTGTTTTGCCTGCAGGGCTGTGTTTACTTTTAAGCTTGGTTTATGCTGATACAAGAAACCAAGCATTTTCTTAGAGACGGTGTTCCTAATATACTTCTGTGTCCAGATGAGTGAGGCACTCTACCACCCTTCCAATAATTTTTGGAAATATGAACACTCCTGGTTGGGTGTCCATCTACTGGATTAGGTGTGTTGGAAGACCTGTCGGTCCCTATTATACTATTTCTACTTTCGTGAAATTTATGCCACGTTTGTGGTGTAAGGCCCTTATTCGTTTAAATATGAACACTCCTGGTTGGTTGTTCATTTGCTGGATTGGGTGTAGTGGAAGACCTGTCTGTCCCCATTATACTCTTTCTACTGTGGTGAAATTGATGCCACTTTAATATTGTCTGCCACCTGGTTAGGTGTCCGTGTACTTGATTAGGTGTACTGGAAGACCTGTCAGTCCCTATTATACTATTTCTTCTTTCATGAAATGTATGCCATTTAAGGCCCTCATTTGTTTAAATGTGAACACTCCTGGTTGGTTGTCCATCTGCTGGATTGAGTGTAGAGGAAGACCTGTCGGTCCCTATTATACTATTTCTTTTGTGGTGAAATTGGTGCCACTTTGGTATTGTCTGCCAATAATTTTTGGAAATGTGAACACTTCTGCTTGGGTGTCCATCTGCTGTATTGGGTGTAGTGGAAGACCTGTTGGTCCCTATTTTACTATTTCTACTGTGGCGAAATTGATGCCACTTTGATAGTGTCTGCCACTAATATTTGAAAATGTATAGACTCCTGGTTTGGTCTCCTTCATGCATGTTGCCTCTAGCAAGAGGCCTCTGAGACCGTCAGGCCTCCACTACCTTGGACTCCACTACCCATGTTACTATCCTTACATCTTTCTGAAAATGGTAGTCTACGAAACTGAAATTTGTGGCACCTGAGTGTGGCTCAGCATGAAAGCAGGTAGAGGTGTTGCATGTGGTATCAAGGGTACCAACAAAGGAGGCCTGCACTGATCCCGCAGCCACCTTGTCTTACTGTCATGTCAATTGAAAGCTGTAAATGCTGTCCCAGACCCCGATACCTCATGCCTGGCTGATTGCTACAGTACCATCTACTATATAATTGTCTAAGGGGTACTTCCGTCTGTCCTTCTGCCTGTCTTTCTGTCTGTCACGGATATTTATTGGTCGTGGCCTCTGTCTATCATGGAAAGTCGCTGATTGGTCGCCGCAAAACAGCCACGACCAATCAGCGACGGGCACAGTCCAGAAGAAAATGGCCGCTCCTTACTCCCCGCAGTCAATGGCCGGCGCCCGCTCCATACTCCCCGCTCCCCGCAGTGTCCCCGGCGCCCGCTCCATACTCCCCGCAGTGTCCCCGGTGCCCGCTCCATACTCCCCGCTCCCCGCAGTCAGTGTCCCCAGCGCTCCGCTCCATGCTCCCCGCAGTCACTCTTCCCGGCGCCCGCTCCATACTTCCCTCCAGTCACCGCTAACACAGGGTTAATGCCGGCGGCAACGCACTCCGTTACCGCCGCTATTAACCCTCTGTGTCCCCAACCTTTTACTATTGATGCTGCCTATGCGGCATCAATAGTAAAAAAAAGTAATGTTAAAAAAACAAAAAACCTGCTATACTCACCCTCCGTTGTCCGCTGAGGCGCTCGTGCCTGCCGCCATCTTCCTTTCCCAGCGATGCATTGCGATATTACCCAGAAGACCTAGCGGTCTCGCGAGACCGCTAAGTCATCTGGGTAATTTCGCAAAGCATCCTGGGAACAGAAGATGGCGGCAGCCGTGCGCCCATCGGCACAGCTTCGTTGGATCCCAGGAGGCGGAGAGACTGGACGCTGAGGAGCAGCAACCAGAATGGTGAGTATATTAGAACTACAAGGGGCCCTCGGATCGTTAGGTGAGTATGTTTATTTTTTATTTTTTAACCTGTGACATACGTGGCTGGGCAATATACTACGTGGCTCTGTGCTGTATACTACGTCACTGGGCAATATACTACGTCACTGGGCAATATACTACGTGGCTGGGCAATATTCTATGTCGCTGTGCAATATACTACGTGGCTCTGTGCTGTATACTACGTGGCTGGGCAATATACTACGTGGCTCTGTGCTGTATACTACGTCACTGGGCAATATACTATGTCGCTGGGCAATATACTACGTCACTGGACAATTTACTACATGGCTGCGCAATATACTACGTGGCTGGGCAATATACTACGTGGCTCTGCTGTATACTACGTCACTGGGCAATATACTACGTGGCTGGGCAATATACTACGTGGCTGGGCAATATACTACGTGGCTGGGCAATATACTACGTGGCTGGCCAATATACTACGTGGCTGGCCAATATACTACGTGTCTGGGCAATAATCTACGTGGCTGGCCAATATACTACGTGTCTGGGCAATATACTACGTGGCTGGGCAATATACTACATGGCCATGCATATTCTAGAATACCCGATGCATTAGAATTGGGCCACCATCTAGTGCTAAAATATGTACTGTGGGTGAATTGGGGCCACTTTCCTGGTGTCTGTCCCCTATTTGATGTGTTTTGGCAGCATTTGGGGCCATTATAAGGTGCATATGTTTGTTTTTGTCTCCCAATGACATGAATGGAGTTCGGTTATGTAAAACGAATATTCAAAGAATTAATCAGCGAATATTGCAAATTCGGCGATCATAATCCAAACCGAACATTGAAATATTCGCTCATCTCTAATGCTAACCAATCATAAGTAGGCTGGATCACTTAAAAAAAGAACATTTTTCTCAGTGGCTGCCATGAATTATTACATTGCAAACCGTTCTATCAGCTTTCCTCCTTTCATGCCACCATACTGCCCCTCTTCCCACAGTGTCTGGCCTGAGATATTAATATAATAATAATAATTTTTATTTATATAGCGCCAACATTTTCCGCAGCGCTTTACAAATTATAGAGGGGACTTGCACAGACAATAGACATTACAGCATAACAGAAATACAGTTCAAAACAGATACCAGGAGGAATGAGGGCCCTGCTCGCAAGCTCACAAACTATGAGGAAAAGGGGAGACACGAGAGGTGGATGGTAACAATTGCTTTAGTTATTCGGACCGGCCATAGTGTAAGGCTCGGGTGTTCATGTAAAGCTGCATGAACCAGTTAAAGGGAACCTGTCACCTGAATTTGGCGGGACTGGTTTTGGGTCATATGGGCGGAGTTTTTGGGTGTTTGATTCACCCTTTCCTTACCCGCTGGCTGCATGCTGGCTGCAATATTGGATTGAAGTTCATTCTCTGTCCTCCATAGTACATGCCTGCACAAGGCAAGATTGCTTTGTGCAGGTGTGTACTATGGAGGACAGAGAATGAACTTCAATCCAATATTGCAGCCAGCGGGTAAGGAAAGGGTGAATCAAACACCCGAAAACTCCGCCCATATGACCCAAAACCAGTCCCGCCAAATTCAGGTGACAGAGTCCCTTTAACTGCCTAAGTATGTAACAGTACAGACACAGAGGGCTAATAACTGCATATTCGCTCAAACTATCAGTCATCACACTTATGTCTGCTATGCTTATGCTCAAGTAACTTGTGCTCGCTCTGTAGTGAGATCAGAGCAGTTTCATTACATCTCACACAGGAATAGTCCAGAACAGACAAGCAGCTTCTGTCTCAAGTTGCTTGAGCACTGCAGATGTGCGATACTTTCACACTCAGTAGTTAGGAGAGCTGATAGAGGGGATTGTAATCTGACACAGCTAAATTCAGCTACACTGCCTATAGCACCCACACTGATTCATGCAGGAGGTTAGACCAGAAGAAAAGACTGTCATTACAACTCACACACTGGGAAACCTAATCTAAACTGTGCTCTTCTTTCCTTTGAGTGTTGCTGTCTGCTTTTGACAAATCAGTATCACATAGATGGAAGAAATACACTCCCCAGTGAGAATTCTGATAACACCCACCTGGACTTAAAAAAAAATAACTTATTAGGTGCCAGATACTTTGAGTAGCGACAAAAAAAAAATGTTTTATTCTGCTCTGCAGCTACGATCACATCCCATGTCTAGTTCAACATACAGGAAATATATATCTTGGTACCGTGTTAGCCAGTGGATAGAAAAATATTTAGAATTGAGAGTCCTCAGTGGTTAATACCTTTTAATGGCTAACTGAAAAGATGGTAACTAGTGTTGAGCGATACCGTCCGATACTTGAAAGTATCGGTATCGGATAGTATCGGCCGATACCCGAAAAATATCGGATATCGCCGATACCGATATCCGATACCAATACAAGTCAATGGGACATCAAGTATCGGAAGGTATTCTCATGGTTCCCAGGGTCTGAAGGAGAGGAAACTCTCCTTCAGACCCTGGGAACCATAGGGATGTGTAAAATAAAGAATTAAAATAAAAAATATTGATATGCTCACCTCTCCGGCGGCCCCTGGACTTCACGCTGCTAACCGGGAGGCTTCTTTGTTTAAAAAGCGCGCCTTTCGGACCTGTGAATGACGTCCCGGCTTCTGATTGGTCGCGTGCCGCCCATGTGACCGGCACGCGACCAATCAGAGGCCGCGACGTCATTCGCAGGTCCTCAATTCCTAGCATTAGCAGTTTTGTGAATGAGAAGGCTTCTGATTGGCCGCGTGCCGGTCACATGGGCGGCACTCGGCCAATCAGAAGCCGCGACGTCATTCTCATTCACAAAACTGCTAATGCTAGGAATTGAGGACCTGCGAATGACGTCGCGGCCTCTGATTGGTCGCGTGCCGGTCACATGGGCGGCACGCGACCAATCAGAAGCCGGGACATCATTCACAGGTCCGAAAGGCGCGCTTTTTAAACAAAGAAGCCTCCCGGTTAGCAGCGTGAAGTCCAGGGGCCGCCGGAGAGGTGAGCATATCAATATTTTTTATTTTAATTCTTTATTTTACACATCCCTATTAATTCGATACCGATACCCGATATCACAAAAATATCGGATCTCGGTATCGGAATTCCGATACCGCAAGTATCGGCCGATACCCGATACTTGCGGTATCGGAATGCTCAACACTAATGGTAACAAATTGCAAGCTTTCGAGACTACGCAGGTATCTTCATCAGGCATAAACACCAACAAAGAACAAACTTGAAGGAACAGGATCCCAGATATAAATAGTAAAAACATATATTTTATTACAAAATTTAAGACCAATACAAACTTCAATATTACTTGGTGAGATACTATATCATGCAGTATAAAATCATAATAGCGCTGGAAACATGTAACACTCCCCACTAACAAACATATTCAGACATGAATATAATAGTCCATATCCCTGGTATAGATCTAATATCTATATTGCAGCCAATTATAAAGTCACCATACATAGCAAATAGTTAATATAGATGCACTACTCCATCCGCATAATGCCCAATGGAGTTGGCATATTCAAGTACATATTTAAGCTAAATATAGGAAATAGTGCTATCCTCACTTGCAATATAGCTAGCAAAACTGCCACAAATAGCCATAATTACCTGCAGTCATGTTTGAAACAGGGGGCGAGAAATCATCCGGTCAGAATGCACTTCGACGCGCGTTTCACTATACCCGTAGCTTCATCAGGAGATATGGTAAAATTGCTGCTTCCATTTTTTTATGCTATAATGCTAATAGCCAATTGTCTAAATATGTGTGATGGTGCACCGCCGCCATGATGCGACGTCACCGAGGAGATGGCGCTCAGTGCGCGCGTCATCCAGTCACATGTCCCGGTCACATGACCAGGCAGATAACCGGAGCGACGCGTCACAACATGAGTGCCTCCCCTCAGCCACGCCACAGCGCATGTGTGTCGTGCGCTCCCATATTACAGCAAAGAGTAAGTATAAACGCAATGTAATACTCATCTTGTAACATTAACATAAAAAACATTACAATCCAGATGTTACCAGCCCTACATCATACATGCTGATATATATATACTAGATGGCAGCCCGATTCTAAAGAATCGGGAGTCTAGAATCCATATATACTTTATTTATTCAAATGTAAGAATAATACAATTAATAAATAATAGTAAGAAAGAACAAAAATAATAGGCAGTATATGGAGAAAACACCAAACAAAAGTTCAAAATTGGTGTGAAAATGTCACTGAACCACTTCACAACTAAATATATATAGTTTTGGTAAATGGTATTATCATTTTTTTGACGAAATTTGGCAGGAGCTTGAAGAGCAACGTCACTGGGCCCGCCTCCACGCAGTAGAAACTTGCTGTGAGGTAAAAATTCAAAAATCACACCAAAATGGCGGGCGGAGTGTGTCACAGTACGGCACGTTTCTGATTGGTCGCTCGCAGCAGGCAGCAACCAATCAGACACTGGACACTGTTGACGTCACTTATCTCTGGACATTAGCTCCGGACATTGGCTCCGGACAGGAAGTTGGCACAAATTGCAGGAAGTAGTATTCTAGGCAATTATATATTAGATGTATATATATGTATATATATATATACACTGTATTATATACATAATAACGCACCCCGATGCAGTGATATACATCTTCTTAGCTAAACTATCCCCACAAATATCTAATACAATCTTATACATTAGCCAAAAATATTGCACACATATACAGTACAGACCAAAAGTTTGGACACACCTTCTCATTTAAAGGGACTCTGTCACCTGAATTTGGCGGGACTGGTTTTGGGTCATATGGGCGGAGTTTTCGGGTGTTTGATTCACCCTTTCCTTACCCGCTGGCTGCAATATTAGATTGAAGTTCATTCTCTGTCCTCCATAGTACACGCCTGCGCAAAGCAATCTTGCCTTGTGCAGGCGTGTACTATGGAGGACAGAGAATGAACTTCAATCCAATATGGCAGCCAGCATGCAGCCAGCGGGTAAGGAAAGGGTGAATCAAACACCCGAAAACTCCGCCCATATGACCCAAAACCAGTCCCGCCAAATTCAGGTGACAGGTTCCCTTTAAAGATTTTTCTGTATTTTCATGACTATGAAAATTGAACATTCACATTGAAGGCATCAAAACTATGATGTGGAATTATATACTTAACAAAAAAGTGTGAAACAACTGAAAATATGTCTTATATTCTAGGTTCTTCAAAGTAGCCATGTTTTGCTTTGATGACTGCTTTGCACACTCTTGGCATTCTCTTGATGAGCTTCAAGAGGTAGTCACTGGGAATGGTTTTCAATTCACAGGTGTGCCCTGTCAGGTTTAATAAGTGGGATTTCTTGCCTCATAAATGGGGTTGGGACCATCAGTTGTGTTGTGCAGAAGTCTGGTGGATACACAGCTGATAGTCCTACTGAACAGACTGTTAGCTGCTTTTTTCTTGCCATAATACAAATTCTAAGTAAAGAAAAACGAGTGGCCATCATTACTTTAAGAAATGAAGGTCAGTCAGTCCGAAAAATTGGGCAAACTTTGAAAGTGTCCTCAAGTGCAGTGGCAAAAGCCATCAACTGCTACAAAGAAACTGGCTCACATGAGGACCGCCCCAGGAAACGAAGACCAAGAGTCACCTCTGCATCTGAGGATAAGTTTATCCAAGTCACCAGCCTCAGAAATCGCAGGTTAACAGCAGCTCAGATTAGAGACCAGGTCAATGCCACACAGAGTTCTAGCAGCAGACACATCTCTACAACAACTGTTAAGAGGAGACTTTGTGCAGCAGGCCTTCATGGTAAAATAGCTGCTAGGAAACCACTGCTAAGGACAGGCAACAAGCAGAAGAGACTTCTTTGGGCTAAAGAACACAAGGAATGGACATTAGACCAGTGGAAATCTGTGCTTTGGTTTGATGAGTCCAAATTTGAGATCTTTGGTTCCAACCATCGTGTCTGTGCGACGTAGGAAAGGTGAACGGATGGACCCTACATGCCGGGTTCCCACCGTGAAGCATGGAGGAGAAGGTGTGATTGTGTGGGGGTGCTTTGCTGGTGACACTGTTGGGGATTTATTCAAAATTCAAGGCATACTGAACCAGCATGGCTACCACAGCATCTTGCAGCAGCATGCTATTCCATCCGGTTTGCGTTTAGTTGGACCATCATTTATTTTTCAACAGGACAATGACCCCAAACACACCTCCAGGCTGTGTAAGGACTATTTGACCAAGAAGGGGAGTGATGGGGTGCTACGCCAGATGACCTGGCCTCCACAGTCACCAGACCTGAACCCAATCAAGATGGTTTTGGGGTGAGCAGGACCGCAGAGTGAAGGCAAAAGGGCCAACAAGTGCTAAGCATCTCTGGGAACTCCTTCAAGATTGTTGGAAGACCTTTCCCGGTGACTACCTCTTGAAGCACATAAAGAGAATGCCAAGAGTGTACAAAGCAGTCATCAAAGCAAAAAGGTGGCTAATTTGAAGAACCTAGAATATAAGACATAATTTCAGTTGTTTCACACTTTTTTGTTAAGTATATAATTCCACGTGCGTTAATTCATAGTTTTGATGCCTTCAATATTAATTCAATATTATTCTCCTGCCCTGCAGAGCATCTCACCTATAATTCTATATTATTCTCCTGCCCTGCAGAGCATCTCACCTATAATTCTATATTATTCTTCTGCCCTGCAGAGCATCTCACATATACCTGGATACTATCCCCCTGTCCTGCAGAGCATTTAGCCTATAGCTCTATGCTATTCTCTGTTCTGCAGAGCTTCTCACTTTTAACTCTCTACTGTTTTCCTGTGGGTATTCATGTCTGTGGGCACTTTTCACATATCATGTGAACACCTTGCACCTGAAATATCATAGATCTGAAACTTTGTGATGCTGCAATTGGCAATTTTCCATGTGGGTAATTTTCCATGTGGGAAAATTTCTGTGTGGGCAAATTTCTGTGTGGGCAAATTTCCATGTGGGGAATTTTCAGTGTGGGAAATTTTCCATGTGGGGAATTTTCCTGTGGGCATTTTTCAGGTGGGCAATTTTCCTGTGGGCATTTTTCAGGGAACCGTGTTATTTGTATCAAGGATTGTCCAGCCCTTTTTAAAAAGCTTTTAGAATGTCTGCCATTACTACCTCCTGGGGTATGATATCTAATATATAAAGCTGAATGTGTGTGTGTGTGTGTGTGTCCAGGATTGGCATCTGAACCGTCGCAGCTACAGCCACAAAATTTTGCACAGTCACACGTCTGGACCCCGAGAGCGTCATAGGCTATGTTGTGAGGTCAAATTTTAACCCCGCGCTTTCCAATTCACCAAACAATTTTGCCCCATCTACATAATAGGGAAAAAGTGAAAGGAAAAGTGTTGGGGGCAAATTGACAGCTGCCAGATGTGAACAAGGGGGACTTAAAGAAGGAGAGCGATGGCGCCAAAGAGTATATACCGTACAGTTGCTAAGGTGGGGCCCCGACATGGGATACTCACCACACACGGGGATATGAACACGCACACAAAATGCGCCACACACTACCACGTGCTTGAACACATATACCACCCTCAGCACACATTTCACCACACATACACCAACCTCGCCACATAAAAGTCGAAACACAAGTCGCCGCTCAAAACTCGCCACGCGTAATACTCGCCACATGCAAAACTAGGCTCACGCAAAACTCGCCACACGTGCAAAACTCACCTCATGGGAAAACTCGCCACACGCAAAACTTGCACCCGCGGAAAAATTGCCAAATGCACAAAAGTTGCAACACATGCAAAAGTTGCCTCACACAAAACTTGCACATACTCAAAAGGCACCACACATAAAACTAGCCATGCGCAAAACTCGCCATGCGCAAAACTTGCTGCACACAACTTGCTACACTAACCTGTCACATGCAACTCGACACACAAAAAGTTGCTACACGCATGTCGCCACACAAAACTCATCTCACAAAAGTCACTACATGCATGTTGCCACACGCAACTCAACACACACAACTTGACACACGAAACTCGACCTAAAACACACACAAGTCTGGTATTATCCTTAAAAAAAAAAATCTGATTAATAAGCAGACAAACTACAAGAGCAACAAATGTACCATATAGGAAATACGGCAGCTGTCAGTCACATGACCTGTCTATTATGTGTATGTGTGAGCTAATATATACTGCCAGGGGGAGGGCTTCCTGTTGGCTGGGGATTTATCAGGCTGCCAATTTAGCTTACAAATACTGAGGTAAAAATACTGACCAAATAACGTGTGAACGAGGTCTAATACAGGAGGAGATGACATACAGATATATACTATGTACAGGGGAGATAACACACAGGTATATACTATATACAGGAGAGATGACACACAGGTATATACTATATAGAGGAGGAGATGACATACAGGTATATACTATATACAGGAGGAGATGACACACAGGTATATACTATATACAGGAGCAGATGACCTACAGGTATATACTATATACAGGAGGAGATGACATAAAGGTATATGCTATATATAGGAGGAGATGACATACAGGTATATACTATATACAGGAGGAGATGACACACAGATATATACTATATACAGGGGAGATGACACACGTATATTCTATATACAGGAGGAGATGACATACAGGTATATACTATATATAGGAGGAGATGACATACAGGTATATACTATATACAGGGGAGATGACACACAGCAGGTATATACTATATACAGGGGAGATGACATACAGGTATGTACTATATACAGGAGATGACTTACAGGTGTATACTCTATATAAGGGAGATGATAAACATGTATATACTGAGGTGAAAATGAGAGGTGTGAGGTGAAAATGAAAAGGTGTGAGTACAAAATGAGAGGAGTGAGGGAAAATAGTGGAGTGATCGGAAAATGACAGATGTGAGGTCGAAATGACAAGTGTTAGGGGGGAATGAGAGGTGTGAGGGAGAAAATGAGAGATGTGAGAGGGAAAATGAAAGATGTGATGGGGAAAATGAGAGGCGTGATGGGAAAATAAGAGAAGTGAGGTGCTATAACTAACCACAGATATTTACTATGCCCAGGCAACGCCGGGCTCTTCAGCTAGTAGAAACATATAAATGATGAGATGGGAGAGACAGGGGGATACAGATGGAAGAGAGAGGACACTGAGAGACCAGGCTGACTGACTCCTACGGTGCGGTGGCTGGTGTGCACATTACAGTATGTTCTTAGCCATGTTTTTTCCCTGTGTTATGTCTGTTTTGCTACATATATATTGTCACTCTGGTATTTAGCTATGGGAATATGTCTGTCACTGGCTGAGCTGTGTACCAGCCTTATTATGGCTACTTTTGATGGAATTTTCATTTTATATGTATGATTTATGCGCTGTCCACTGCTTTCATTGGGCACTTCTGTGCCGCATTGCTGCATGTTCTCCCTGAATCTGCTTGACATTTTATCATAATAAAGTATTTTTGATACCTTGGACAAAAAAAACTGTTGTCGGTGCTTTTGATGTTTTCTTATTGAATTTTGCAGTTTGTCCTGCAATTGTCCATATTAATATTGGGGTTACTTCTGGGCTTTACTGTTGTGCCCCTCTTTCTTGCCATCTATTCCCCGATTATATATGATGTCATTACCTTTGTATTTATTCTATGTAATGTATGACTTTATTGATTATGTGCTATTTTGAATGACTGTTTATATTTATTATCTTTTATTAAGTAAATTAATTTTTGTTTATTCAATTTTCATGTGAGCATTTATTTGTTCATCACAATTCCTTGAACCGTAACGAAACAGGAACGCTTCAATGCATCCCCAAATTTTGCAATTTAGCAATTTTCAAACTTTTAATTTGTGTACCCTTAAATCAGAGAGTGGTGTCACACAAAATAGTTAATACATAACATTTCCCACATATCAACTTTACATCAGCACAATTTTGGAAACATAATTTGTTTTTGTTAAGACGTTATAAGTTGACCAGTGTTTTCTAATTTTTCCAACAAAATTTACAAAACCATTTTTTTAGGGACCACCTCACATTTGAAGTAAGTTTGGGGTGTCAATATAACAGAAAATCTCCAAAAGTGACACCATTCCAAAAACTGCACCCATCAAGGTGACCAATACCACATTCAAAAAGTTTATTAACCCTTCAGGTGCTTCACAAGAACTAAAGCAATGGGGAAGGAAAAAACAAACACTGTTTGGGTGCATCGCAGGCCGCAGAAAGGAGGGAGCACCGTTTGACTTTTTGAACGAAAAATTGGCTGGGATCATTGGTGGCGCCATGTCACATTTGGAAACCTCCTGATGTACCAAAACAGTGGGACCCCCCAATTCTAACTCCAACCCTAACCCCAGCATACCCCTAACCCAAAACCCAACCCTAACCATAACCCTAGCCACAACCCTAACCCCAACACATCCCTAACCCTAATCCTAACCCTAACTGTAATCCCAACCATAACCACAACCCTAACTTTAGCCCAACCCTAACTGTAGTCCAACCCTAACTTTAGCCTAACCCTAACCCTAGCTCCAACCCTAACTTTAGCCCAACCTTAACCCTAGCCACAACCCTAACTTTAGCCCATCCCTAACTTTAGCCCATCTCTAACCCTAATTGAAAAATTGAAATAAATATATATTTTTTTATTTATTATATTTACCTAACTGAAAGGGTGATAAAGGGGGTTTGATTTACTATTTTTTATTTATTTTGATCACTGTGATAGACTCTATCACAGTGATCAAAATGAACCAATAGGAAAAATTTCCTATTGTTGCCGGCCGGAAGATCATGGAAGGCATACTGCACATGCGCCCACCATTTTCTTCCAGGAAGAAGACGTCGGCAGCAGGGGGACTTTACGGGGGGATGCAGGGACACCAGAGGTACCGGGGGGATCGATGTACCCCATTTCTCTCTCTTGTGATGTGGTATCACATCCGAAGAGAGAGAAATTAAATGGGAAATCAGACTTTTTTTCGCGGTCGCCGTTATTCTGTTAATAACAGCGAGCACAACACTGGGGACGGAAAAACCGACCCGTATCGTGTTCTCTGGGGTCTCATTTACTCCCGGTAGCCAAAACCCTGGAGAAATTCTGACACTAGGGGGCGCTATACACTTATTTCTCAGCACAGTTAAAAAGGTGCTTCTTTGCCGCCGTTAAAAGGCGTATCGGTGGTCATTAAGGGGTTAAGTACGGTATATATTTTTCTTGCTTCACCAACAAAAACAAATAGTTTGTACTGTAACTAAATAGTGAAAATTAAAAAATCATAGTGTGATTTTCTGGATTTTTTTTTGTTAAGATTCTGTTTCTCACAGATGAAGTGTACCTATGATAAAAAAAAGACCACTCCTTTCTTTATAGGTGGGAAAACTTGCAAATTCAGAAGGGTGTCGCAGACTTATTTTGCCAATTGTACCTGCTATATTCCGTCTATTTGGTGGATTTAAGGCGTCTTTATGAACTTTTGGTAGCATGTAAAAGGTAGCAACCTTTGGATCTTTTAGCAGACGGCGGTCCAGTTCTTGATTAGAAATAACCCCCTGTAAAACAGCATAATTCAAAACAGTGCATAGTTGATTTCTATAGTAGCTCAAAGGGTTAAATGTAAGTTTCTTGTATGCTGTTGGATTGCTGAGATGTCGTTTAGCTTCTTTCTTCATAAATTTGCAATGGCCTTATCACCAGGTTGTCCGATGGTTTGAAAATGACATCCGACATTTGACTAAGTTGTTTTAATGCTATTCTTTCATCTTTTGTGAGATTGTCATAATTAGGCTTAAATGGAATATTTTTAAACTCTTCATTTACCAGTTTAACAAAAAATATATATGTCTGGATACATAGAAATTGGTGAATACTTTTAGGGAGCTTACTCACATCTGGTGGTTGTTGTCCATCTAGTAGGATCTGTGAGGTATCAACTGCTTCCCTCTCTTCCTCAGGAGAAAATATAAAGTGATCCTCCTATTCATGGAACATTTTCTTAAAAATTAGATTGCTTGCAAAAAGGTGCAAGTTATTTAGTGCTGTGAAATAAACAAAGCCACAAGATAGTGCTAAAGAGAGGTTCCTACTCAAGAAGTCTAGTTCTCTTCCTTTGTGAAGAAGCAATTTGCATATTTAATTTCCCAGAGGAGCATGCATGGCGTATAAGTCTCCTCATTCTGACATGCCAGGCCTGGCTTGTCACTCTCCACAAGGAGAAACCTTACCTCTTATATTCCAATATTAGAGAACACTGCTGTTGTCACCCTGTGGTGACTTTTCTAACTACATATTTTCTTACAACCTTGATTGCTTGGCAAATTTGCATAGAGCTGCAAGAAGAGATAAGTAAGAGAAGTACAATACTCATAGTTAGGGTTGAGCGAAACAGATCGGACAAATTCAAAAATCGCCGACTTTCGGCAAAGTGGGGTTTCATGAAACCTGATCCTAGTGTGGGATCGGCCATGAGGTTGGTGATCTTCACGCCAAAGTCGCGTTTCGTATGACGCTTTCAGCGCCATTTTTCAGCCAATGAAGGAGGACGCAGAGTGTGGGCAGCGTGATGACATAGGTCTCAGTCCCCGCCATCTTAGAGAAGGGCATGACAGTGATTGGCTTGCTTTCTGCGGCTTCACAGGGGCTATAAAGGGGCGTGCACGCCGACCGCCATCTTACTTCTGCTGATCGTAGCATAGGGAGAGGTTGCCTCAGCTTCATCAGAAGAAGGGATATAGTTAGGGAGGGAAGATTAAGCCCCGAGACTGCTTGTGCTGTAGCGATTTCCACTGTCCAACACCACCATTTGTTTGCATGGACAGTGGAGGCTATATTTTTGTGCATCAGCTCTGTAGCTTATTAGGCTGCCTTATAAGGCTCCCTGATAGCTGCATTGCTGTTTGCAAGCCGCTGTGCAAACCAACTGCTTTTTTAAAAGCAAAAATCCTGTTGCTCCTTTCTGCACAGTTATCTTGTTTATTTGTCCACACTTTTGTGTGCAGCAGTCCTTTTTATTGCTGCCATACTTTTCCTGAGATCATTGTAGGGAGATTAAAATTGTACTACAGCCCTTGTATTTTTCATATATCTTCCAGCCACTTTCTGCCGCTTAGATTGTGTTATATACACGGGGCCTGAGTTTTGGTTCAGTATCCCCCCAAAAAAGTGAGATTCAAATTCTCACAAAGTGGATATACTTCTGTCCTGTTACTTTGTCGTATTTCAGCCAGCCACTTTATGCCATTTAGATTGTGTTATATACACAGGGCCTGAGTTTTGGTTCAGTCTCCCAAAAAAAAGGGAGATTCAAATTCTCACAAAGTGGATATACTTCTGTCCTGTTAGTTTGTCGTATATCAGCCAGCCACTTTCTGCTACTTAGATTGCGTTGTTATATACACTGGGCCTAAGTTGTGGTTCAGTCTCCCCCCAAAAAGGGGGAGATTCAAATTCTCACAAAGTGGATCTAGTTAGTTTGTCGTATATCAGCCAGCCACTTTCTGCCACTTACATTGTGTTGTTTTATGCACAGGGCCTGAGTTTTGGTTCAGTCTCCCCCAAAAAAAGGGAGATTTAAATTCTCAACAAGGTTATATACACCTTCTACCTTGTTTTACAGTAGCATATAATAGTTGGTAGTTTGGTTAGATTTTCCAAAAAATGAGGAAGTCTGGTGGAAGAGGCCGTGGGCAGTGGTTGCCAGATGGTACTGTTGGTGGTGGTGATGGTGCATCTGGTGGTAGTGGCCAAAGCACAATAGCACCTAAGGCTGGAGGTGTTGAGCCAGCGTCATCATCTGTCTACACAACGCCTTGAAGGCTCCCTTATCTGGGAGTAGGAAAATAGCTTTCAAAGCTGGAGCAGCAGGAAAAAGTTTTGGCTTTCCTTGCTGACTCATCCTCTAGCTCTTACGCCTCCTCTTCAGAAAGATCCAAATATAAAAGCAGCGAGTCGTCAGAGGATGCTCCCGGTCAGGAACAAGACGTTTCCTTGTGTCCTTCACCCAAACCAAAAGTGAAGGATGCATGAGGCGACACTACAGGTTACTCCATGGAGCTCTTTACACATACCTTGCCTGGGTTAGAGAGGGAAATTGTTAACTGCCCATTACAAGATGAATCGGACATGGAGTGCACTGATGCACAGCCACAGCTAGATTATTATGCTGTTCCATTGACTCAGATCACTACATTGCCCTCGCAGTGTACTGAGCCAGAATCTGACCCTGATGAGACTATGGTGCCCCGTCCCGAATGCTATAGCACCTTACACGGTGACACAGAGGAAGGTGCACATGACATTGAAGAACAGGTGATAGATGACCCAGTTGTTGACCCAGATTGGCAGCCATTGGGGGAAGAGGGTGCCACTGCCAGTAGCTCAGAAGCGGAGGAGGATGATCCGCAGCAGCCATCTACATCGCAAAAGCTGTCATCTGGCAGGCCCATATCGGGCCAAAAACGTTTGTCAAAACCAAAAACAGTTTTAGGACAGCGTGGCCATCCGGTTAAAGTAATGCCTGAAAAGGTATTCCATGGTAGGAATAGTGTAGTGTGGTAATTTTTTAACCAAGATCCGAATAATCAGTCAAAAGTTATCTGTAAGAAATGCTCAAAGACCTTTAGCAGAGGGAAGAATCTTGAAAATTTAAATACAACGTGCATGCTTAGACATTTAACCAGCATGCACTTGCAAGCCTAGACTAAATACTAACGTCCCGTACTGTTGGTGCACCTGCTCAGAATGAAGGTAGTCAGCAACGCTACATTGCTTCCCTCACTTTAAGCCCACCGGTTAGGACACCGCCAGCAGCAAATGTGGAGGTATCGTCGCAAGGCCAAAGCAGTCAGGGAATCGCAAGGTTCTTGGTAGGAAACACTGTATGTAGGTCAACATCAAGAATACCATCACCAACCCACTCTCAATCTGCCATGTTCACCACCACCACCACCGCTAGTTCCACTATATGCACCTCTCCAGTCCAGCTCACCCTACAAGAGACTCTCGTTAGGAAAAGAAAGTACTCATCCTCTCATCCGCGTACACAGGGTTTGAATGCCCACATTGCTAGACTAATCTTGTTAGAGATGATGCCCTACCGGTTGGCTGAAAGGGAAGCTTTCAAAGCCCCGATGGCCTACGCAGTACCACGCTATGACCTACCCAGTCGGCACTTCTTTGCGAGAAAAGCCATCCCAGCCCTCCACCAGCATGTCAAAGACCGCATTGTCCATGCACTGAGGCAATCAGTCAGTAGAAAGGTGCACCTTACAACAAATGCATGGACCAGTAAGCATGGCCAAGGACGTTGCGTGTCTATCGTGGCACACTGGGTTAATATGGTGGATGCAGGATCCACAGGGGAAAGGCATAGTGGGACAGTTCTGCCTATCCCACGGTCTAGGAAACAGTTGGCTGTAGGTGTTCACCACCCCTCCTCCAGAAGCGAAAGCTTGTCCAAAGAGTGTAGTCGCACGACCACTCCATCCGCAGCTGCCAGTGATGCACACGAGGTGTCCCATTATGGAACAGCTAGTGGTAAGCATCAGCAGGCTGTGTTACAAATGAAGTGTTTGGGCGACAACAGACACACCGCGGAAGTACTGGTCGAGTACTTGCAGCAACAAACTCAGTCATGGCTGGGCAGTGTACATCTTGAGGCAGGCAAGGTAGTCAGTGATAACGGAAGGAATTTTATGGCTGCCATAGCCCTTTCAGAACTGAAACACATACCTTTCCTGGCTCACACCTTCAACCTGGTGGTGCAGTGCTTCCTCAAAAATTATCCGAAGTTACGAGCCCTGCTCCTGAAGGTGCGAAGACTTTGCTCGCACATCCGCCGGTCGCCCGTACACTCCAGCCGTATGCTAAACCATCAGCGATCGCTGAATCTTCCCCAGCACTGCCTAATAATCGACGTTGCAGCAAGGTGGAACTCCACACTGCACATGGTTCAGGGGCTGTGCGAACAGAGGTATGCTGTAATTAATTTGTGGGAGGATACACATACACAGGCAGGCAGTTGGATGGCAGACATGGAGTTGTCTGGTGTGCAGTGGTCGAAGCTCCAAGACCTCTGTCAAGTCCTTCAGTGTTTTGAGGAATGCACACGGCTGGTAAGTGCAGACGACGCCATCATAAGCATGAGCATCCCACTAATGCATCTGCTGATGCAAAGTTTGACGCACATTAAGGATCAGGCGTCTGCAGCCGAGAAGGAGGGAAGCCTTGATGACAGTCAGCCATTGTCTGCTCAGGGAACTCTCCTGGACGAGGTGGCAGATTAAGAGGAGGAGGAGGAGGATGATGGGGATGAATATTTATGGGAGGAGGATGCTTCTCAGGGGGCAATAGAAACTTGTGGCGTTGCAAGGTCAGGTACAGGGTTTTTACGGGACACAAGTGATATTGATTTGCAAGAAAGTGCTCCTCAACCCAGCGCAAGCAGTGAATTAACACCTGTTTATTTATGAACTATTTTTTGGCAGACATTTAGCCCACCTAATTATTTGGGCCTACCAACTGTGTCTGCCACACATTACAGTTGTCCTCCACTGAACAAAGCTATGCCGCCTGTTTAGTCCTGTTACCAATTTTGAACTGCATTTAGCCCACTTTTTTATTTTGGGCCTACTAACTGTGTCTGCGCCACTCATTACAGTTGTCCTCCACTGAACAAAGCAATGCAGCCTGTTTAGTCCTGTTACCATTTTTTGAACTGCATTTAGCCTACTTTATTATTTGGGCCTATATCTGTGTTTCCCCCTCATCCTACCCGTTGCCCAGCCACTGCTAGATGAGTCTGCTGGTACATTGACCCAGACCACTACATTTCCCTTGCACTCTACACAGCCTGAATCTGACCATGCTGAAAGTCAGGTTCCCCTTCCCGCATGCTATACCACCTTACACGGGGACAAAGAGGAAGGTGCAGATGAAAGTGCAGGTTCCTTCATCAGGTGGGGGGCATACTCGGTGACATCACTGGCACAGGGCCCCTCAAAGTACGCAAAATTGTCTCAGGCAGTGGGAGGCACCACCCGCCGTCAAACACACCGACGTACTATGAGGGGCCCTGTGCCAGTGCCAGGTGCCAACGAGTGGGCCCCCCTGCTTGCTCAGGATCACAGCACTTGCAAAGTTGAAATACTTACCTCTCCCTGCTCCACCGCCGTGACGTATTCTGCGTTTCCTGGGCCCACGAAAATCTTGAGCCAGCCCTACCCCCCCCCCCCACAACTTTAGCCAAATGACCCCCAGTTTTCAATGCCTAACTATTATTATAAAGTAAATTAAGATTGACAAGCTTAAGAAATAAGAATTGATGCTTTTGGCATTAAAATGGGCACTGTAGGTGTTTTCCTGTCCTCCACTCACTGCCGACTTTGATTCCCCATTGACTTGCTTTGGGTTTCGTGTTTCGGTCGGCCCCCGACTTTTCAAAATTTACTGCCGATTTCACCTGACCCGACTTGTCAAACCCGACTTGATCCTAAAAAAGTAAAAGTCGCTCAACCCTACTCATAGTTAATGAGGTTAATAAAGGATTACTCTCATCTTCATAAATTAATATTATATACATATTTATCTATCTATCTATATATATATATATATATATATATATATATACAGTATATATATATATATATGTTAGGAGTCGAGTTTCCTCTGCTGCACAGGGGGAATCTCGATCCGTCTCCGCTGCGGTCTCCCATTCTTCTCCAGCCGCAGTGGAGTCTGCTCAGCAGGGACGTCGATCCCAGCGTCTCGCTAGTCTGACTCTGTGCGAAGAGTTGCTGCTGCTTTTCCTGCTTCTGCCATTGAAGCCAGTGCTGGGCAGCGGCGAGTGGACGTTTGTGGATCTAAGTCCTGCTTTTCTCTGTCTGAGCATGCCCAGGGCAGGATCTCCCGTTGGAGATCGAGGGTCACATGCTCAGGTACTGCAGCACATCCCATTGGTCCTTTTGGCAGGTCCTGAAAGGGCAAAACTTCTGTAGTTGTTTCCTGTGCTGCAGCTATATAAACTGCGCATGACCGCACGGCCATGCGCTAGTATTGTCTTGTAAATATGTGTGTGTGTTGTGAGTGAAAGTCGCTCTTTAAATAACCCTCCCTATTGAATGTCTGTTCACGGAAGGTGTATGTTTGCTATCTAGCGCCCGACTTATCCAACAACACGAAACACACATTACAGCTACCAGTTGCTGTGTCCGCCAGTACGGCGCTGTGCGCTTGCTCTGCGCTTTCCTGACCCAAGCCTGGGTGGTTAGTGGCATTCGTCAGTGCGGCACCGCACGCACTCTTGTGCCTTAATATTATTATTTATGTTCCTCTGACACACCCAGTTGCGGTGTTGTGCCAGCAAGTGTCTAATCGGACTTCAATCTTGTGTAGGGGTTGAGTCCGCTGACTTCTTGCTCGCGCTTTATGTGCGGTACTGCGGTCCTGTGACGCAACAGGATCGCTTCCTTCACGCAGGGTGAAGTTAACCCATGTGTGTATACTTAGTACCGCCATATAGTCCGTCTTACTAGCAGCAGGGTCTTATACCTGCACGGTGGACCTCGGACTGCGAACGCACCTAATACCATAACATCTGATTCTTGGTGCGTTCCGCCAGTCCCTAACAGAATACTAGCGCCAAGGTCTGGCTAGTAATGACGGACGATCAGCGTTCACAGCGGTACATCCAACAGCTGGAGGGTAGGTTGGCGGCTCTAGATCGTGCAACCTCAGCTGTGGACGTTGCTGCTGTCGCTGTTCAGGCTGCAAGTGCAGTTGCAGCCAGTTTGTCCGCTGCCACCCCTGCTCCGACCTTATCCCATCTGCCGCTTCCAGACAAGTTTGCTGGTGACAGTAAGCTATGTCGGGGATTCGTGAGCCAGTGCTCCATACATCTCGAGCTGCTGGCTGCACGTTTTAATACGGAACGGGCGAGGGTGGGATTCATCTTGTCTCTTTTGTCGGGCAGGGCGTTGGAGTGGGCAACGCCACTTTGGGAACATGGTGATCGTGTGGTACAGAGTGCTCCTATCTTCCTGGATGCTCTGACGCAGGTCTTTTTGGGACCCCGTGTCACCCACGATACCGCGCTCCAATTGTTGGCAATTACTCAGGCTTCGTCCATGGTCAGCCAGTTCGCCATCCTATTCCGGACTCTAGCTTCTGAGCTGGAATGGCCGGATAAAGTTCTTATTCCGGTGTTCTGGAAAGGACTGGCAGATCATGTGAAGGACGCCTTGGCCACCAGGGAGATTCCCACCACACTGGAGGAGCTTATTACTATAGCTACCCGCATCGATCTCCGTTTTAACGAGCGGAGGTTGGAGCGGACCCAGTGTAGGCAGAGGTTTCGGCTGACTCCCAACTTTGCCAAACCTCTAGAATCTCCTGTCATGGCGTCCGACTCCCATGAGGCCATGGAGGTTTCTCGAGCGGGACCTAGGTCTCAGACCGCTCGAGTACCTGTGCTGTGTAAAAATTGCCAGCAACCGGGACATTACGCTAATAAATGTCCACGGCGGTCGGGAAAACTATCGCGTCTAGTGACCATTGGAGGAGGTTCACTGGACACAGCGACATTTTCCTCCAAATTGTCCTTTTAAGGGACAATCCTGTTAGGCACATCCACTCTTATAGTAGAGCTTTGTGTGGATTCAGGAGCAGAAGGAAATTTTATGTCTTCTGCTTTTGCTCTGCGCCACGCAGTACCTCTGGTTATGCTTGCCAAACCAGTAACCGTTAGAGTGGTGAATGGGTCGACACTTCCGCTACAGATCACACATCAGACTGTCCCTTTCACGTTAGCCATGTCCCCATCCCACCAGGAGATTATTTCCCTTCTTGTCCTTCCCGAGGGAATGGATGAGATTCTGCTGGGAATACCCTGGCTCCGTTTCCACTCCCCACATATTGAGTGGACCTCTTGGAGGATATTGGGTTGGAGTGAATCCTGTAAGGGCAGATGTGTGAAAGAGTGCGTTCAGGTTTCCACCACTGAGATGCCCGCAGATCTCTCTACTCTCCCCAAATACTATTGGTCTTATGCAGATGTCTTCTCCAAAAAGGCTGCGGAGACCCTTCCGCCTCACCGTCCCTATGACTGTCCTATAGATCTCTTGCCTGGAGCAGAACCTCCTCGGGGACGGGTCTATCCCCTCTCTCTCCCGGAAACGGAGGCTATGTCCCAGTACATCCAGGAGAATTTGGCAAGAGGGTTTATTAGGAAGTCAGTGTCACCAGCAGGGGCAGGGTTCTTCTTCGTACAGAAGAAGAATGGAGAGTTGCGTCCTTGCATAGACTACAGGGGTCTTAACGCCATCACCGTTAAGAATAAGTACCCGCTGCCCCTGATTTCTGAGCTTTTTGATGGGCTACGGGGAGCTAAGGTATTTACCAAATTAGACCTGCGGGGAGCTTATAACCTGATTCGCATCCGTGAGGGAGACGAATGGAAGACGGCGTTTAACACCAGAGATGGGCACTATGAGTATCTGGTGATGCCCTTCGGGCTCTGTAATGCCCCAGCCGTTTTCCAAGACTTTGTCAATGACATCTTCCGGGATATGCTTTCCACCTCGGTCGTAGTCTATCTGGATGATATTCTCATCTTCTCTCCAGATATTGACTCCCACCGGAGAGATGTTGGCAGAGTCTTCGACCTCTTACGGGCAAACTCTCTTTACGCAAAGTTGGAGAAGTGTGTGTTTGAGCAGGAGTCTTTACCTTTCCTGGGCTATATCATCTCTGCCCAGGGATTGGCTATGGATCCTGCCAAACTACAGGCTGTGATGGACTGGCAAGAACCCCATTCACTTAAAGCGGTGCAGCGCTTTATGGGGTTCATTAATTATTACCGCCAGTTCATTCCCCATTTCTCAACTTTGGTAGCTCCCTTGGTAGCCCTCACCAAGAAGGGAGCAAATCCCAAAGTGTGGTCTGAAGAGGTCTCCAAGGCCTTTTCTTCTACTAAGTCTCATTTTGCTAGCGCTCCCATCCTACATTGTCCCGATGTCGATAAGCCGTTTATAATGGAGGTGGATGCTTCTTCTGTTGGTGCTGGAGCAGTCCTCTTCCAAAAGGATGCTCAAGGTCGGAAGCATCCGTGCTTCTTCTTCTCCAAGACCTTCACACCAGCGGAGAGGAATTATTCCATCGGGGACAGGGAGTTGCTAGCGATGAAATTGGCTTTCGCAGAGTGGAGACATCTCTTGGAGGGGGCTCGTTTTCCCTTTCAAGTTTTTACAGACCACAAAAATTTGCTCTATTTGCAAACAGCCCAGCGGCTAAATTCTCGCCAGGCCAGATGGTCCTTATTCTTCTCCCGATTCCACTTCACCCTCCATTATCTCGCTGGGGAGAAGAATATTCGAGCTGATGCTCTTTCTCGCTCTGTTGTGTCATCTGAGGAGGAAGGAGAGCCTCGGCTTATTGTTCCTTCTGAGAGCTTGAGAACCGTGGCTCCGGTGTCGCTTGAGTCTGTGCCTCCGGGCAAGACTTTTGTGCCCATAAATTTGCGACCGGAGGTTCTCTCTTGGGCTCATTCCTCCAGGGTGGGTGGACACTTTGGGACAAAAAGGACATCTGAGCTGCTGGCGAGGACGTACTGGTGGCCGCATATGCTCCGAGATGTCAGAGATTACGTTCTGGCGTATGTCTCATGCGCCAAAAATAAGTCTCCTCGACAACGGCCGTCTGGGTTACTCTATCCCTTGCCGGTGGCAGACAGGCCCTGGGAGATGGACGGGATGGACTTTGTAGTGGGTTTGCCCAAGTCTCGCGGCTGTACCATCATTTGGGTTATTACCGATCATTTCTCGAAAATGGTGCATTTGGTGCCGCTCCCACGGTTACCTTCTGCACGGGCCTTGGCAGCGTTGTTCATAAGACACATCTTCCGCCTACACGGCATGCCAGACAAAATTGTCAGTGACCGGGGTCCCCAGTTTGCGTCTCGGTTCTGGAGAGAGCTTTGTCGTCTTCCCAGCATTGAGTTAAATCTCTCTTCCGCATATCATCCCGAGACGAATGGGTTGGTAGAGAGGGCCAATCAGACTCTGGTCACACATCTACGACATTTTGTTTCTGCCAGGCAGGATGACTGGGCATCTTTATTACCATGGGCAGAGTTCGCCCTTAATAACACTGTAGCCGACTCCACCGGTCAGACTCCTTTCCTCCTTAATTACGGCCAGCATCCGCGGGTTCCTGTGCCTATGCCCGTGTCCTCTGCTGACTCCAGGGTGGAAGACTGGGCAGTGGAGGCACGGGACATTTGGGACCGCACTCAGGATGCCATTCGGGCCTCGAAGGAGAGAATGAGGTCCTCCGCCGATGCACATCGGCGCCCTGCCCCGACCTTTGCTCCTGGCAATTTAGTGTGGCTCTCTGCCCGTAAGATCAGGCTGCGAGTTGAGTCCACTAAATCTGCTCCTCGCTACTTGGGCCCATTCAAGGTCCTCGAGCAGGTTAATCCTGTGGTCTATCGTTTGGCCCTTCCGCCACGCCTGGGTATCACCGACACCTTTCATGTGTCCCTCTTGAAACCCGTGTATATGTCCCGGTTTTCCGAGTCATCTGCTGGGACATCGGGTTCGTCTACGGACGATTATGAGGTGAACGCTATTTTGGGGTTCAAGGTGGTACGTGGCAAAAAATTTTATTTGGTGGACTGGAAGGTTTATGGTCCCGAGGACAGGTCCTGGGAGCCTGTTGAGCACATTCGGGCCCCGCAGCTCATTGCTGCCTTCGAACGTAGCAAGACCCAAGGAGGGGGGGCCCTAGCAGGGGGGGTAATGTTAGGAGTCGAGTTTCATCTGCTGCACAGGGGGAATCTCGATCCGTCTCCGCTGCGGTCTCCCATTCTTCTCCAGCCGCAGTGGAGTCTGCTCAGCAGGGACGTCAATCCCAGCGTCTCGCTCAGTCTGACTCTGTGCGAAGAGTTACTGCTGCTTTTCCTGCTTCTGCCATTGATGCCAGTGCTGGGCAGCGGTGAGTGGACGTTTCTGGATCTAAGTCCTGCTTTTCTCTGTCTGAGCATGCCCAGGGCAGGATCTCCCGTTGGAGATCGAGTGTCACATGCTCAGGTACTGCAGCACATCCCATTGGTCCTTTTGGCAGGTCCTGAAAGGGCAAAACTTCTGTAGCTGTTTCCTGTGCTGCAGCTATATAAACTGCGCATGACCGCACGGCCATGCGCTAGTATTGTCTTGTAAATATGTGTGTGTGTTGTGAGTGAAAGTCGCTCTTTAAATAACCCTCCCTATTGAATGTCTGTTCGCGGAAGGTGTATGTTTGCTATCTAGCGCCCGACTTATCCAACAACACGAAACACACATTACAGCTACCAGTTGCTGTGTCCGCCAGTACGGCGCTGTGCGCTTGCTCTGCGATTTCCTGACCCAAGCCTGGGTGGTTAGTGGCGTTCGTCAGTGCGGCACCGCACGCACTCTTGTGCCTTAATATTATTATTTATGTTCCTCTGACACACCCAGTTGCAGTGTTGTGCCAGCAAGTGTCTAATCGGACTTCAATCCTGTGTAGGGGTTGAGTCCGCTGACTTCTTGCTTGCGCTTTATGTGCGGTACTGCGGTCCTGTGACGCAACAGGATCGCTTCCTTCACGCAGGGTGAAGTTAACCCATGTGTGTATACTTAGTACCGCCATATAGTCCGTCTTATTAGCAGCAGGGTCTTTTACCTGCACGGTGGACCTCGGACTGCGAACGCACCTAATACCATAACATCTGATTCTTGGTGCGTTCCGCCAGTCCCTAACATATATATATATATATATATATATATATATATATATATATATATATATATATATATATATATATATATATATATATATATATATATATTGTAGCGTGGCTAAAGGATGTCTAATCGATGGGAGATATGTGTCTTATAGATGGCTTGTTGCTGTGATGTAACCATGGCTACCTATATGTGTTTCAGGACCTGTGGTGATGTCCCAACCACATGTCTGGTCATGTGATGGGTTCTGGGTGTGGTTAGACATATAAAAGAAAGCCTAATGCTTAACACAGGTAGGTATGTGTGGAGGTGAAACCCTCCTGAGTGTGTTACGGCTTCAGGACTGAGCCGGATGAACTGGACACTTGTTTTTCTTTACCTGAACCAAAGGCTATTTGTTTTCTGTTGTTTGCCACATGGTTTATGAAGCAATAAACCCAGTGAACTTTAAAGGAACACGTCTCCTGAGTGTCAGCCGTCGCAGCTGAGTGAGTGAAATCCCTACAATTGGTGGAGAATGCGGGCAGTGTTCCCAGCGGAGACGTGAGTTTATTTTGAATGTCCTGGGTCAAGGCTGTTGCAAGCCAGCAAGCATTGCCGGAGAAAATGGAGGACCTGCTGAAACAATTGGTCCAGATGCAGTCACAGCAGGAGAAAAGGCAGCAAGAGACCAACAGGCTGTTGATGCAGCAGATACAACAGAGCCAGCAGGAGCAACGGCAGCAGATGCAACAAAGCCAGCAGGAGCAACGGCAGCAGATGCAACAAAGCCAGCAGGAGCAACGGCAGCAGTTACAACAGAGCCAGCAGCAGATGCAGCAGAGCCAGCAGGAGCAACGGCAGCAGATGCAGCAGAGCCAGCAGGAGCATCAGCAGCAGATGCAGCTTCTGGCAACCGCCATCCAGGGCAAGGCGAGCGCCCCAACCCCAGGTTTGGCTGATGACACCCACGTCCGGAAAACGGTAAGACGCGCATTGCAGAAAATGACTCCCGGGGATGATGTTGAGGCCTTCCTGACGGTGTTTGAGAGGGTCGCTGAGAGGGAAAAACTTCCGCCAGAGCAGTGGGCAGAGGTACTTGCGCCATACCTGACGGGAGAACCCCAGAAGGCGTACTATGATTTGACCTTGCAGGATGCCAAAGAGTATCACAAATTGAAAGCCGAGATTCTCGCACATTTGGGGGTGACACTGACTGTCAGGGCACAGCGAGTTCACTCCTGGGGCTATCACCGGGACAAACCACCTCGTTCCCAAATGTTTGATCTGTTGCACCTGGTCCAGAAATGGCTGCAGCCAGAGTCCTCTGCGCCTGCACAGATGGTAGAACGGGTGATGATGGATCGGTTTGTCCATTCCCTCCCGAGGCCTATACAGTCTTGGGTTGCCCAGGGTGATCCCCAGAATGCCGACGAGCTGATCGGACTGGTTGAGAGGTACCAAGGGTTGGAAGGCTCCTTCGGGAGGCAGCCCATGCCGTACTGGGGATCCCAGAAGGCAGCTGAGTCCCAAAAAGGGGTGGTGCGTCCAAGGTCACAAAGGGCGGGGGAGGTGGTGCCCAAGGTCCCCACGGGTGATATTATTTGTTGGAGGTGCCACAAGCCAGGACATATAGCTGCCCATTGTTCCCAAACCACTGAGCAGATGGACTGCAGCATGGGACGCCGTTGTTCATACTATGCGTATCCAGCTTGCAGTGTGAACTCTCCGCCCAATGAGGGACCTCAAGCATGTCCCGTGAAGGTGAACGGTCAAGCAGTAACGGCACTGTTAGACTCGGGGAGCCTAGTGACCCTGGTGAGGGCCACTTTTCCTCTCCACCTGCTCCCGGGAAAGAAGGTCGGAGTGCGGTGCATAAATGGTGATGCAAAGGACTACCCTGTGGCCAGTGTGAACATTGAAACGACATGTGGCACGGAGTCCCACATAGTCGGCGTCGTTCAGGACTTGTTGCACCCTATAATTATTGGCCGTGATTTCTGTTTGTTTTGGGATTTGTGGGGGAAAGGTTCTGAGCTCCCTAGCAAGAGTAGGGAACCAGTGAACCCGGGAAGGGTGGTGCCACACCCAGAGTCAGACAGATTTCCTTTTTGTGTCCTGGCTGGAGATGAGGAGGAAGTGTCCCCTGCATCTGACATTCTGGAGTTAGAGGTATCCGGTGAAAATTTTGGGACTTCCCAACATAGGGACCCCACTCTGAGGGAAGCCTTTAATAATGTCACAGTTATTGACGGGGTGGTACAGGAGCCGGGGGCAGACACAAGATTTCCCCATTTTCTAATGAGCAGGGAGTTGTTGTACCGGGTCACGAAAATAAGGGAGGAGTTGGTAGAGCAGTTGGTAGTGCCGGGTCCATATAGACGGAAGGTGTTGGACATGGCCCATTCACACATCTTGGGTGGACACCTAGGGGTGGAAAAAACGCAGGAACGGGTTGTGCAGAGGTTCTATTGGCCTGGGTGCCACCGGGAAATAGTGAACTATTGCAGGTCCTGCCCTACATGTCAGCTAACTGCTCCCACTCCTCATTTCCGGAACCCCCTTGTGCCACTGCCCATTATTGAGGTGCCATTCGAGAGAATTGCCATGGACTTGGTCGGTCCCTTAGTTAAATCAGCCCGGGGCCATCAGTATATATTAGTCATCCTGGACTACGCCACACGCTATCCTGAGGCAATTCCCTCGAGAAATTCTTCTTCAAAGAGTATAGCTCGCGAGTTGGTCCATGTCTTTTCCCGGACAGGTCTGCCGAAGGAGATCCTGACTGACCAGGGGACACCTTTCATGAGCAAGGTGATGAGGGAACTATGCAAAGCCCTGAAAATCTCCCAGTTGAGGACCTCGGTGTACCATCCCCAGTCAGATGGCCTTGTTGAGAGATTTAACAAGACACTGAAGAGCATGCTGAGAAAAGCTATAGAGAAAGACGGTAGAGACTGGGATTGTCTCTTACCCTATTTGATGTTTTCCATTCGTGAAGTTCCACAGGCCTCCACAGGTTTCTCACCGTTTGAGCTTCTGTATGGCCGACATCCACGAGGACTCCTGGATATAGCCAAGGAAACCTGGGAAGCCGAAGTCACGCCCCACAGAAGCGTCATTGAGCATGTGGCCCTGATGCAGCAGAGGATTGCAAAGGTGATGCCTATCGTGAAAGAACACCTTCTCCAAGCACAAGAAGCTCAGGCCAGGGTCTACAACCGGTCTGCAAGAGTGAGGCAATTCAATCCGGGAGACCGAGTTCTTGTGTTAGTTCCGACAGTGGAAAGCAAGTTCTTGGCCAAATGGCAAGGGCCATATGAGGTTGTCGAGAAACTTGGTGAAGTAAACTATAAAATTCACCAACCAGGAAGACGGAAACCATTCCAAGTATACCATGTCAACCTTATCAAGCCGTGGCAAGATAGAGAGCCGACAGTAACTCCATCGTTGTTAAGCAACCCAGAAGATGAGGTTGGAGCGGTTACTATAGCGGAGACGCTATCGGAGTCCCAGAAACAGCAATGCCGGGAGTTACTCCAGAAAAACAGGGACCTGTTTTCCGAGTTGCCTGGGTACACGAAGGTCATAGAGCATGAGGTCCTGACAGAGCCCCATGTGCGCGTGAACGTGAAGCCCTATAGAATTCCTGAGGCCCGTCGAGAAATAGTCTCCAAGGAAGTGGAGCGTATGTTGAAGCTTGGAGTCATTGAGGAATCCAAGAGCGGTTGGTCGAGCCCAATTGTCCTGGTCCCAAAACCTGATGGGGAGTGGAGATTTTGCAACGACTATAGGAAGTTGAATGAGGTCTCCAAGTTCGACGCATATCCCATGCCCCGAGTTGATGAGCTCATCGAAAGGCTTGGGCCCGCCAGGTACATAACCACCTTGGATTTGACGAAGGGGTATTGGCAGATCCCCATGGCACAGGAAGCCAAGGAGAAGACGGCGTTTTCTACACCATATGGATGCTTCCAGTATGTCCGGATGCCATTTGGCCTACAGGGAGCTCCGGCCACCTTCCAAAGGGCTATGGATAGAGTCCTTGCACCCCACAAGGCATACGCTGCTGCGTACCTAGATGATATCGTCATCTTTAGCCCGGACTGGGAGAGTCATCTGGAGAAAGTCCAAGCGGTGTTTGATGCTATAAGAGAGGCCGGATTTACAATAAACCCGAAGAAGTGTGCATTGGGTAAAGAAGAAGCTAAGTACCTTGGATACATAGTGGGTCATGGAGAAATAAAACCCCAAATCAGTAAAGTGGAGGCAATTCAAACATGGCCAAAACCAGTTTCCAAGAAGCAAGTTAAAGCCTTCCTGGGAATCGTGGGATATTACAGGAGGTTCATCCCAAACTTCGCCACAATGGCGGCGCCTCTGACTGACCTGCTAAAAGGGACAAAATCAGTAATGGTTAAGTGGTCCGAAGAAACAGATTCAGCCTTCCAAGAAATGAAAGAGGCTTTATGTAAGCAACCCGTTCTGATGGCCCCAAACTTCAAGAAAGAATTTATTCTTCAGACAGATGCCTCAGATGTTGGGGTGGGAGCAGTCCTTTCCCAAGAACTACATGGAGAGGAGCATCCTTTTCTCTATCTGAGTAGGAAGCTGTCCTCGTCTGAAAAGAACTACTCAGTCGTTGAAAAGGAGTGCTTGGCCATAAAATGGGCAGTCGACACATTACAGTACTATTTGCTGGGACGTAAATTTAGACTGATATCCGACCATGCCCCACTTAGGTGGATGAGGGAAACGAAGGGTAGAAATGCTAGGGTCACCCGTTGGTTGTTAGCCCTGCAGGACTTCTGTTTCCATGTGGAACATAGGGCCGGAAATCTGCACGGTAATGCTGATGCCCTGTCAAGAATCCCTTGTCTAGTGGGAGAAAGTGCCAAGCCCCACGGCTTTAGGCAGAGGGGGGAGGTATGTAGCGTGGCTAAAGGATGTCTAATCGATGGGAGATATGTGTCTTATAGATGGCTTGTTGCTGTGATGTAACCATGGCTACCTATATGTGTTTCAGGACCTGTGGTGATGTCACAACCACATGTCTGGTCATGTGATGGGTTCTGGGTGTGGTTAGACATATAAAAGAAAGCCTAATGCTTAACACAGGTAGGTATGTGTGGAGGTGAAACCCTCCTGAGTGTGTTACGGCTTCAGGACTGAGCCGGATGAACTGGACACTTGTTTTTCTTTACCTGAACCAAAGGCTATTTGTTTTCTGTTGTTTGCCACATGGTTTATGAAGCAATAAACCCAGTGAACTTTAAAGGAACACGTCTCCTGAGTGTCAGCCGTCGCAGCTGAGTGAGTGAAATCCCTACAATATATATATATATATATATATATATATATATATATTCAAGTTTTGAACCACTCTTGAGGTATTAACTTTTCATTTGGTTATGGCTCATTGACTAGGAGACCGATCACTGCTGCTTTTTAAATTGAATTTGTCACCAGATTTTTGCTACCTCACCAGGGAGCAGCATAATGTAGGAAAAGAGACCCTTATTCCAATGCTGTATCACTTACCATCTATACTCGAGTATGAGCCAACCCGAGTATAAGCCAGGACCCCAAATTTTGCCACGAAAAACTGGGAAAACTTAATGACTTGAGTATAAGCCTAGGGTGGAAAATGCAGCAGCTACTGGTAAATTTCAAAAATAAAATTACTGTAGATAAAAATAAAAATAACATTAATTGAGACATCAGTATGTTAAGTGTTTTTGAATATCCATATTGAGTCAGGAGCCCCATATAATAATAATAATAATAATTTTTATTTACCGTATATACCGTATAAATGCAAAGGCATTTGATACAGTTCCACATAACAGCCTTAGGGGTTGTTTCCACTAGCGAGATATACGTCCGAGTCTCGCATGTGGAAACGAAGCTCTGGTGCCGGCACTTCAGAGCGGAGCGTGCGGCTCCATGTATTCCTATGCGGCCGCACGCTACGCTCAGAAGTGCCGGCACCAGCGCTTCGCTTTCGGACGTGTATCTCGCTAGTGGAAACAACCCCTTATACTGAAGCTCTATAAGCAGGGACTGGGGGAAACTACCGTATATACTAGAGTATAAGCCGACTCGAGTGTAAGCCGAGACCCCTAATTTTGCCACAAAAAACTGGGAAATCTTAATGACTCGAGTATAAGCCTAGGGTGGGAAATGCAGCAGCTACTGGTAAATTTCAAAAATAAAAATAGATACCAATAAAAATAAAATTAATTGAGACATCAGTAGGTTACGTGTTTTTGAATATCCATATTGAATCAGGAGCTTCATATAATGCTCCATACAGTTCATGATGGCCCCATAAGATGCTCCATAATAAAATATGCCACATAAAATGCTCCATAAAGTTTATGATGGGCCCCATTAGATGCTTCATAGAAAATATGCCCAATACAATGCTGCATAGGTTGATTATGGCCCCATAAGATGCTCCATAGATAATGTGCCCCCTACAATGCTGCATAGGTTGATTATGGCTCCATAAGATGCTCCATAGAAATATTTGCCCCATAGCCGGCTGCTGCGATAAAAAAAATCACATACTCACTTCTTGTCCTGAGCAGGTTCCCGGCACTTGCAATATTCACCTGTCTGCGTTCCACCGCTGGGCGTCGCTGTGTCTTCCGCGTCCTCCGCAGTGACTGTTGAGGCAGAGGGCAGAGTGCACACTAATCGCATGATTGCGTTATCGCGCCCGCTTACCTGAACGTCACAGGCAGAGGACGCAGAAGACAACAGTGGTGGAACGCGGACAGATGAATATTGCGCAATACTCACCCTCCAGTCTCCATTATACTCACCTGCTCCCGACGCGGTCCCTGGCAGCTTCTCATTGACAGGTGATCTTCGGCGCCCGCAGCTTCTTCCTGTGTTCAGCGGTCACATCGTACCGCTCATTAAAGTAATGAACATGTGTCCATATTTATTACTTTAATGAGTGGTACCACGTGACCGCTGAACACAGGAAGAAGCTGCGGGCACCGGAGAAGCAGGAACGTGCAGAGACGCGCCGGGAGCAGGTAAGTATGATTTGACAGCTGCCACCCCCGCCGACCCCTGGGACAATGACTCGAGTATAAGCTGAGAGAGGCACTTTCAGCCCAAAAAAATGGGCTGAGAATCTCGGCTCATACTCGAGTATATACGGTATATAGCGCCAACATATTCCGCAGCACTTTACAATTAAGTGGGGACATATACAGACAATAAATACAATACAACTTGAGACAATTTAAACAGTTACATTAGGATTGAGGTCCCTGCTCGCAAGCTTACAATCTACAAGGAAATGGGGGACACAATAGGTGAAAAGTGCTTGTTATTTCAGGTCTGGCAATTATAAATAGGGATTTTCATATAAAGCTGCATGATCCGGTCATCAGTCCGTGTGTTTAAGTGCAATAGTCAAGTATTAAGTGCAGTTATCGTGTGCTTCATAAAGTTCATGATGGGCCCCATAAGATGCTCCATACAAAATATGCCCCATATAATGCTTCATAAAGTTCTTGACGGGCCCCATAAGATGCTCAATAATAAAATATGCCCCATATAATGCTTCATAAAGTTTATGATGGTCCCATAAGATGCTTCATACAAAAATATGCCCCATATAATCCTGCATAAAGGTTGGTTATGGCCCTATAAGATGCTCCATAGAAAATGTGCCCATATAACGCTGCATAAAGGTTGGTTATGGCCCCATAAGATGCTCCATAGAAACATTTGCCCCATATAATGCTGCACAACGGTTGATTATGGCCCCATAAGATGCTCCATAGAAACATTTGCCCCACATGCTGCTGCTGCGATTGAAAAAAAAAATGACATACTCACCTCTTGTCCTGAGCAGGTGGGGACATCGGCACTTGCGATATTCACCTGTCCCCATCCCACTGCCGCGCGCTGCTCTGTCTTCCGTTTCTCTGCAGTAACTGTTCAGGAAGAGGGCGGCGCACACACTAAACACGTCATCGCACCCTCTGACCTGAACGTCACAGCTAGATGACGGGGAAGACACAGCGGCGTGTGCCAGTAGAACGGGGACAGGTGAATATAGCAATGCTCATCCTCCCCTGTTATACTCACCCTCCAGGCGCGGTCCCTGCTTCTCCGATGCGATGGTCTCTGACGCCGGCAGCTTGTTCCTGTGTTCAGCGGTCACTGGTACCGCTCATTAAAGTAATGAATATGCACTCCACCCCTATGGGAGTGGAGTCGCATCCATATTCATTACTTTAATGAGGGGCACCACGTGACCGCAGAACACAGGAAGAGCTGTGAGAGCTGGGGAAGCAGGGACGTGCAGAGACGCACCGGGAGCAGGTGAGTATGATTCGATAGCTGCTGCTCCCCCCCCCAGCCGACCCCCTGGGACAATGACTCAAGTATAAGCCGAGAGGGGCACATTCAGCCTAAAAAAATGGGCTGAAAATCTCAGCTTATACTCGAGTATATACGGTACTTACTGGGTGAAGCAGTTGTGACAATCAGAGTTTTAGATGTAACATGAAGCAGAGCTCAGAAATCTAACCTTGCCCACACTACAGCTCTTTATCTACATTGCTTATTAATAGTGAGCTACTAATGACAGGATGGGGCGTGGTCTGACAAGCTGGTACAAGGCAGCTAATTGCAGCAACGATAATGTCCTAGTGATAAAATTTACATTGTAAGCAAACAGCACACAGCCTGATAAGAGACACATCACTGATTCCAGTATTTTAGCAGCTTCCTGATGTTGTCCTCAGATTATCTAAAAAAAACCTGATTCCCGTTAACTAGTTAGCACATCTCTGAAGCTGGCCTAGATTAGTCACTAACAGCTTGCTCCAACGATCCTGGCCAGCTTAAAGAGTGCTTACAAGCTTAAAGGGACTCTGTCACCTGAATTTGGAGGGAACAATTTTCAGCCATGGAGGCGGGGTTTTCGGGTGTTTGATTCACCCTTTCCTTACCCGCTGGCTGCGTGCTGGCTGCAATATTGGATTGAAGTTCATTCTCTGTCCTCCATAGTACACGCCTGCACAAGGCACGATTGGAAAGGGTGAATCAAACACCCGAAAACTCCGCCTCTATGGCTGAAATTTTTCCCTCCAAATTCAGGTGACAGAGTCCCTTTAATAGAAAAGAGCTTGTAAGCACTGTATGTCTGCTGTCTGGCTGCATTGGATGGTCTTCAAGGTAATAAGCTGTAAACAAAATAAAATGTTAATACTGTATCTCATGAATGGATGAAATTTTTAATAAACAGTAAAAAACAAAATTGCTTGTATTTATAAGCACTATCCAACAATAGTGGTTTGTAAAGTTCAGAATAACCCTTTAATTCTAGAAACACTGCAGCTGTGACAAGCTGAGCTGCAAATGCAGACAGAAGTATTTGCAAGGAGCCAGAAACACCTGGTAAATCTCACTTATCTGTAGTGAATATTAAATCTGTAATTCATTAAAGACTAGTGAAATAAAAGAAAATACTGTATGTTAGTCAGTCAGTTCACTACCTGACCTATTGCACCCTACAGGAGAAAAAATACAAAGGGGGCAGAGTGTGCGACTACTTCTGTAGTGTCCCATTATTACCATCAGACCAAAATTTCTACCGGTCCTTATCAGCTGCCAGGGTGGATAAATTTCCCATTTCTAGTGCGGCTTTAAGGGATGTAGGAAAAAAGATTGGAATTACAAAGTGTCGAAGGATTGCCAAACAATTTAAGAATTTAACCAATTAGAAACTGGAAACTCATGCAGTCATCCCTGGATCTCGTTCTGACCCCAAACTGCTATGCACGGACTGGCCGCCTGTCTCCCAACCAGAGAGTGACAGCATCATATAAATACATCAAGGGCTTATGCAGACATCTGTGGATCTCATTCTGATCCCTAACCGCCATGCATGTACTGGCATCCTGTCTCCCAATCAGAGCGTGACAGCATCATATAAATACATGAAGGGCTCATGCCTCAGTTGGGAGAGCCATGACCAGATCATACATTAGTTTACTCAGATTACTGATTTACACTGACATCTGCATGAGCCATGTGGAAACAGTTCAAATGTGAACAAGGATTCTAATCAATAATGGAAGGTAAAAATAAATATAAATACATTATAATTCATTTATTTCTATTTATTTGTATTTCCAGGAAAAAAACATATTTCCAATATATGACTGCTAAGAAATGCATTAATTTATATTTTCAAATCTAGGTGAAACGCAGCCACAATGGATTATAACTATCTCACCAGCTGACCTGAAACAAAAGAAGCCTAATCATGAGCAAATATTTGGATGATTATTATTTCTTAAACTGGTAAATAGTTAATAAAACTTCCTAATAATATTTTTCTGTCATAATCTGAATTTAAGAATTGTAAACAATAAAAAAAATTAAATGAAATTGTTGTCAAATCTGTTTATGATTTGTATGTGTTACTTATTTTAAATTTGTATTATTACTGTTATTATTGTTTCATTTAGTTTTAGTATTATAAGTCAATACACTTTTTTCAAGTTTTTCACACAACACTTACAGAGGTTTTCTGGATCTAGTATAAAATCAGGTAAAGGGTCTAATATTTGTAATGTATACACTATTAGTAGTGTTGAGCGATACCTTCCGATATCGGAAAGTATCGGTATCGGATTGGATCGGCCGATATTCAAAAAATATCGGATATCGCCGATACCGATACCCGATCCCAATGCAAGTCAATGGGACCAAAATATCGGAATTAAAATAAACCCTTTCTTTCCTTGTAGGTTCATTCTACATGAAGGAAAACAACAAAGAATAATGCAGGATGTATTTGGGGAGGTGGCGGAGACATTAAAGTCATAGAGGTTTAGCCCAATCAAATAGAATAGCCTTTTTTTTTTTTTTTTTTTTAAAGACGTTAGTAGTGACAAAGATATTGACTATGTAATTTTTTTTTATTTTGTCAAATATTGATGTTTCACTATTCCACGCCCTTCCCCTTTTTTTTTTTTTTACTTTTCCCACACTTTCATCTTCATCATCATCAGCATCTTTGACATCAACTTTCTTCACCTTATTCATCTTCTTCTTCATCTTCTACCTATTTTTTTTTCATTACATTCTTCATATTCATTTTATTCAACTATTATTATTCTTCCTATTCTACATATTCATTTTATTCAACTATTATTATTCTTCCTATTCTACTTCTTCATCATATTCTCATTTGTGACAGGCATTCCCGTAGTTATCTATAAAAGTTTGAAGATTACACCTTCCGTTCTGCCAGTCACAAAAGTTACATTTGTCCGCGTTCAGTTTGGCCTGCAGCATCAGGCTTTATCCAGGGGCACCACGAGGAGGAACGGACTCACCCCCATACACTGCTTAGTCTTCTTCTGCATATAATTTAGATAATATCTTTTGCTCTGATATTAAGTGTTATGCTTAATGTTCTTCTAATCTTTGTTCTGCAGCCTCTTGTTCTTCTGCTTCTCGGTCTTCCATGTCGTCGTCTCCAGGGTCGTCGTCTCCGCCGTCGTCGTCTCCGCCGTCGTCGTCATCGGGGTGGTCTTCCGGGTCGTCGACTTTAGGGTCTTCAACTTGGAAATGTAGCAGAAGGTACAAGAAGACTGAGAAAATGCCAAGAACCAGCTGATGGAACTGGAACTCGGATGGCTACCCGAAGGTTCAAGAGCCTATGGAACTACCGAGGACCAGCTGACGTTACTGGAACCCGGTTACTAAGCAGGAGGTACCCGTGCTAAAAAGCACTACCAAGGACCGCCTGACGTTGGCGGAACTCGGATACCCAGAAGGAGGCACCTAAGCCAAAGGCTCTGCCCGGAACCAGCTGACGTTACTGGAACCAGGATGGGGAGCAGAAGGTACAAGAGCAAAAGACACTGCCGAGAACCAGCTGACGGTGCTGGAACCCGGATGGGTAGCCGAAGGTCCAAGAGCCAATGGAACTACCGAGGACCAGCTGACGTTACTGGAACCCGGTTACTAAGCAGGAGGTACCCGTGCTAAAAAGCACTACCAAGGACCACCTGACGTTGGTGGAACTTGGATACCAAGAAGGAGGCACCTAAGCCAAAGGCTCTGCCCGGAACCAGCTGACGGTACTGGAACCAGGATGGGGAGCAGAAGGTACAAGAGCAAAAGACACTGCCGAGAACCAGCTGACGGTGCTGGAACCAGGATGTGGACCAGAAAGTCCAAAGGAGAGGAGAGAACAGCTAGGCCGCGAGGCAGCCGCAGTTACCGAACCCCAACAGTCCTACAGGGGGAGCTTGGCCTACTGGCACTACAGAACCAGCCTTGACTACCAATTCATGCAGCCCACATAGGAAGCTCCTAAACTGGAGGCACCCTGGAGTTGGCTAACTCGACCGCAACACGACGGGGCAACGCATAGGTGTCTCAGTGAGTTTGACAGTCCCTGGAAACAGCTGACGGTGCTGGAACCAGGCTGGGCACGAGGGAGTACCCGTGACAAAAACACTGCCGAGAACCAGCTGGCGGTGCTGGAACCCGGATGCGTTGCCCCAGTGTGCTAGAGCCAATGGCACGACCGAGGACCAGCTGACGGTGCTGGAACCCGGTTACTAAGCTGTAGGTGCCTGCGCTTAAAAGCACTACCAAGGACCGCCTGACGTTGGCGGAACTCGGATACCCAGGAGGAGGCACCTAAGCCAAAGGCTCGGCCCGGAACCAGCTGATGGTGCTGGAACCAGGTGGTGGACCACAAGGTCCACAGGAGAGGAGAGAACAGCTAGGCCGCGAGGCAGCCGCAGTTACCGAACCCCAACAGTCCTACAGGGGGAGCTTGGCCTACTGGCACTACAGAACCAGCCTTGACTACCAATTCACGCAGCCCACATAGGAAGCTCCTAAACTGGAGGCACCCTGGAGTTGGCTAACTCGACCGCAACATGACGGGGCAACGCATAGGTGTCTCAGCGAGTTTGACAGTCCCCGGAAACAGCTGACGGTGCTGGAACCAGGCTGGGCACGAGGGAGTACCCGTGACAAAAACACTGCCGAGAACCAGTTGGCGGTGCTGGAACCCGGATGCTTTGCCTATTAAAGATTGTCTTCCTAGAGCCCCAACTAGCGGTGTTGGAGCAAAGGGTAAGCAGGGGGAGCAGAGTGTAGGCCAAAGCCTGCACTGGAGGCAGCTTTGTGTCTGCATTGCGTTTGCAGGACACTTTGCCGGCTACACAGTGGGGTAACAGCTGGCGTTGCTGAACCCCACTGACACAATGGCGGGTGTTTTTCTCTGTGCAGCTAGCACTTCCGGGCAAAAACTAGCGGTGTTTGAGCCCAGGGTCAGCAGGAGGAGGAGAGGAGCAGAGTGTAGGCCGAAGCCTCCACTGGTGGCAGCTTTTGGTCAGTTGTGCCAGCGTGGCTTGTGCTGGACACGATGCCGGCTACACAGCAGGGGAACAGCTGGCGGTGCTGAACCCCACTAACACATTGGCTGGTGTTTTTCTCTGTGCAGCTCGCATTTCCAGGCAAAAACTAGCGGTGTTAGAGCCCAGGGTCAGCAGGAGGAGGAGAGGAGCAGAGTGTAGGCCGAAGCCTCCACTGGTGGCAGCTTTTGGTCAGTTGTGCCAGCGTGGCTTGTGCTGGACACGATGCCGGCTACACAGCAGGGGAACAGCTGGCGGTGCTGAACCCCACTAACACATTGGCTGGTGTTTTTCTCTGTGCAGCTCGCATTTCCGGGCAAAAACTAGCGGTGTTAGAGCCCAGGGTCAGCAGGAGGAGTAGAGGAGCAGAGTGTAGGCCGAAGCCTAGTTGAACCAATTTCAAAAGTTACCTTTAACCCCCCCTCAGGTGTTGCAAGGTACAAGAGCCACACCTTGTGCAGCATTAATGCTGCACAAGTAAAAGGTTGCTCTATTAATTTTGCTCCTTGCACACGCTGAATCAAACACGTATACTATTTATCCCATTATACTGTCTTACAGTAGTGGAGGCGTGACTTGTCTTTTTAAGGAGACGCAGCACAGGTGTCAAATTTTACACCTAGGTGCTGGGCGCAGATTCCTGAGCGTTGTTATTTGCTGTACAGGAGTCTGCGCTCTTGTTATTCCTTGGCCATGTGCTGTGAGCGCTTCCTGTCTAAAGACCTCATTTCATGTCGGCCGTTGCGGTTAGCGATGGACATGAATCCCAGACCCACAGTGTGTTTTCAAAAAATCACACTGCGTGGCTGGGATTCGTGCCCTTGTGCAGTAAATATGTTTGCCGCTCACACATGTCCTTACACCTGCTTCAGACTGGGCGGCCTCATCTGATCCCTTATCGCATGCCGCGGCCATGAGGCCACCCAGTCTGAAGAAGGCGGAAGGAGATGAGTAAACACAGGCAAACATATGCACTGCACATGCCCATCAATCACACCCTCGCAGTAAAAATAAATAAGACACCGAGGGGCGTTGTTTCTAGCAGGGCGGACGCACAGGCGCAGCCAGCTAACCAATGATGTCAAAAGACGGGCAGCGCTACCAAGGGTGGTGCTGCGTATCATTAGAAAGGAAAGTCACACCTCAGGGACATTGTAATGGTCTGTAAGGAGACACATATTTTACGTGTTTAATTCAACGTGGGCAAGGAGAAAAAATCAGCCACCTTGTACAAATGCAGCAGTACTGCTGTACAAGGTGGCTGTTATACATAGAAACACCTGGGGGGGTGGGGGCTGGTTCCCTTTAATTTCAGTTCAGGTGCCTGCATGGCGTTTGCAGGACACATTGCCAGCTACACAGCAGGGGAACAGCTGGCGGTGCTGAACCCCACTGACACATTGACTGGTGTTTTTCTCTGTGCAGCTAGCACGTCCGGGCAAAAACTGGAGGTGTTAGAGCCCAGGGTCAGCAGGAGGAGTAGAGGAGCAAAGTGTAGGCCGAAGCCTGCACTGGTGGCAGCTTTTGGTCTGTTGTGCCAGCGTGGCTTGTGCTGGACACGATGCCGGCTACACAGCAGGGGAACAGCTGGCGGTGCTGAACCCCACTAACACATTGGCTGGTGTTTTTCTCTGTGCAGCTAGCACTTCCGGGCAAAAACTAGCGGTGTTTGAGCCCAGGGGCAGCAGGAGGAGGAGAGGAGCAGAGTGTAGGCCGAAGCCTAGTTGAACCAATTTCAAAAGTTACCTTTAACCCCCCCTCAGGTGTTGCATGGTACAAGAGCCACACCTTGTGCAGCATTAATGCTGCACAAGTCAAAGGTTGCTCTATTAATTTTGCTCATTGCACACGCTGAATAAAACACGTACACTATTTATTGGCAACGAAGAAATAGATGATACACAGTCAAACACAGTATCATATAGAAATACAAACTTTATTAATATATATTAAAAACAAGTGCATGAAGGTGATACAAAAATTGCGCCACAGCGAAAACGCCGCAACAAAACACCAGAGGCGCGTGCATAGGAATGCCAGTCCTCAATACATAATATAGATAATATTCAGAGGTATAATACAAAAAACAGAATAGAATATACAAAAAAAAAAAACCTAAGAAAATAAACAAAACAAACTAAATATAACAGTGTATGGCATTTTCACTATAGAGTGGGAACCAAACTGATAGCAGAAATGCACTAAGAGTTCTCAAAGACTTGACGCAGAGGCACACCTGATATATTATCAGTGTACCATATTAACCTCCATATTAAGTATAGAACCACTATCGCACAGAGTCTCAGTGAAATCCGCCGTCATCGATCTCTAGTATACACACATAGATGCACTGCTACAGAAAAGTACCCACCGCAAGAGGACTGGAACTCCCGTGGACGCGCCTCCGCCCCAACGCGCGTTTCGGTAATAAACCTTCGTCAGGGGGCATGCATAATGAATGGAAGACGAACTTAATAAAGAGAAGACCCCGGAAGTAGAAACCGCCGCAACCCGGAAGCAGTAATGCCGCGTCATGACAACCACAACGCCGGCACGCTCCGAAGGAAGCAGGAGGACGCCAAAGAGCACAGGGGCCCCATGTGATCAAAAGCGCCCAACCGCAACCACGGACGCGCGCAGGCGCAGGAGCGCCAGACACCTGTATGACAAGAAGGCATATAGTGGATAAATACAAGCGAACGGCCACTGCGAAAATCACGTAGCCAGATATGACCCACCAGGATAACTATATATGAGTACCACTCACTAATGCCATATACAAACGATATACAGGAGATGAACCGGAAGTAAGCGCACGTCATCATGGAAACATAGTGTCCGGACCAATACAGGGCCCAGAGGGAAACTAAGGCCAATATAATTCAAAACACAAATGTATAAGTACCGAACTACAAAAAATAATAATAATAATAATAACTACACACGTGCGCTAATTCAGAAGATGGACAAGCATCATAATTACACATGTATATTTGTATACTTAGAGACATCCTGTTATAAATAGTGGTACAAAATAAATCCACTATATAAATAGCCTACCGGGTGGCCACTCCCCCCATACAAAACATAAATAGACAAACACCCACCACTACAAGATAACCAAATACAACATTAACAGCTGACATGACAATAGAACGTAAGCTTGATACAAGAAATGGCAGTCCTTTTAAGTCCTCCAAAGAGAAACATAACATGAGAACTTGATGAAGTAAATCTAGACGAATATGTCCATATCACAAAATCAGCGTATAATAGCAATTATAGTGCCGGGGCTTAATGAACAGGAGAGAAGTCCATATTAGTCTTTCGTATAATTATATCTCAGTCACATCAAGGAATAGATGGTAAGGAAGACTTGATCCGGGAGGAGCGAGAAAACTGTACCGTGGTATTCATATCACAGGGACGACTTCCACTAGAACAAACAAGATAAGTTAAAAAGTAACAAGAAATAAAAATTTAAAAAAACAAAAGCCACGATTCCGATGCGGCACAAAACCACAGCAAAACCCAACGATCACAGAAAGGGGGCAAAGCTAATATTGTCATTAAGACCCATCGGCTGGACAGTATTGAGAGTCCAGATCCATCTGGACTCAATTTTTGCCAACCGCTGGAACGTATACCCTCCACGGATACCCACCTCCAACATCTCAATCCCCCTAGCCCTGAGAAGGCTGGCATCACAGTCATGGAACCTCTTAAAATGGCGTGGCAATGTTTTGAGGGTGGTGATGTCCTCCACAGCGGCCGCCGCGCCAATACCCAAGACATGCTCACGTATCCGTGTTTTCAGTTGGCGAGTGGTCATGCCAATATACATCTTTTCACACGGACATATTACCATATAAATTACATTCCTACTGGAACATGTAATCCTTTGCTTAATTTTAAATTCACGTGAGCCGTCAGAACTAAAAAAATTTGAGATTCTCTCAATATTCGGGCATGCAACGCAGCGGCCGCAGGGAGCACACCCCACACGAGTGGGCATAGAATCCAAAAAGGTACCCACCCTCTCTCCAGTGTAGTGACTATGAACCAAGATATCCCTGAGGTTTTTAGACCTTCTAACTGCGATGCCAGCCCTCTCAGGTACATATCGCGCAATGACAGGATCTGCTCTCAAAACGTGCCATGATTTCTGGAGGATACTTCTCATCTTTGGGAACTGGGAATGATATTTAGTCACATAGCGAACAATATCCTGATTCCGTTTATCTTTTTTCTCATAAAGAAGCGATTCCCTCGAGGTGTATCTAGCTCTATTGAAAGCTATTTTAATGCTTCGATTACTATGACCACGGGCTAGTAATCTATTTTTTAAATCATCAGCCTGACACAGAAAATCCGCTTCCGTGGAGCATAATCTGCGCAGGCGGAGGAACTGGCCTGTAGGAATAGCCCGGATGACATGGTGAGGATGCGAAGAAGAGGCGTGCAACAAGAGATTGGTCGAGGTAGGTTTTCTATAAATGACAGACTGCAGGCACCCACGAACATCACGTTTCAATGTGACATCCAAAAATTCAATGGTGTCTCCATCGAACTTATATGTCAAAAAAATGTTACATCCATTGTTGTTTAAGGATGTCATGAAGTCCCGCAGCCCCTCAGAAGGGCCCTGCCAGATCATCAAAATGTCATCAATGTACCGCGTCCAGGATAGGACGCGGCACATTGACTCCGGATGATCTGGCAGGGGGAGGTCCCTCTCCCACAGCCCCAGGAACAGGTTAGCATAAGCAGGGGCAAAAGGAGCCCCCATAGCTGTTCCCTGGAGCTGTAGGAAGAAGGACCCCTTAAAAACAAAAAAATTGTGGGTAAGAGAAAATTCTAACAATTTATAAATCAAATTTATAATCTCTACTGGGAGGTTAGATGTACCCAAGAAGAATTCTATTGCACGGAGACCATCCTGATGCCGAATGCTGGTGTAAAGCGATTCGACATCAGCCGTCACTAACAATTCACCATCATCAAGATGGATCCCATCCATGCGCCTCAGAAGTTCTCCTGTGTCCTTAATATATGAAGGTAAGCTCTCTACCAATGGCTGCAATTTAGAATCGATCCACTGGTTAACCTTCTCGAGGTAGTTACCCCTACCAGAAATTATCGGACGGCCGGGAGGCGTCTTCATGTCCTTGTGAACCTTGGGGAGAAGGTAGAAAGTAGGTATAGTAGGTTCACGCACAACCAAGGCAGACGCAAGTTCGCCAGTGATAGTACCCATATCCCTGGCATTCTTGATAATATCAGTGAGTTGTTGCAAGTGCGGTTATTAAGTTGCCGATATACGAGAAGGAGGCCTATCGGCAACTTAATAACCGCACTTGTTACAAAAAGCTCACATTTAACCCCTTGTCGGCCTATTTGCAACAACTCACTGATATTATCAAGAATGCCAGGGATATGGGTACTATCACTGGCGAACTTGCGTCTGCCTTGGTTGTGCGTGAACCTACTATACCTACTTTCTACCTTCTCCCCAAGGTTCACAAGGACATGAAGACGCCTCCCGGCCGTCCGATAATTTCTGGTAGGGGTAACTACCTCGAGAAGGTTAACCAGTGGATCGATTCTAAATTGCAGCCATTGGTAGAGAGCTTACCTTCATATATTAAGGACACAGGAGAACTTCTGAGGCGCATGGATGGGATCCATCTTGATGATGGTGAATTGTTAGTGACGGCTGATGTCGAATCGCTTTACACCAGCATTCGGCATCAGGATGGTCTCCGTGCAATAGAATTCTTCTTGGGTACATCTAACCTCCCAGTAGAGATTATAAATTTGATTTATAAATTGTTAGAATTTTCTCTTACCCACAATTTTTTTGTTTTTAAGGGGTCCTTCTTCCTACAGCTCCAGGGAACAGCTATGGGGGCTCCTTTTGCCCCTGCTTATGCTAACCTGTTCCTGGGGCTGTGGGAGAGGGACCTCCCCCTGCCAGATCATCCGGAGTCAATGTGCCGCGTCCTATCCTGGACGCGGTACATTGATGACATTTTGATGATCTGGCAGGGCCCTTCTGAGGGGCTGCGGGACTTCATGACATCCTTAAACAACAATGGATGTAACATTTTTTTGACATATAAGTTCGATGGAGACACCATTGAATTTTTGGATGTCACATTGAAACGTGATGTTCGTGGGTGCCTGCAGTCTGTCATTTATAGAAAACCTACCTCGACCAATCTCTTGTTGCACGCCTCTTCTTCGCATCCTCACCATGTCATCCGGGCTATTCCTACAGGCCAGTTCCTCCGCCTGCGCAGATTATGCTCCACGGAAGCGGATTTTCTGTGTCAGGCTGATGATTTAAAAAATAGATTACTAGCCCGTGGTCATAGTAATCGAAGCATTAAAATAGCTTTCAATAGAGCTAGATACACCTCGAGGGAATCGCTTCTTTATGAGAAAAAAGATAAACGGAATCAGGATATTGTTCGCTATGTGACTAAATATCATTCCCAGTTCCCAAAGATGAGAAGTATCCTCCAGAAATCATGGCACGTTTTGAGAGCAGATCCTGTCATTGCGCGATATGTACCTGAGAGGGCTGGCATCGCAGTTAGAAGGTCTAAAAACCTCAGGGATATCTTGGTTCATAGTCACTACACTGGAGAGAGGGTGGGTACCTTTTTGGATTCTATGCCCACTCGTGTGGGGTGTGCTCCCTGCGGCCGCTGCGTTGCATGCCCGAATATTGAGAGAATCTCAAATTTTTTTAGTTCTGACGGCTCACGTGAATTTAAAATTAAGCAAAGGATTACATGTTCCAGTAGGAATGTAATTTATATGGTAATATGTCCGTGTGAAAAGATGTATATTGGCATGACCACTCGCCAACTGAAAACACGGATACGTGAGCATGTCTTGGGTATTGGCGCGGCGGCCGCTGTGGAGGACATCACCACCCTCAAAACATTGCCACGCCATTTTAAGAGGTTCCATGACTGTGATGCCAGCCTTCTCAGGGCTAGGGGGATTGAGATGTTGGAGGTGGGTATCCGTGGAGGGTATACGTTCCAGCGGTTGGCAAAAATTGAGTCCAGATGGATCTGGACTCTCAATACTGTCCAGCCGATGGGTCTTAATGACAATATTAGCTTTGCCCCCTTTCTGTGATCGTTGGGTTTTGCTGTGGTTTTGTGCCGCATCGGAATCGTGGCTTTTGTTTTTTTAAATTTTTATTTCTTGTTACTTTTTAACTTATCTTGTTTGTTCTAGTGGAAGTCGTCCCTGTGATATGAATACCACGGTACAGTTTTCTCGCTCCTCCCGGATCAAGTCTTCCTTACCATCTATTCCTTGATGTGACTGAGATATAATTATACGAAAGACTAATATGGACTTCTCTCCTGTTCATTAAGCCCCGGCACTATAATTGCTATTATACGCTGATTTTGTGATATGGACATATTCGTCTAGATTTACTTCATCAAGTTCTCATGTTATGTTTCTCTTTGGAGGACTTAAAAGGACTGCCATTTCTTGTATCAAGCTTACGTTCTATTGTCATGTCAGCTGTTAATGTTGTATTCGGTTATCTTGTAGTGGTGGGTGTTTGTCTATTTATGTTTTGTATGGGGGGAGTGGCCACCCGGTAGGCTATTTATATAGTGGATTTATTTTGTACCACTATTTATAACAGGATGTCTCTAAGTATACAAATATACATGTGTAATTATGATGCTTGTCCATCTTCTGAATTAGCGCACGTGTGTAGTTATTATTATTATTATTATTTTTTGTAGTTCGGTACTTATACATTTGTGTTTTGAATTATATTGGCCTTAGTTTCCCTCTGGGCCCTGTATTGGTCCGGACACTATGTTTCCATGATGACGTGCGCTTACTTCCGGTTCATCTCCTGTATATCGTTTGTATATGGCATTAGTGAGTGGTACTCATATATAGTTATCCTGGTGGGTCATATCTGGCTACGTGATTTTCGCAGTGGCCGTTCGCTTGTATTTATCCACTATATGCCTTCTTGTCATACAGGTGTCTGGCGCTCCTGCGCCTGCGCGCGTCCGTGGTTGCGGTTGGGCGCTTTTGATCACATGGGGCCCCTGTGCTCTTTGGCGTCCTCCTGCTTCCTTCGGAGCGTGCCGGCGTTGTGGTTGTCATGACGCGGCATTACTGCTTCCGGGTTGCGGCGGTTTCTACTTCCGGGGTCTTCTCTTTATTAAGTTCGTCTTCCATTCATTATGCATGCCCCCTGACGAAGGTTTATTACCGAAACGCGCGTTGGGGCGGAGGCGCGTCCACGGGAGTTCCAGTCCTCTTGCGGTGGGTACTTTTCTGTAGCAGTGCATCTATGTGTGTATACTAGAGATCGATGACGGCGGATTTCACTGAGACTCTGTGCGATAGTGGTTCTATACTTAATATGGAGGTTAATATGGTACACTGATAATATATCAGGTGTGCCTCTGCGTCAAGTCTTTGAGAACTCTTAGTGCATTTCTGCTATCAGTTTGGTTCCCACTCTATAGTGAAAATGCCATACACTGTTATATTTAGTTTGTTTTGTTTATTTTCTTAGGTTTTTTTTTTTTTTTGTATATTCTATTCTGTTTTTTGTATTATACCTCTGAATATTATCTATATTATGTATTGAGGACTGGCATTCCTATGCACGCGCCTCTGGTGTTTTGTTGCGGCGTTTTCGCTGTGGCGCAATTTTTGTATCACCTTCATGCACTTGTTTTTAATATATATTAATAAAGTTTGTATTTCTATATGATACTGTGTTTGACTGTGTATCATCTATTTCTTCGTTGCCAATATGTATTTTGATGATAGGTCTCTAGGTCCTTTTCTGAGTAATGGTACAGATTTCTGAGATTATTATTGTTACCATGTCAGTTGGCTATATTTGTTGTTACGTACACTATTTAGCCCATTATACTGTCAAACAGTAGTGGAGGCGTGACTTGTCTTTTTAAGGAGACGCAGCACAGGTGTCAAATTTTACACCTAGGTGCTGGGCGCAGATTCCTGAGCGTTGTTATTTGCTGTACAGGAGTCTGCGCTATTGTGATCCCTTGGCCATGCGCTGTGAGCGCTGCCTGTCTTCTGACCTCATTTCATGTTGGCCGGTGCGGATAGCAATGGCCATGAATCCCAGGCCCGCAGTGTGTTTTCAAAAAATCACACTGCGTGGCTGGGATTCGTGGCCTTGTGCAGTAAATATGTTTGCCGCTCACACATGTCCTTACACCTGCTTCAGACTGAGGGGCCTCAGCTGATCCCTTATCGCCTAACACGGCCATGAGGCCGCACAGTCTGAAGAAGGCGGAAGGAGATGAGTTAAGACAGGCGAACATATGCACTGCACATGCCCATCAATCACACCCTCGCAGCCAAAATATGAGACGAGGGGGGTTGTGTCGGGCAGGGCGGACGCACAGGCACAGGCAGCCAACCAATGATGTCAGAAGACGGGCAGCGCTACCAAGGGGGGTGGTGCGTGTCATTAAAAGGGAAAGTCACACCTCAGGGACATTGTAATGGTCTGTAATGAGACCCATATTTTACGTGTTTAATTCAACGTGGGCAAGGAGAAAAAATCAGCCACCTTGTACAAATGCAGCAGTACTGCTGTACAAGGTGGCTGTTATACATAGAAACACCTGGGGGGTGGGGCCAGGTTCCCTTTAATTTCAGTTCAGGTGCCTGCATGGCGTTTGCAGGACACGTTGCCAGCTACACAGCAGGGGAACAGCTGGCGGTGCTGAACCCCACTGACACATTGACTGGTGTTTTTTCTCTGTGCAGCTAGCACGTCCGGGCAAAAACTGGTGGTGTTAGAGCCCAGGGTCAGCAGGAGGAGGAGAGGAGCAGAGTGTAGGCCGAAGCCTGCACTGGTGGCAGCTTTTGGTCAGTTGTGCCAGCGTGGCTTGTGCTGGACACGTTGCCGACTACACAGCAGGGGAACAGCTGGCGGTGCTGAACCCCACTGACACAATGGTGGGTGTTTCTAAGCCTTGCTGTTCTCGAGCCAGTGGATTGTTGTCACCTTTGCCTATCCCGAAGGGGCCTTGGACGCACATTTCCATGGACTTTATTTCGGATCTCCCTGTCTCTCAAAAAATGTCCGTCATCTGGGTTGTGTGTGACCGCTTTTCTAAGATGGTTCATCTGGTCCCCTTGCCTAAGTTACCTTCCTCCTCTGAGTTGGTCCCTCTGTTTTTTCAGAACGTGGTTCGTTTGCATGGGATTCCGGAGAACATTGTTTCTGACAGGGGATCCCAGTTTGTGTCTAGATTTTGGCGGACGTTCTGTGCTAAGATGGGCATTGATTTGTCCTTTTCGTCTGCATTCCATCCTCAGACGAATGGCCAGACGGAACGAACTAATCAGACCTTGGAAACTTATTTAAGGTGTTTTGTTTCTGCTGATCAAGATGACTGGGTTACCTTTTTGCCGCTTGCCGAATTTGCCCTTAATAATCGGGCTAGTTCTGCTACCTTGGTTTCTCCTTTCTTTTGTAATTCGGGGTTTCATCCTCGTTTTTCCTCTGGTCAGGTGGAGCCTTCTGATTGTCCTGGAGTGGACATGGTGGTGGATAGGTTGCATCAGATTTGGAGTCATGTGGTGGACAATTTGAAGTTGTCCCAGGAGAGGGCTCAGCAGTTTGCTAATCGCCGTCGCCGCGTGGGTCCTCGACTTCGTGTTGGGGACTTGGTGTGGTTGTCTTCTCGTTTTGTTCCTATGAAGGTCTCTTCTCCTAAGTTCAAGCCTCGGTTTATCGGTCCCTATAGGATCTTGGAAATTCTTAACCCTGTGTCGTTTCGTTTGGATCTCCCGGCATCATTTGCTATTCATAATGTGTTCCATCGGTCGTTGTTGCGGAAGTATGAGGTACCTGTTGTTCCTTCGCTTGAGCCTCCTGCTCCGGTGCTGGTGGAGGGAGAATTGGAGTATGTTGTGGAGAAGATCTTGGATTCTCGTGTTTCCAGACGGAAACTTCAGTATTTGGTCAAGTGGAAGGGTTATGGTCAGGAGGATAAGTCTTGGGTGGTTGCCTCTGATGTTCATGCTGCTGATTTGGTCCATGCATTTCATAGGGCTCATCCTGGTCGCCCTGGTGGTTCTCGTGAGGGTTCGGTGACCCCTCCTCAAGGGGGGGGTACTGTTGTGGATTCTGTTTTTGGGCTCCCTCTGGTGGTTACAGATGGTACTGGGTGACTTGTGTTCTCTGCGGTCTCTGGTGTCCACCTGTTCCATCAGGATATGGGAGTTTCCTATTTAACCTGGCTTTCTTGTCATTTCCTCGCCGGCGATCGATGTAATCAGTGTGTCTTGTTACCTCTGCTTTCCGCTTCTGTAATCTTCAGGACAAGCTAAGTTTTTGATTTTCCTGTTCCACGTTTTGCTTTATTTTTGTTTTAGTCCAGCTTGCAGTTATGTGATTCCTTGTTGCTGGTTGCTCTAGTGGGCTGATATTGCTCCTCATGTTCCATGAGTTGGCATATGAGTTCAGGTAATTTCAGGATGGTTTTTTGTAGGGTTTTTCGCTGACCGCGCAGTTCACTTTTGTATCCTCTGCTATCTAGTTTTAGCGGGCCTCATTTTGCTGAATCTGTTTTCATTACTACGTATGTGCTTTCCTCTCATTTCACCGTCATTACATGTGGGGGGCTGCTATTTCTGTGGGGTGTTTCTCTGGAGGCAAGAGAGGTCTTTGTTTCTTCTAATAGGGGAAGCTAGTCCTTCGGCTGGCGCGAGACGTCTAGAATCATCGTAGGCACGTTCCCCGGCTACTGCTAGTGTTGTGAATTAGGTTCAGGATCACGGTCAGCTCAGTTTCCATCACCCTAGAGCTTGTTCTGTTTTTTGTGTGCTTGTCCTTTTGCGATCCCCTGCCATTGGGATCATGACAGTATCGCCGGCCTAAAAGTGGTAATCGTATTGGCTGAAGTAGGAGGAAAAGTAGTCTGAGGAAGTTTTTTTTTTTTTTTTTTTTTCCTTCCCTCAGAGTTTGCTGCCTAGCCTTAATTGCAGCCTGGCTGCGTCTTACCTCCTCTTAATCCTTGAATGGCTCTGACCTCAGCTGTTTATCATGGACGTCCAGAGTTTGGCTTCCAGCCTGAATAATCTTGCTGCTAAGGTTCAAAATATACAAGATTTTGTTGTACATGCTCCTATGTCTGAATCTAGAATTCCTATCCCAGAGTTTTTTTCTGGAGATAGATCTAGTTTTCTGAATTTTAGGAACAATTGCAAGTTGTTTCTTTCTTTGAAATCTCGCTCCTCTGGAGACCCTGCTCAGCAAGTCAAAATTGTAATATCTTTCCTGCGGGGTGACCCTCAGAATTGGGCATTTGCATTGGCACCAGGGGATCCTGCGTTGCTCAATGTGGATGCGTTTTTTCTGGCATTGGGTTTGCTCTATGAGGAACCTAACCTAGAGATTCAGGCTGAAAAAGCTTTATTGGCTATCTCTCAGGGGCAAGATGAAGCAGAAATATATTGTCAGAAATTTCAGAAATGGTCGGTGCTTACTCAGTGGAATGAGTGCGCTCTGGCTGCAAAATTCAGAGATGGCCTTTCTGAGGCCATTAAAGATGTTATGGTGGGGTTCCCGGCGCCTGCAGGTCTGAATGAGTCTATGACTATGGCTATTCAGATTGATCGGCGTTTACGGGAGCGCAAACCTGTGCACCATTTGGCGGTGTCTTCTGAACAGGCACCTGAGACAATGCAATGTGATAGAATTCAGTCCAGAAGTGAATGGCAAAACTATAGGCGGAAAAATGGGTTGTGTTTTTATTGTGGTGATTCAGCTCATGTTATATCAGCATGCTCTAAACGCACAAAAAAGGTTGATAAGTCTGTTGCCATTAGTACTTTACAGACTAAGTTCATTCTGTCTGTGACTCTGATTTGTTCATTATCAGCCATTTCCGTCGATGCCTATGTGGATTCAGGCGCTGCCCTGAGTCTTATGGATTGGTCATTTGCCAACCGCTGTGGGTTTAGTCTGGAGCCTCTGGAAGTCCCTATTCCTTTGAAAGGAATTGACTCTACACCTTTGGCTATGAATAAACCTCAGTACTGGACACACGTGACCATGCGTATGCCTCCCGTTCATCAGGAGGTGATTCGCTTCCTGGTACTGTATAATTTACATGATGTCGTAGTGCTTGGTCTGCCATGGTTACAAACTCATAACCCAGTCTTGGACTGGAAGGCGATGTCTGTGTTAAGCTGGGGATGTCAGGGGGTTCATGATGATGCACCTCCGATTTCTATCGCTTCATCTACTCCTTCTGAGGTTCCTGTATTTTTGTCTGATTATCGGGATGTTTTTGAGGAGCCTAAGCTCAATTCGCTTCCTCCTCACAGGGATTGCGATTGTGCTATAGATTTGATTCCTGGCAGTAAATTTCCTAAAGGTCGTTTGTTCAATCTGTCAGTGCCTGAGCATACTGCTATGCGGGATTATGTTAAGGAGTCCTTGGAAAAGGGACATATCCGTCCATCTTCATCTCCTTTGGGAGCAGGTTTTTTTTTCGTGGCCAAAAAAGATGGTTCCTTGAGGCCTTGTATAGATTACCGTCTTTTGAATAAGATTACGGTCAAATATCAGTATCCTTTGCCATTGTTGACTGATTTGTTCGCTCGCATTAAGGGGGCTAAATGGTTCACTAAGATTGATCTTCGGGGTGCGTATAATCTTGTGCGGATTAAGCAGGGTGATGAGTGGAAAACCGCATTTAATACGCCTGAGGGCCATTTTGAGTATTTGGTGATGCCTTTTGGACTTTCTAATGCTCCTTCTGTCTTCCAGTCCTTTATGCACGATATTTTCCGTGAATATCTGGATAAATTTATGATTGTGTATTTGGATGATGTTTTGGTTTTTTCTGATGACTGGGAGTCCCATGTTCAGCAGGTCAGGAAGGTGTTTCAGGTCCTGCGGGCCAATTCTTTGTTTGTAAAAGGTTCAAAGTGTCTCTTTGGAGTCCAGAAGATTTCTTTTTTGGGGTATATTTTTTCCCCTTCTACTATTGAGATGGATCCCGTCAAGGTTCAAGCTATTTGTGACTGGACGCAGCCTACATCTCTTAAGAGTCTACAGAAGTTCTTGGGCTTTGCTAATTTTTATCGTCGTTTCATAACTAATTTTTCTAGTGGTGTTAAGCCTTTGACGGATCTGACTAAGAAGGGTGCTGATGTTGCTGATTGGTCTCCTGCGGCTGTGGAGGCCTTTCAGGAACTTAAGCGCCGGTTTTCTTCTGCTCCTGTGTTGCGTCAGCCAGATGTTTCGCTTCCTTTTCAGGTTGAGGTTGATGCTTCTGAGATTGGAGCGGGGGCGGTTTTGTCACAGAGAAGCTCCGATTGCTCGGTGATGAAGCCATGTGCGTTCTTTTCTAGAAAGTTTTCGCCCACTGAGCGGAATTATGATGTTGGTAATCGGGAGCTTTTGGCCATGAAGTGGGCATTTGAGGAGTGGCGTCATTGGCTTGAGGGTGCTAGACATCGTGTGGTGGTCTTGACTGATCACAAAAATCTGATTTACCTTGAGTCTGCCAAGCATCTGAATCCTAGACAGGCTCGTTGGTCACTGTTTTTCTCCCGTTTCGATTTTGTGGTTTCATACCTGCCAGGTTCAAAGAATGTGAAGGCGGATGCTCTTTCTAAGAGTTTTGTGCCTGATTCCCCTGGAAATTCTGAGCCCACTGGTATCCTTAGGGATGGGGTGATTTTGTCGACTGTCTTCCCAGACTTGCGACGTGCTTTGCAGGAGTTTCAGGCGGATAAACCTGATCGTTGTCCGCCTGAAAGACTGTTTGTTCCGGATAATTGGACCAGTAGAGTCATCTCCGAGGTCCATTCTTCTGCGTTGGCAGGTCATCCTGGAATATTTGGTACTAGAGACTTGGTGGCCAGGTCTTTTTGGTGGCCTTCCTTGTCGAGGGATGTGCGTTCTTTTGTGCAGTCTTGTGAAGTTTGCGCTCGGGCTAAGCCTTGCTGTTCTCGGGCCAGTGGATTGTTGTCACCTTTGCCTATCCCGAAGAGGCCTTGGACGCACATTTCCATGGACTTTATTTCGGATCTCCCTGTCTCTCAAAAAATGTCCGTCATCTGGGTTGTGTGTGACTGCTTTTCTAAGATGGTTCATCTGGTCCCCTTGCCTAAGTTACCTTCCTCCTCTGAGTTGGTCCCTCTGTTTTTTCAGAACGTGGTTCGTTTGCATGGGATTCCGGAGAACATTGTTTCTGACAGGGGATCCCAGTTTGTGTCTAGATTTTGGCGGACGTTCTGTGCTAAGATGGGCATTGATTTGTCCTTTTCGTCTGCATTCCATCCTCAGACGAATGGCCAGACGGAACGAACTAATCAGACCTTGGAAACTTATTTAAGGTGTTTTGTTTCTGCTGATCAAGATGACTGGGTTACCTTTTTGCCGCTTGCCGAATTTGCCCTTAATAATCGGGCTAGTTCTGCTACCTTGGTTTCTCCTTTCTTTTGTAATTCGGGGTTTCATCCTCGTTTTTCCTCTGGTCAGGTGGAGCCTTCTGATTGTCCTGGAGTGGACATGGTGGTGGATAGGTTGCATCAGATTTGGAGTCATGTGGTGGACAATTTGAAGTTGTCCCAGGAGAGGGCTCAGCAGTTTGCTAATCGCCGTCGCCGCGTGGGTCCTCGACTTCGTGTTGGGGACTTGGTGTGGTTGTCTTCTCGTTTTGTTCCTCTGAAGGTCTCTTCTCCTAAGTTCAAGCCTCGGTTTATCGGTCCCTATAGGATCTTGGAAATTCTTAACCCTGTGTCGTTTCGTTTGGATCTCCCGGCATCGTTTGCTATTCATAATGTGTTCCATCGGTCGTTGTTGCGGAAGTATGAGGTACCTGTTGTTCCTTCGCTTGAGCCTCCTGCTCCGGTGCTGGTGGAGGGAGAATTGGAGTATGTTGTGGAGAAGATCTTGGATTCTCGTGTTTCCAGACGGAAACTTCAGTATTTGGTCAAGTGGAAGGGTTATGGTCAGGAGGATAAGTCTTGGGTGGTTGCCTCTGATGTTCATGCTGCTGATTTGGTCCATGCATTTCATAGGGCTCATCCTGGTCGCCCTGGTGGTTCTCGTGAGGGTTCGGTGACCCCTCCTCAAGGGGGGGGTACTGTTGTGGATTCTGTTTTTGGGCTCCCTCTGGTGGTTACAGATGGTACTGGGTGACTTGTGTTCTCTGCGGTCTCTGGTGTCCACCTGTTCCATCAGGATATGGGAGTTTCCTATTTAACCTGGCTTTCTTGTCATTTCCTCGCCGGCGATCGATGTAATCAGTGTGTCTTACCTCTGCTTTCCGCTTCTGTAATCTTCAGGACAAGCTCAGTTTTTGATTTTCCTGTTCCACGTTTTGCTTTATTTTTGTTTTAGTCCAGCTTGCAGTTATGTGATTCCTTGTTGCTGGTTGCTCTAGTGGGCTGATATTGCTCCTCATGTTCCATGAGTTGGCACATGAGTTCAGGTAATTTCAGGATGGTTTTTTGTAGGGTTTTTCGCTGACCGCGAAGTTCACTTTTGTATCCTCTGCTATCTAGTTTTAGCGGGCCTCATTTTGCTGAATCTGTTTTCATTACTACGTATGTGCTTTCCTCTCATTTCACCGTCATTACATGTGGGGGGCTGCTATTTCTGTGGGGTGTTTCTCTGGAGGCAAGAGAGGTCTTTGTTTCTTCTAATAGGGGAAGCTAGTCCTTCGGCTGGCGCGAGACGTCTAGAATCATCGTAGGCACGTTCCCCGGCTACTGCTAGTGTTGTGAATTAGGTTCAGGATCACGGTCAGCTCAGTTTCCATCACCCTAGAGCTTGTTCTGTTTTTTGTGTGCTTGTCCTTTTGTGATCCCCTGATATTGGGATCATGACAGGGTTGTGTCGGGCAGGGCGGACGCACAGGCACAGGCAGCCAACCAATGATGTCAGAAGACGGGCAGCGCTACCAAGGGTGGTGCTGCGTACCATTATAAAGGAAAGTCACACCTCAGGGACAGTGGAATGGTCTCAATGAGACACATTTTGTATGTGTTGAGTTCCATGTTGGCAAGGAGAAAAAGTCAGCCACCTTGTACAAATGCAGCATTACTGCTGTACAAGGTAGCTGTTATACATAGAAACACCTTGGGGTGGGTGGCAGGGTCCCTTTAATTTCAGTTCATGTGCCTGCATGGCGTTTGCAGGTCACGTTGCCGGCTACACAGCAGGGGAACAGCTGGCGGTGCTGAACCCCACTAACACATTGGCTGGTGATTTTCTCTGTGCAGCTAGCACTTCCGGGCAAAAACTAGCGGTGTTTGAGCCCAGGGTTAGCAGGAGGAGGAGAGGAGCAGAGTGTAGGCCGAAGCCTGCACTGGTGGCAGCTTTTGGTCGGTTGTGCCAGCGTGGCTTGTGCTGGACACGTTGCCGACTACACAGCAGGGGAACAGCTGGCGGTGCTGAACCCCACTGACACATCAGCTAGTGTTTTTTCTGTGTAGACAACACTTCCAGGTGGCAACTGACAGTGTTGAAACCCAGGGAATCAAAGAGGAGCAGAGTGTAGGCCGAAGCCTGCAGTGGAGCAAGTTGAAAGGGAACCTTTAACCCCCCCCCCCCCCAGGCATTTGTTGCTGAAAGAGCCATCTTGTACAGCAGTAATACTGCACATGGAAAATGGTGGCTCCTAAAATTATGCTCCTTGCAAACGCAGAAGTACACACTCATATAATGTGTCCCCTCACACCGTCAAACTGTCCCGGAAGTGGGACTTTCCTTTGTAATGTGACACAGCACAGCCGTCATTCCAACCCCCTTGGTGCCGTGCGCCACCTCCTCAACGTTGTTTGGTTCTGTCACGGAGCCCGCGCTGTAATGTTATCCCTTGGCCATGCACAGTTATCGGTGCCCGTCTTCTGACATCATTTAGGTGTCAGGCTGGCAGTGCCTGTGCGTCCAAGCTGCCCGAGATCCAACCTCGCAGTGTCATCTAATGTAATCCCACTGCGGGCCAGGGATCCATGGGCATGCGCAGTGCATATCATCGCCTCTCACTCACCTCCTTCCTGCTTCTTCAGACTGTGCGGCGTCACGGCCGTGGCATGCTATTAGGGATCAGCTGACGCCGCCGAGTCTGAAGAAGCATGAAGAAGGGGAGTGAGAGGCTAGTATATGCACTGCGCATGGCCATGGATACCAGGCCCACTGTGGGATCACATTAGACGACACTGCGAGGTGGGATTTCGGGTAGCGTGGATGCACAGGCGCAGCAAGGACAACAACAAATGATGTCAGAGGACGGGCAGCGCAAACTGTGCATGGCCAAGGGATAACATAACAGCGCAGGGTCCATGACGGAATCAAACAACGCTAAGGAGGCAGCGCACGGTGCCAAGGGGGTAGCAATGACGGCTGTGCTGCGTCACATTACAAAGGAAAGTCCCACCTCCGGGACATGAGTGTGTAGTTCAGCGTTTGCAAGGAGCATAAATTCAAGAGCAACCTTTTCCTTGTGCAGTATTAGTGCTGCACAAGGTGGCTCTTTCAGTAACAAACGCCTGGGGGGGGGGGGGGGACAGGTCCCCTTACATTTTAGTTGTGCCAGCCTGGCGGTCACATGACACGTTGCCGGATACACAGCTGGGGATCAGCTGACGTTACTGAACCCCAATAACAGAGGAGCGACTGTTGACTGTGCAGACAGCACTTCCAGGCACCAACTGGCGGTGTTAGAGCCCAGGGACAGCAGGAGGAGCAGATTGGAGGTATTGCCGCACACACAGCTGGGGATCAGCTGACGTTACTGAACCCCAATAACAGAGGAGCGACTGTTGACTGTGCAGACAGCACTTCCAGGCACCAACTGGCGGTGTTAGAGCCCAGGGACAGCAGGAGGAGCAGATTGGAGGTATTGCCGCACACACAGCTGGCGATCAGCTGACGTTACTGAACCCCAATAACAGAGGAGCGACTGTTGACTGTGCAGACAGCACTTCCAGGCACTAACTGGCGGTGTTAGAGCCCAGGGACAGCAGGAGGAGCAGAGGAACAGAGTGTAGGCCGAAGCCTGATTGGAGCAAGTTGAAAGGGAACCTTTAACCCCCCCCAAGACGTTTGTAGCTGAAAGAGCCATCTTGTTCAGCACTAAGGATGCAAAAGGAAAAGGTTTCTCTTTTAATTATGCTCCTTGCAAACACAGAAGTAAACACTAAAAATGTGTCCCCTTATACCGTAAAACCGTCCCGGAGGTGGGAATTTCCTTCATAATGGGACGCAGCACAGCTGTCATTCCTATCCCCTTGGTGCCATGCGCTGCCTCCTCAGCGTTGTTTTAGGCTGTCACGGAGGCTGCGCTGTTCTGTTATCCCTTGGCCATGCCCAATTTGCGCTGCCTGTCTTCTGACATAATTTGGTGTCAGGCTGTCAGTGCCTGTGCGTCCACGCTGCTCCAGATCTCACCTCGCAGTGTCGTCTATTGTAATCCCCCTGCGGGCCTTGGATCCATGGACATGCACAGTGCATATCCTCGACTCTCACTCCCCTCCTTCCCTCTTCTTCAGACTGTGCGGCGTCACGGCCATGGCATGCTATTAGGGATCAGCTGACGGCGCACAGTCTAAAGAAGGCGGAGGGAGATGGGCGAGAGCCCGAGGGGAAGATATGCACTGCGCATGCCCATGGATCCCAGGCTCGCAGTGTGATTCAATCAGAAGACACTGCGAGGCGGGTTCTCGGGCAGCGCGGGCGCACAGGCGCAGCCATCCTGACACCAAATTATGTCAGAAGGCAGGCAGCACAAACTGGCCATGGCCAAGGGATAACAGAACAGCGCAGGCTCCGTGACAGCTTAAAACAACACTGAGGAGGCAGCGCATGGCACCAAGGGGGTAGGAATGACGGCTGTGCTGCATCACATTATGAAGGAAAGTCCCAGCTCCGGGACGGTATAACGGTATCAGTGAACACATTTTATAAGTGTTAAGTTCTGCGTGTGCAAGGAGCTAAAATAAAAGAGCTACCTTTTCCTTGTGCAACATTACTGCTGCACAAGATGGCTCTTTCAGTAACAAATGCCGAGGGGGGGGGGGACAGGTTCCCTTACATTTAGGTTGTTGTGCCAGCGTGGCGGTCGCAGGACACATTGCCGGCTACACAGTTGGGTATCAGCTGACGTTACTGAAACCCAATAACACTGGGTCGTATGTTTAGACTGTGCAGCCTGCACTTCTGAGCCACAACTGGTGGTGTTGGAGCCCAGGAATAGCAGTTCAGGTGGTAGAAAGATGAACACATCAGGAGACCTGGATGACACCCAATTACTTAATCAGGCAGAGGAGTGGCAAATTCCTGCGAGATCCAGGCCTGGTTCATTTTCAGGAAAGTAAGCCGGTCAACGTTATCGGAGGATAGTCGCATGCGACGGTCTGTTAGTACACCACCTGCGGCACTAAAGACACGTTCCGATAAGACACTAGACGCAGGGCAAGCCAGCACCTCCAATGCATACTGGCTTAGCTCTGGCCATGTATCCAGCTTAGAGACCCAAAACTTGAACGGGGAAGAGCCGTCTGGGAGTACACTAAAAGGGCAAGCCATGTAGTCTGTCACCATCTGACGGAACAGTTGCCTCCTGCTGACTGGAGCCGCCGGTGATGGTGTAGACATTTGGGGCGGGCACACAAAAGTTTTCCACAGTTATGCCATACTTGGCTTGCCTTGGGCAGAGGCACTGCTTCTGCTCCCTCTTTGTGCAGAGCCTCCTCCTCCACTGCCTCGACGCACTGAGCTGCTTTGTAAAGCACTAGCAGCACTCCTCTCAGTTGGACTGGAGAAGATGATGGAATTCACCAGTGTGTCGTGGTACTCCCGCATTTTACGCTCCCATGTCAACGCCGGGATGAGGTTTTGGACATTGTCACGGTAGCGAGGATCGAGGAGGGCGTACACCCAATAATCAGGCACGTTGAGAATGTGGTCGATGCGGCGGTCGTCTCTCAGGCACTGCAAAATGAACTCAACCATGTGCTGCAGACTACCAACTGGCCCAGAAACGCTGTCCCCTGCTTGAGACATGATCTCTGCCCGCTCTTCATCACCCCACCCTCGCTATACACACTGACCACTGGACAATGGTGGAACTCCCTCCTCTGGACGTAGCTCTTCCTCGTCCATTGACTCCTCCTCATCCTCCTCACAAAGGGTCCCCTGCCGACCCCTTTGTGAGGAACCACGTGGCGCTGACTGTCCAGAACCTGATGGAAAAGGTGACTCCTCATCCTCCACCTCTTCCACATCATCCCTTATCCCTTGCAGGGTTTCTTGAAGCAAGCAGATAAGGGGGACAGTCATGCTGACTAGTGCATCATCTGCACTTGCCATCCGCGTGGAACAATCAAAAGGACGCAAAACCTGGCAGACGTCCTTCATAGTGGCCCACTCTGTGGTTGTGAAGTCTGAGCGGCGCTGACTGCGACTTTTTTGCGCCTGATGCAGCTGGTACTCCATTACTGCTTGCTGCTGCTCACACAACCGCTCCAACATATGTAACGTGGAATTCCACCTGGTAGGTAGGTCACATATGATGCGATGTTCAGGAAGGCGAAACCGACGCTGCAGAGCAGCAATGCGGGATCTTGCCAAGCTGGAACGCCGCAAGTGAGCACACTCTAGGCGGGCCTTGTGCAGAAGTGCATCAAGATCCGGATAGTCCCTCAGAAAACTCTGCACAACCAAATTGAACACATGTGCCAGACATGGGATGTGAGTGAGGTTGCCAAGGCCTAAAGCTGCCACCAGATTTCGGCCATTGTCACACACTACCACGCCTGGCTGGAGATTCGCTGGCACAAACCACACATCGCTCTCCTGCTTTAGGGCATTCCAGAGCTCCTGTGCTGTGTGGCTTCAATTCCCCAAAGAAACTAATTTCAAGACGGCCTGCTGACGTTTGGCCACGGCTGTGCTCATGTCAGTCGTAACAGGTAAACGGTCACGGGTCCATGTGGAGGTGGACTGTGACGGATCCTGCAGCGAGGAATCTGAGGAACTGGTGTAAGAGGAGGAGTCAATGCGTACAGACTGGATTCCTGCAATCCTTGGAGTGGGCAGGACACGTCCTGCGCCACTTGCACTGTCTGTACCCGGCTCAACAACATTAACCCAATGGGCAGTGACGGAAAGGTATCGCCCCTGTCCATGTTGACTGGTCCACGCATCGGTGGTGAGGTGGACCTTGCTACTGACGGCGTTCAGTAGCGCATGTTTTATTTGTCCCTCCACATGCTTGTGCAGGGCAGGGACAGCTTGCCTGCTGATGTAAAAGCGGCTGGGCACCTGGTACTGTGGGACTGCCAATGCCATCAAGTCACGGAAGCTGTCAGTCTCCACCAGCCTGAATGAGAGCATTTCCAGGGACAGAAGTTTGTCAATGCCTGCATTCAGAGCCTGTGCTCGGGGGTGGTTTGCCGAGAATGCCCGCCTTTTCTCCCATGCCTGTACTACCGATGGCTGTAGACTAGGCTGGGAGTGTGAGGATGACTGGGAACGTGGTGCTGTGGGTGGAATTACACTAGGTCTCTGGACAACAGTGCCAGAGGTTCTTCCATGGCGATCCAAGGAGGAAGCCGAACCAGCTGTGCGTGAGCTGGAGGAAGAAGCAACATGAGCTGAAGAGGTGGTAGCTGCCGCTGTTGGTTGGCCTAGGTCTTCAGTGTGTTTTTGGAACTCCACCGCGTGCCTGGTCCGCACATGTTTCCACATATTTGTGGTATTGAGGTTGCTGACATTTTTACCTCTTTTTACTTTCTGATGACACAGCTTGCATTTGACAAAACAAATGTCATCTGCAACTGTGTCAAAAAAGGACCAGGCACTGCAAGTCTTGGGAGCGCCCTTTTTGGCTTTTGAAAGAGACAGGCTCCTAACTGGTGCCAAAGTGGAGGCTACAGGCTCCGCAGTCTTCCCCCTCCCTCTCCCTCTTTGGCCCGTTAGGGGAATCTCTTCCTCTGAGCTGCTCCCACCACCTTCCTGTTCCTCACGCCACGATGGGTCAAGGACCTCATCATCTCCACTACCCTCTGCCACCAACTGCTCCTCCTGGGTAGTCTCGGCAGCACAGTACGCACCAGAAAGCGGCACCTGAGTTTCATCATCAGATGCGTACTGCGCTGTGGTCACCGCAGGCACTGACCCACCCGCCTCTTCAGAGTCAGAGAGACAAAGCTGTTGGGCATCACTGCACACTGCCCTCTTCTTCCATTTCTCCAATACTGCTTGGCTGGCCCCCTGTTTCCAAGCCAAGAGATTCAGAGAACAGAAGTAGAGACTGCTCCTGTCCTGGGCTCTCTGACTGCCTGGCCAATTTGGCAGGTGGTGAAGAGACAGATGGCTGCTCTCCAGTGGTCTGTGCCTGAGAGGATGTGGCACTAATTGAAGTCGATGCGTTAGCTGCCATCCATCCGACAACGGCTTCAATTTGATCTTCACGCAGCAGCGGTGCACGGCGCTCTCCGACAAAGCTGCGCATGAAGGACTGTTCCCTGCTGAAACTGGGTGATGGTGAGTCACCGGTGCCAGCAGCAGGCACAGAATCACCACGTCCTCTCCCTGCTCCTCTCCCTGCTCCACGCCCACGCCCACGACCCTTACTCCCTGCCCTCTTCATCTTGGTTGACAGATAAAGATAAGCAGAAAAGTACTAAGGCCTTAGTGTGCTTATTCCTGAAATGCTCCTCCTAACAGGTGTAAGAAACACTAATGTTGTAAAGTGTGGACTAGACTTTATTATTGATAAAATGTGGCCTACACAAGTGTTAAGTGGTGTTTGGTGAACTTTACTTTTTTTTTTTGTGCAGATCGGGCTACAGAGCGAGTTTAAATCACACGGAGACCGTGCAGACAGCCGTAAACGGCGCTGCAAGGCCCAAAAACCCTCCTCTAGGTTATCCTATCTAGTGTTTTTCCACTATTTAGCTGGAGACGGGTGAAAAGACACTAATAGGAATTTTTTAAATAATTTTTAAACAGGCTGCACTAGTTGAAAAAAAGGAAAAGTTTTTTAATGGTATGAGGCAGTGACAAACCCTGAGCTGAATACAACGGGCTGTCGCTGCACACAGACTACAGGGCGAGCTGCGCTCACACTGAGACCGTGCAGACAGCCGTAAACTGCGCTGCAAGGCCCAAAAAAAACCCTCTAGGTTATCCTATCTAGTGTTTTTCCACTATTTGGCTGGAGACGGGTGGAAAGACACTAATAGGATATTTTAGAAAAAATGTGCAGCAGGCTGCACTATGAGCAAAAAAGGACAATGGATAGAACTGTGTGAGGCAGTGTGAACCCCCCCTGAGCTGAATACAACCTGGTATATGGCTGCACACAGACTACAGAGTGAGCTGCACACACACACACACACACACTGAGACCTTGCAGAACGCTGTTAAAACAGCGCTGCAAGGCAAGAGCAAGGTGAACTGAACAGTGAACACAGCGTTTGCTAAATTAGCCTTGGAAAAGCAAAATAAAGCAATTAGCTATCTCAACTGGCCCTCAGTTAGAACACAGCGTCCTGTCCCTAACTGAAATCACAGCAGAGTGAGCGCAAAATGGCGGTAGCGTTTTTTATAGTGCAGAGTGACATCATTTCAGCAGCCAATCACAGCCTTGCCAGTAGTTACATGCCCACCATGCTAAACAGGATGTGCCCACACTTCCATTCATTCCTCATTGGCTGCTGCGTTCAGTTTGAATTCTGGGAACTTCCGATTCCGGTATTCGATACGCGGGAAGTATCGGAATTCGGTATCGGAATTCCGATACCGCAAGTATCGGCCGATACCCGATACTTGCGGTATCGGAATGCTCAACACTAACTATTAGGATTCTGTTCTGTTCCCCAGTTCCAGTGATTAGAGATAGGCAAACCCGAACAGTAAAGTTCGACATCCGCACTGAACACCTAGTGTTCGGACATGGAAACCGAACACAGACTTCACCAGGAAGTCCATGTTACTGTTTGGGTTCAGGTGTTTGTCACACTGTCATGTGCATAGCAGTACGGTAAACACCACTTCTGATCTGCAGTGAAATCATCCCAGCCAGGCAGAGAGCTGCGGTTCCCACGCTGTCAAATGACAGCGTGAGCACGCAGCTGTGATTGGAGGTATAAAGTTTACCTCCAGTCATTGGTGTCAGCTGATGGGACTACCGCTCCCATCATCTGACACCTGCTGCCGCTTATAACAGCGAGTGCAGGAGAAGCTGATGGGTGTATTCATTAGCCGACTCCTGCGCTGTAAATAAATAATTAAAATAAAAAAACAGTGTGGGTTCCCCTGTATTTTTTATAACTAGCGAGGCAATACTCACAGCTGGGGGCTGCAACCTTCAGCTGTCAGCTTCAACAAGGCTGGTTATCAAGAACTAGATGGTGGCCCGATTCTAACGCATCGGGTATTCTAGAATATGCATGTCCATGTAGTATATTGCCCAGCCACGTAGTATATTGCCCAGCCACGTAGTATATTGCCCAGTCACGTAGTATATTGCCCAGCCACGTAGTATATTGCCCAGTTACGTAGCATATTGCCCAGTGACGTAGTATACAGCACAGAGCCACGTAGTGTATTATACAGCGACGTAGTATACAGCACAGAGCCACGTAGTATATTGCCCAGCCACGTAGTATATTGGCCAGTCACGTAGTATATTGCCCAGCATATTGCCTAACTACGTAGTATATTGCCCAGCCACGTATGTCACAGGTTAAAAAATAAACATACCTTCCGAGGGCCCCTTGTAGTCCCTTCCGTTTGGTATGAGCACAGGACCTGTGATGACGTCGCGGTCACATGACCGTGACGTCATGGCAGGTTCTTCTCGCGCAGGCGCGCAGGACCTGTGATAACGTCGTGGTCACATGACCGTGACGTCATGGCAGGTCCTTGTTGCATACCATCCTTAGCACCGGAACCTGCCGCTTGCATGGAGCGATCACCGGAGCGTCGCGAGGAGCGGGAAAGGCGGCGGAAGGTGAGTATATAATGATTTTTTATTTTTTCATTATTTTTAACATTAGATCTTTTTACTATTGACGCTGCATAGGCAGCATCAATAGTAAAAACTTGGTCACACAGGGTTAATTGCGACAGTAACAGAGTGAGTTACCCGTGGCATAACGTGGTCCATTACCGCTGGCATTAACCCTGTGTGAGCGGTGACTGCGGGGAGTATGGAGCGGGCACTGACTGCAGGGGAGTAGGGAGGGACTAATCGGACTGTGGCCGTCGCTGATTGGTCGTGGCAGCCATGACAGGCAGCTGGCGAGACCAATCAGCGACTTGGATTCCATGACAGAGGCCGCGACCAATGAATATCCGTGACAGAAAGACAGACAGACGGAAGTGACCCTTAGACAATTATATAGTAGATAGAGAGTTCCCCACATTGTTTTTTTAATTCTTTAAATAAATAATAAAAATAAAACGGCTTGGGGTCCCAGGTATTTTTGATAACCAGCCTTGCTAAAGCAGACAGCTGGGGCTGGTATTCTCAGTCTGGTAAGGGGCCATGGATATTGTCGCCCCAACCTAAAAATAGAAACCCTTACCTGTCTATAAAAGGCATATCTATTAGGCCGGCGTCACACTAGGTGTAAGTAAATATGGTCTGTTTTTTATGGCCGTAATACATAGTAATTGTCCCAAAACACTGTTTCGTATTCAATGCGAGAATGTGATTTTTACGCACAAATTCATCCGTATGGCATCCGGATGGCTCCCGTACGGCGATTTTTTTTTTCTCGCAGGCTTTCAAAATGGACATATCATGGATTTATCAGCTCAAATATTCTTAAAAACATATATACAGTCTATATATATATATATATATATATATATATATGTCAGTGAGACACACACACATATATATATATATATATATATATTGTGGTTTGACTGGTGGTCGCGTGGTTGATGGGAGGTATGTGTCACAGGGATGGATGCTCCCTGCGATGCAACCCGGAGTATTTTGTCTTTAGTGCATGTGAGCATTAAAGATGTCGTTTACTGCACCTGGGTCCGGGTTGCGGGTAGCTATGAGAGATGGGAAGGTCTGGCTACCCACATGCCTCACCTCTGGGTGAGGGTGCTTACTGTACCCCTTTTCCCTGCGGGAAGTGCTTGAGTTTGAGGGCCTGCAGTGATGTCATGATCATGTGACCAGTGCATGTGATGTTACCTCACCTGTGGGTGTGGTTACAGGCTACCTAAAGGAGGTGTGTTTAGCACATGGTGTGAGTGTTTGGGACTCTGCCAGTGTGGACAGACTTCCATGTGTCCCGGCTGGATACTACAAAGAGACCGTGTTTAGACTGTAGAGCCTGCGTGCCCACAGACCTGAGAGAGCGGAGCTCTACTATGAACATTGAGGATTTATCTGTCTGATGTAAGACTGTTTATCGTTTGTTCATCTTTCTATGGTTTATGGAGAGAATAAACCAAACAGACTGCTTTAAGTGGAAAACCGTGCCTGAGTGCTTGAATTCCGTGCCAAGCGAGTGTCCCCCAAGACACGTAGTATGCGAAATGCTACAATTGGTGGAGAATGCGGGCAACGATCCACGGAGCACATGTTGCAGCGCTGGCTGGTCTGAGCCAGAAGAGTGGACGGTCTTGACAACCGTAAGTAATGCTGATCGGGATCAGTGAGAAAATGTGCTTGGGCTGTAATGCCGAGAACGGATGGAGATCCGTGTTGTGCTGACCGGGGTCAGTGTGAAAGAAAGAGAGAGACATTGTGTCTGGGGCACCTCTGAGGCCAAGAGGTGTCCAGGAAGCAGTGCAGGTTGCCAGCGGGTAACGGTCTGAAAACCGTGTGATGTGCTGATCGGGATCAGTGATTTTTTTTGTAACAGACAGGAGTCTGTGCTATGCTGACCAGGGGTTAGTGAGAGACTGTGTTTTTCTTATAAAGCACGTGTGCAGATGTTTGCTGTGGACTGGCGGGTCCATGTGTTTTTTTTTCTTCTCTGATCAACTTGCTGTGGCTCAGTGGGGACACGAAGACTGAAGGCGTCTGGCGGTAACTCGGCGGGGTTACGAAGTATGCTGTGAATCGGCGGGTCCACGAAGTCTGCCGTGGTTACGTGCAGTACAGTTGCAGCAAGAGGTTCTGCAGCAGCCGGAGTTGCTGTGGCTGCTGCAGTGGCTTGTGATCGGCAGCCTGAGGTGCAGGTGGTTTGACTACAGCAGAAGCTGTGGCAGTGCTAGCAGGGGCTGGTGAAGTGTTGAGAAAAAAAAATTGTGCTCCAGCTCGTGCAGACTCTTAAAGGGCCAGTGCCGACCTAAAGAGACATATACTGTGGTACTTTTGGGGCCCGAGAGTATCGTGGGGGTGTCCACGGGGTGTATCCTAGAGTGGGGTGGTGTCCCTAAAGGGGGTGGAGTCCCAAAATGGAGCGTTGACCCCAAATAATTATGGTTGGCCAAAAAGGGCGGCATCCCAAAAGGGGGTAGTTGCCCAAAAGGGGTGGAGTCCCTAAAAGGGGTGGTGGCCCTAAAGGAGAAAATGGTCCACAAGGGGGTGGTGACCCAAATAGGGGTGGTGGCCCAAAAAGGGGCGGCGGTGAATTAGCTGATGAACTGTTGCCGGGTTCAGTGTTCGAACAGCGCATGTCCAGAATATTGTACTGATTTTCCATCTGACAAGATGTCACAGAGCTGTTCTGTAGAAGTCAATGGAGTGTGCGTGACTGGACTTCTGGACTCAGGGAGCCTGGTGACGCTCGTGAGCACCACACTCCCTGTCTATCTGATTCCCGGAAGGAAGATGGAAGTCCACTGCGTTCAGGGAGTCACTAGGGATTATCCGGTGTCCAGGGTAATCATTGAGATGCCCACTATTTTCTCCAGCCATGATGTACCTATAGTCCCAGACTTGCCATTTTCTGTAGTAATAGGCCAGGACTTTGAAAGGTTTTGGGACTTGTGGGAGGAAAGGGGAGTGTCTGATTGCTCAAAAGGGATCCAGAATGACCCTAAGGGTGCCCCACCACAACAGGCGGCTGTAGTGATTCCAGATCATGTGATGTGTGAAATGGAGATAGCGACACCTAAGGTCGATAGTCCAGAGTTCCGGGTGACTGGAAGAAAGTGTGGGTCTGACACTTGTTTAAGTGGGGAATTGCTGTTCCAGGATGACAGAGTGAAAGGGGGTGACTCCTATTCAGACGGTGACTCGAGCGCAAGGGGAAAAGAGTGCAGTAAGGAGGAGCTGAGTAAAAATCACAGATCTTCATCTCGTCGCGGGGGCCGCAGAAAGGCGGGGCAGGTTACACCCTCTGAGAAGAGGGATGATGAGGAGGAGACACAGTCAGGTGCAGATCACGTTATTGTTCTTGATGAGGAGGTCACTTTATCTCTGACAAACCCTAGCACTGAGGTAGTTGGTGACGGGCTGGGGTTAGAATAGACCTTTAGTAGACCCACATCTGCAATGCCCGGAAAGGGTGAAGTGGCTCAGTATGATGAAGACTCCAGAGTACCTGATGCTGAAGAGATGGAGAACTCTGAAGTTACCAAGAGTCAAGAGGTACCTAAGAGTAAACAGACAGAGAGCCCTGCAGAGACAATAGATGTGGGTGCAGAAACAGGTGGAACCCTGAAGAGGCAGAGTGTGGGTGAGCAAGAGACCCCATCTGAAAGTTTAATTAAAGAACTGGTGGTGCGACATGTGCTAGCCAAAAGAGAGCAGGACCATAACATAGAGCTGCTTAAAGAAACAGTCGAACAAGAAAGGGTCCTGAGGCAAGCAATTGAGCACAGAGTAGGTGACCTAGAGAAGGAAGTCTCTGAGCTCAGAGGTCACCTATCAGCGTGTCAAAACATGAACAAGGCCATGTTGAAAGATATGGAGGTGTTCAGAGAGGCCCAAGAGAAGAATCAGCAGGAGCTTCTCCCGAGAGAGGATGAGCGTCGCTGCTTGGTAGAGGAGCAAAATACATTTCTTCAAGAGCTCAAGACAAAGGAGACTAATCAACAGCTCCAGAAATCCACGGATGACTGGGAAATCAAACTGTTGCGCTCTCCCGATCTGATCGCTATGAAGGAGCGTGAGCTGGAGAGGCTGACGAAAGAAGGGGCCTCCAGGGAGGAAGAAATCCAGCAAGGGAAGTGCCACGCAGATGGCCGAACAAAAGACATCGAGGTCTTGGAAAACTGCGCTGATGCTAAGGATGAGGAGATCCAACGATATGACCAAGAAGGTGAGACTTCGATGATTTTCAAGTGCGTAATAGGCGTACCCGAAGACATGCAAGAAGCGTGTGCCAGTGAGGAGGTGCATGAAGCTTTTATAAAGGCGGTCATAGCGTGTAGGGTGCACGGGGCACCTGAGACTTATCAACTGGTCATACTGTCGACTAGGGAAGTCACAGTGAAGCGGGTGGCTGTCCTGAGAGAGATGCATCTACAATGCCTCCACACAAAACAAATGATCACGTTGAAGAATGAGGAAGCCGCTCGACGTCTAGAGCTAGCGAGAGAAGCTCAAAGTCGGTTGGGTATTGTAGAAGACATCGTGCAAGTGCCCAGAGGTCTGGTGAGGAAACTCATTGGAAGATTTGGGAAGGTGATGCAGGAGATGGTGAATAGGTCCAGTGTTATGAGAGTGAGCATTCCGGCTGATGACGAAGTCCAGGTCGTGGGTGAAGATGGGATGATTCCATTCCTGGTCGTCAAATCCATGGAGAGCCTGGGGAATATCAAAATGCTCCTGGGGTATCGCGTGGTATACCTGAAACAGATAGAGCAGCTATGATGTGAGAGGGAGCAGATACATATAGAGCTGCGGGAATTGGCAAACAGATTGCCACCACCTTCAACTTGCGGTATAGAGAGACAAAGAGGTTCTCTAAAGACTGGAAGTCCTCAAGCTAACAGAGGATATAGAGATAAAGGGAAGAACTGCTCTCCCAAGAAAGACAATAGGGAGATCACCAACAGAGGGAGAACTGAAGGTGGCCAGATGGAAGAGCTAGAAATACTGACTCCTCAGTTAGCTCAGGGCTCAGTGACCTAAGCGGGAGATCCTGTAGCAGATGAAATGACAAGGGGTCATCTTTATCAAAGAATGTGATGGAAATGGTTGACGAATGCCGACGAAAGGGTTCAGTAACAGGCCCTGACTTAGACAGACGGTTTGACTGTCAGGGACGACTGAGAAGGGTCTCTGGTCAGTTTAGGACAAGTGTTCAACCCCACAGGTTTAAACAGAGGGGGGGGGGAATATGTGGTGTCTGGTGGTCGTGTGGTTAATGGGAGGTATGTGTCACAGGGATGGATGCTCCCTGCGATACAACCCGGAGTATTTTGTCTTTAGTGCATGTGAGCATAAAAAGATGTCGTTTAGTGCACCTGGGTCCGGGTTGCGGGTAGCTATGAGATGGGAGGGTCTGGCTACCCACATGCCTCACCTCTGGGTGAGGGTGCTTACTGTACCCATTTTCCTTGCAGGAAGTGCTTGAGTTTGAGGACCTGTAGTGATGTTATGATCATGTGACCAGTGCATGTGATGTTACCTTACTTGTGGGTGTGGTTACAGGCTACCTAAAGGAGGTGTGTTTAGCACATGGTGTGAGTGTTTGGGAGTCTGCCTGTGTGGACAGACTTCCATGTGTCCAGGCTGGATACTACAAAGAGACCGTGTTTAGACTGTAGAGCCTGCGTGCCCACAGACCTTAGAGAGTGGAGCTCTACTATGAACATTGAGGATTTATCTGTCTGATGTAAGACTGTTTATCGTTGGTTCATCTTTCTATGGTTTATGGAGAGAATAAACCAAACAGACTGCTTTAAGTGGAAAACCGTGCCTGAGTGCTTGAATTCCGTGCCAAGCGAGTGTCCCCCAAGACACGTAGTATGCGAAATGCTACAATATATACAGTGGGGCAAAAAAGTATTTAGTCAGTCAGCAATAGTGCAAGTTCCACCACTTAAAAAGATGAGAGGCGTCTGTATTTTACATCATAGGTAGACCTCAACTATGGGAGACAAACTGAGAAAAAAAAATCCAGAAAATCACATTGTCTGTTTTTTTAACATTTTATTTGCATATTATGGTGGAAAATAAGTATTTGGTCAGAAACAAAATTTCATCTCAATACTTTGTAATATATCCTTTGTTGGCAATGACAGAGGTCAAACGTTTTCTGTAAGTCTTCACAAGGTTGCCACACACGGTTGTTGGTATGTTGGCCCATTCCTCCATGCAGATCTCCTCTAGAGCAGTGATGTTTTTGGCTTTTCGCTTGGCAACATGGACTTTCAACTCCCTCCAAAGGTTTTCTATAGGGTTGAGATCTGGAGACTGGCTAGGCCACTCCAGGACCTTGAAATGCTTCTTACAAAGCCACTCCTTCGTTGCCCTGGCGGTGTGCTTTGGATCATTGTCATGTTAAAAGACCCAGCCACGTTTCATCTTCAATGCCCTTGCTGATGGAAGGAGGTTTGCACTCAAAATCTCACGATACATGGCCCCATTCATTCTTTCATGTACCCGGATCAGTCGTCCTGGCCCCTTTGCAGAGAAACAGCCCCAAAGCATGATGTTTCCACCACCATGCTTTACAGTAGGTATGGTGTTTGATAGATGCAACTCAGTATTCTTTTTCCTCCAAACATGACAAGTTGTGTTTCTACCAAACAGTTCCAGTTTGGTTTCATCAGACCATAGGACATTCTCCCAAAACTCCTCTGGATCATCCAAATGCTCTCTAGCAAACTTCAGACGGGCCCGGGCATGTACTGGCTTAAGCAGTGGGACACGTCTGGCACTGCAGGATCTGAGTCCATGGTGGCGTAGTGTGTTACTTATGGTAGGCCTTGTTACATTGGTCCCAGCTCTCTGCAGTTCATTCACTAGGTCCCCCCGCGTGGTTCTGGGATTTTTGCTCACCGTTCTTGTGATCATTCTGACCCCACGGGGTGGGATTTTGCGTGGAGCCCCAGATCGAGGGAGATTATCAGTGGTCTTGTATGTCTTCCATTTTCTAATTATTGCTCCCACTGTTGATTTCTTCACTCCAAGCTGGTTGGCTATTGCAGATTCAGTCTTCCCAGCCTGGTGCAGGGCTACAATTTTGTTTCTGGTGTCCTTTGACAGCTCTTTGGTCTTCACCATAGTGGAGTTTGGAGTCAGACTGTTTGAGGGTGTGCACAGGTGTCTTTTTATACTGATAACAAGTTTAAACAGGTGCCATTACTACAGGTAATGAGTGGAGGAAAGAGGAGACTCTTAAAGAAGAAGTTACAGGTCTGTGAGAGCCAGAAATCTTGATTGTTTGTTTGTTTCTGATGTTTACAGCTGGTTAGAAAATACTATTAAAACATAGCTTTTATTTTAATACGCTAAAATCACTATATTACCACGTGGTTACAAAGTGCCGGTGCTCACAACATAGTGCAAAACATAAAACCGTAAGAAAATCTTGGCAAACCACACATATGCCTCTTGAGCAATGCTCACCGATGTATGCTGCTAAGATGTCAGTACCCCCCTGATGAATATTGTTATGAAACGTTGGGAGACATCAGCTCTAAAAGGGATTGAGGGACGGAGTGCTACGTTGCACTTACCAAAGAGAAGGATCCCTGGCACTCTGAAAAAGGCACCGCTGGGAAGACCCGGTCCCATGGATGAGTATAAACCTTAACATACTTTGATATAAATCCATTCGATGCACGAAGTGAACATATACCTACCAGTATATTGAGAGGGGTATATATGTATTCCGGAAGCATCTATGGTTTAAAAACATGAGAGAGGTTTCTGTATTCCTCTGTTTATTTGTGGAGCTTGCGTTTTATGTGTAAACACCATATGCAATAATAAGTGACAGCAAGAGGATCCGCTGTGTTTGTTTTGGCATATGCCAGCATGTATATTGGGTTGTTGGTCTAAACCAGACGGACTTTGGTCACATTATTAAGTGAACTGTGGGGTGAAATTTACAGCACTCTTTCCGTGTTCAGGGAAGGGGTTGGAAAAAACGCCCCTAAGAGATAATAAGCAATAATAAAGGGGACTGATGTAGTATCTCCATTATCTGCTATACCCAGTAAAGGGCAAAAAATTTTCTCCCTGAGAAGAGGCATATGTGTGGTTTGCCAAGATTTTCTTACGGTTTTATGTTTTGCACTATGTTGTGAGCACCGGCACTTTGTAACCACGTGGTAATATAGTGATTTTAGCGTATTAAAATAAAAGCTATGTTTTAATAGTATTTTCTAACCAGCTGTAAACATTTGTAGACTATACGGGTTGTATTATAATATTGTCCTTCGCTGATAAAGAGTTGTTTGTTTCTGACCAAATACTTATTTTCCACCATAATATGCAAATAAAATGTTAAAAAAACAGACAATGTGATTTTCTGGATTTTTTTTCTCAGTTTGTCTCCCATAGTTGAGGTCTACCTATGATGTAAATTACAGACGCCTCTCATCTTTTTAAGTGGTGGAACTAGCACTATTGCTGACTGACTAAATACTTTTTTGCCCCACTGTATATATATATATATATATATATATGTATATATATATATATATATATATATATATATACACATACATATATATATATACATACATATTTAATTCAGCGCTAGATAGCAGAAAAGCCGGTAATTCAATTGCCGGCTTTTCCTAGCTCCTTCACAAACCTGACAGGGTATGAGTAGTGTTGAGCGATACCTTCCGATATCGGAAAGTATCGGTATCGGTTTGGATCGGCCGATATTCAAAAAATATCGGATATCGCCGATACCGATACCCGATCCCAATGCAAGTCAATGGGACCAAAATATCGGAATTAAAATAAACCCTTTCTTTCCTTGTAGGTTCATTCTACCTGAAGGAAAACAACTAAGAATAATGTAGGATGTATGGGGGAGGTGGCGGAGACATTAAAGGCAATGAGGATTAGTCCAATCAAATAGAATAGCATGTTTTTTTTTTTTTTTTAAAGACGTTCGGATTGAAAAAGATATTGAGTATGTAAATTTTTTTTATTTTGTCAGATATTGATGTTTCACTATTCCACGCCCTTCCCCTTCTTTTTTTTCTTTTTTTTTTTTCTTTTCCCACACTTTCATCTTCATCATCATCAGCATCCTTGACATCAACTTCTTCACCTTATTCATCTTCTTCTTCATCTTCTACCTATTTTTTTTTTTTATTACATTCTTCATATTCATTTTCTTCAACTATTATTATTCTTCCTATTCTACATATTCTTTTTATTCCACTGTTATTATTCTTCCTATTCTACTTCTTCATCATATTCTCATTTGTGACAGGCATTCCCGTAGTTGTTATCTATAAAAGTTGGAAGATTACACCTTCCGTTCTGCCAGTCACAAAAGTTACATTTGTCCGCGTTCAGTTTGGCCTGCAGCATCAGGCTTTATCCAGGGGCACCACGAGGAGGAACGGACTCACCCCCATACACTGCTTAGTCTTCTTCTGCATATAATTTAGATAATATCTTTTGCTCTGATATTAAGTCTTATGCTTAATGTTCTTCTGCTCTTTGTTCTGCAGCCTCTTGTTCTTCTGCTTCTCGGTCTTCCATGTTGTCGTCTCCAGGGTCTTCGTCTCCAGTGTCGTCATCTCCGCCGTCGTCGTCTCAGCCGTCGTCGTCTCCGCCGTCGTCGTCGTCGTCGTCATCGGGGTGGTCTTCCGGGTCGTCGTCATCGGGGTGGTCTTCCGGGTTGTCGACGTTAGGGTCTTCAACTTGGAAATGTAGCAGAAGGTACAAGAAGGCTGAGAAAATGCCAAGAACCAGCTGATGGAACTGGAACTCGGATGGCTACCCGAAGGTTCAAGAGCCTATGGAACTACCGAGGACCAGCTGACGTTACTGGAACCCGGTTACTAAGCAGGAGGTACCCGTGCTAAAAAGCACTACCAAGGACCGCCTGACGTTGGCGGAACTCGGATACCCAGAAGGAGGCACCTAAGCCAAAGGCTCTGCCCGGAACCAGATGACATTACTGGAACCAGGATGGGGAGCAGAAGGTACAAGAGCAAAAGACACTGCCGAGAACCAGCTGACGGTACTGGAACCCGGATGGGTAGCCGAATGTCCAAGAGCCAATGGAACTACCAAGGACCAGCTGACGTTACTGGAACCCGGTTACTAAGCAGGAGGTACCCGTGCCTGAAAGCACTACCAAGGACCACCTGACATTGGTGGAACTTGGATACCCAGAAGGAGGCACCTAAGCCAAAGGCTCTGCCCGGAACCAGCTGACGGTACTGGAACCAGGATGGGGAGCAGAAGGTACAAGAGCAAAAGACACTGCCGAGAACCAGCTGACGGTGCTGGAACCAGGTGGTGGACCCCAAGGCCCACAGGAGAGGAGAGAACAGCTAGGCCGCGAGGCAGCCGCAGTTACCGAACCCCAACAGTCCTACAGGGGGAGCTGGGCCTACTGGCACTACAGAACCAGCCTTGACTACCAGTTCACGCAGCCCACATAGGAAGCTCCTAAACTGGAGGCACCCTGGAGTTGGCTAACTCGACCGCCCCACGACGGGGCAAGCATAGGCGTCTCAGTGAAGTTGACACAACCCGGAAACAGCTGACGGTGCTGAAACCAGGCTTGGCACGAGGGAGTACCTGTGACAAGAACACTGCCGAGAACCAGCTGGCGGTGCTGGAACCCGGATGCGTTGCCCCAGTGTGCAAGAGCCAATGGCACGACCGAGGACCAGCTGACGGTGCTGGAACCCGGTTGCTAAGCTGTAGGTGCCCGCGCTTAAAAGCACTACCAAGGACCGCCTGGCGTTGGCGGAACTCGGATACCCAGGAGGAGGCACCTAAGCCAAAGGCTCGGCCCGGAACCAGCTGACGGTGCTGGAACCAGGTGGTGGACCCCAAGGCCCACAGGAGAGGAGAGAACAGCTAGGCCGCGAGGCAGCCGCAGTTACCGAACCCCAACAGTCCTACAGGGGGAGCTGGGCCTACTGGCACTACAGAACCAGCCTTGACTACCAGTTCACGCAGCCCACATAGGAAGCTCCTAAACTGGAGGCACCCTGGAGTTGGCTAACTCGACCGCCCCACGACGGGGCAAGCATAGGCGTCTCAGTGAAGTTGACACAACCCGGAAACAGCTGACGGTGCTGAAACCAGGCTTGGCACGAGGGAGTACCTGTGACAAGAACACTGCCGAGAACCAGCTGGCGGTGCTGGAACCCGGATGCGTTGCCCCAGTGTGCAAGAGCCAATGGCACGACCGAGGACCAGCTGACGGTGCTGGAACCCGGTTGCTAAGCTGTAGGTGCCCGCGCTTAAAAGCACTACCAAGGACCGCCTGGCGTTGGCGGAACTCGGATACCCAGGAGGAGGCACCTAAGCCAAAGGCTCGGCCCGGAACCAGCTGACGGTGCTGGAACCAGGTGGTGGACCCCAAGGCCCACAGGAGAGGAGAGAACAGCTAGGCCGCGAGGCAGCCGCAGTTACCGAACCCCAACAGTCCTACAGGGGGAGCTGGGCCTACTGGCACTACAGAACCAGCCTTGACTACCAGTTCACGCAGCCCACATAGGAAGCTCCTAAACTGGAGGCACCCTGGAGTTGGCTAACTCGACCGCCCCACGACGGGGCAAGCATAGGCGTCTCAGTGAAGTTGACACAACCCGGAAACAGCTGACGGTGCTGAAACCAGGCTTGGCACGAGGGAGTACCTGTGACAAGAACACTGCCGAGAACCAGCTGGCGGTGCTGGAACCCGGATGCGTTGCCCCAGTGTGCAAGAGCCAATGGCACGACCGAGGACCAGCTGACGGTGCTGGAACCCGGTTGCTAAGCTGTAGGTGCCCGCGCTTAAAAGCACTACCAAGGACCGCCTGGCGTTGGCGGAACTCGGATACCCAGGAGGAGGCACCTAAGCCAAAGGCTCGGCCCGGAACCAGCTGACGGTGCTGGAACCAGGTGGTGGACCCCAAGGCCCACAGGAGAGGAGAGAACAGCTAGGCCGCGAGGCAGCCGCAGTTACCGAACCCCAACAGTCCTACAGGGGGAGCTGGGCCTACTGGCACTACAGAACCAGCCTTGACTACCAGTTCACGCAGCCCACATAGGAAGCTCCTAAACTGGAGGCACCCTGGAGTTGGCTAACTCGACCGCCCCACGACGGGGCAAGCATAGGCGTCTCAGTGAAGTTGACACAACCCGGAAACAGCTGACGGTGCTGAAACCAGGCTTGGCACGAGGGAGTACCTGTGACAAGAACACTGCCGAGAACCAGCTGGCGGTGCTGGAACCCGGATGCGTTGCCTTGCCTATTAAAGATTGTCTTCCTAGAGCCCCAACTAGCGGTGTTGGAGCAAAGGGTAAGCAGGGGGAGATGAGTGTAGGCCGAAGCCTGCACTGGAGGCAGCTTTGTGTCTGCGTTGCGTTTGCAGGACACTTTGCCGGCTACACACTGGGGGAACAGCTGGCGTTGCTGAACCCCACTAACACAATGGCGTGTGTTTTTCTCTGTGCAGCTAGCACTTGCGGGCAAAAACTAGCGATGTTAGAGCCCGTGTTGAAGCAGGAGGAGGAGGAGAGGAGCAGAGTGTAGGCCGAAGCCTAGTTGAACCAATTTCAAAGGAAACCTTTAACCCCCCCCTCAGGTGTTACAAAGTACAAGAGACACACCTTGTGCAGTATTAATGCTGCACAAGTGAAAGGTTGCTCTATTAATTTGTCTACTTGCACACGCTGAATGAAAGACATACACAATTTACCCCATTCTACAGTCAAACTGTAGTGGATGCGTGACTTGGTTTTTTGATGAGACGCAGCACAGGTGTCCAAAATAACGCCTTGGTGCTTGGCGCAGCTTCCTGAGCGTTGTTATTTGCTGTACAGGAGTCTGCGCTCTTGTGTTATCCCTTGGCAATGCCCTGTTAGCGCTGCCCATCTTATGACCTCATTTCATGTTGGCCGGTGCGGTTAACGATGGCCATAAATCCCAGACCCACAGTGTCTTTTCATAAAGCCACACTGCGGTGCTGGGATTCGTGGCCTTGAGCAGTAAATATTTTGGCCGCTCACACACGTCCTTACACCTGCTTCAGACTGGGCGGCCTCTGCTGATCCCTTCTCGCATGCCGCGGCCATGAGGCTGCACAGTCTGAAGAAGGCGGAAGGAGATGAGTTAAGACAGGCGAAGATATGCACTGCTCGTGCCCATCAATCACACCCTCGCAGTCAAAATAATTAAGACAACGAGGAGCATTTTATTCAGGCAGGGCGGACGAACAGGCGCAAGTAGCCAACCAATGATGTCAGAAGACGGGAAGCGCTACCAAGGGGGGTGCTGCGTATCATTAGAAAGGAAAGTCACACCTCAGGGACAGTGGAATGGTCTCAAAGAGACACATTTTGTACGTGTTGAGTTCCACGTGGGCAAGGAGAAAACATCAGCCACCTTGTACAAATGCAGCAGTACTGCTGTACAAGGTGGCTGTTATACATAGAAACACCTGGGGGTGGGGGCCAGGCTCCCTTCAATTTCAGTTCATGTGCCTGCGTGGCGTTTGCAGGTCACGTTGCAAGCTGCACAGCAGGGGAACAGCTGGCGGTGCTGAACCCCACTAACACATTGGCTGGTGTTTTTCTCTGTGCAGCTAGCATGTCCGGGCAGAAACTGGCGTTGTTTGAGCCCAGGGTCAGCAGGAGGAGGAGAGGAGCAAAGTGTAGGCCGAAGCCTGCACTGGTGGCAGCTTTTGTTCTGTTGTGCCAGCGTGGCTTGTGCTGGACACGTTGCCGACTACACAGCAGGGGAACAGCTGGCGTTGCTGAGCCCCACTAACACATTGGCTGGTGTTTTTCTCTGTGCAGCTAGCATTTCCGGGCAAAAACTAGCGGTGTTTGAGCCCAGGGTCAGCAGGAGGAGGAGAGGAGCAAAGTGTAGGCCGAAGCCTGCACTGGTGGCAGCTTTTGTTCTGTTGTGCCAGCGTGGCTTGTGCTGGACACGTTGCCGACTACACAGCAGGGGAACAGCTGGCGGTGCTGAACCCCACTAACACATTGGCTGGTGTTTTTCTCTGTGCAGCTAGCATTTCCGGGCAAAAACTAGCGGTGTTTGAGCCCAGGGTCAGCAGGAGGAGTAGAGGAGCAGAGTGTAGGCCGAAGCCTAGTTGAACCAATTTCAAAGGAAACCTTTAACCCCCCCCTCAGGTGTTGCAAGGTACAAGAGCCACACCTTGAACAGCATTAATGATGCACAAGTCAAAGGTTGCTCTATTTAATTTTGCTCCTTGCACACGCTGAATTAAACACGTACACTATTTAGCCCATTATACTGTCAAACAGTAGTGGAGGCGTGACTACTAGTCTTTTTAAGGAGACGCAGCACAGGTGTACAAATTTACACCTAGGTGCTGTGCGCAGATTCCTTACCGTTGTTATTTGCAGTACAGGAAACTGCGCTCTTGTGTTATCCCTTGGCAATACCCTGTTAGTGCCGGCCGTCTCATGACCTCATTTCATGTTGGCCGGTGCGGTTAACGATGGCCATAAATCCCAGACCCACAGTGGCTTTTCCTAAAGTCACACTGCGGTGCTGGGATTCGTGGCCTTGTGCAGTAAATATGTTCGCCGCTCACACATGTCCTTACACCTGCTTCAGACTGGGCGGCCTCAGCTGATCCCTTATCGCATGCCGCGGCCATGAGGCCGCACAGTCAGAAGAAGGCGGAAGGAGGGGAGTGAAAACAGGGGAACATATGCACTGCTCGTGCCCATCAATCACACCCTCGCAGTCAAAATATATGAGACAACGGGGGGCGTTGTGTCGGGCAGGGGGGACGCACAGGCACAGCCAGCCAACCAATGATGTCAGGAGACGGGCAGCGCTAACAATGGGGGTGCTGCGTGTCATTAAAAAGGAAAGTCACACCTCAGGGACATTGTAATGGTCTGTAATGAGACACATTTTGTACTTGTTGAGTTCCACGTGTGCAAGGAGAAAAAGTCAGCCACCTTGTACAAATGCAGCAGTACTGCTGTACAAGGTGGCTGTTATACATAGAAACACCTGGGGGGGTGGGGGGCAGGCTCCCTTCAATTTCAGTTCATGTGCCTGCGTGGCGTTTGCAGGTCACGTTGCAAGCTACACAGCAGGGGAACAGCTGGCGTTGCTGAACCCCACTGACACATTGACTGGTGTTTTTCTCTGTGCAGATTGCATGTCCGGGCAAAAACTAGCGGTGTTAGAGCCCAGGGTCAGCAGGAGGAGGAGGAGAGGAGCAAAGTGTAGGACGAAGCCTGCACTGGTGGCAGCTTTTGGTCGGTTGTGCCAGCGTGGCTTGTGCTGGACACGATGCCGGCTACACAGCGGGGGAACAGCTGGCGGTGCTGAACCCCACTAACACATTGGCTGGTGTTTTTCTCTGTGCAGCTAGCATGTCCGGGCAGAAACTGGCGTTGTTTGAGCCCAGGGTCAGCAGGAGGAGGAGAGGAGCAAAGTGTAGGCCGAAGCCTGCACTGGTGGCAGCTTTTGTTCTGTTGTGCCAGCGTGGCTTGTGCTGGACACGTTGCCGACTACACAGCAGGGGAACAGCTGGCGGTGCTGAACCCCACTAACACATTGGCTGGTGTTTTTCTCTGTGCAGCTAGCATTTCCGGGCAAAAACTAGCGGTGTTTGAGCCCAGGGTCAGCAGGAGGAGTAGAGGAGCAGAGTGTAGGCCGAAGCCTAGTTGAACCAATTTCAAAGGTTACCTTTAACCCCCCCCTCAGGTGTTGCAAGGTACAAGAGCCACACCTTGAACAGCATTAATGATGCACAAGTCAAAGGTTGCTCTATTTAATTTTGCTCCTTGCACACGCTGAATTAAACACGTACACTATTTAGCCCATTATACTGTCAAACAGTAGTGGAGGCGTGACTACTAGTCTTTTTAAGGAGACGCAGCACAGGTGTACAAATTTACACCTAGGTGCTGTGCGCAGATTCCTTACCGTTGTTATTTGCAGTACAGGAAACTGCGCTCTTGTGTTATCCCTTGGCAATACCCTGTTAGTGCCGGCCGTCTCATGACCTCATTTCATGTTGGCCGGTGCGGTTAACGATGGCCATAAATCCCAGACCCACAGTGGCTTTTCCTAAAGTCACACTGCGGTGCTGGGATTCGTGGCCTTGTGCAGTAAATATGTTCGCCGCTCACACATGTCCTTACACCTGCTTCAGACTGGGCGGCCTCAGCTGATCCCTTATCGCATGCCGCGGCCATGAGGCCGCACAGTCAGAAGAAGGCGGAAGGAGGGGAGTGAAAACAGGGGAACATATGCACTGCTCGTGCCCATCAATCACACCCTCGCAGTCAAAATATATGAGACAACGGGGGGCGTTGTGTCGGGCAGGGGGGACGCACAGGCACAGCCAGCCAACCAATGATGTCAGGAGACGGGCAGCGCTAACAATGGGGGTGCTGCGTGTCATTAAAAAGGAAAGTCACACCTCAGGGACATTGTAATGGTCTGTAATGAGACACATTTTGTACTTGTTGAGTTCCACGTGTGCAAGGAGAAAAAGTCAGCCACCTTGTACAAATGCAGCAGTACTGCTGTACAAGGTGGCTGTTATACATAGAAACACCTGGGGGGGTGGGGGGCAGGCTCCCTTCAATTTCAGTTCATGTGCCTGCGTGGCGTTTGCAGGTCACGTTGCAAGCTACACAGCAGGGGAACAGCTGGCGTTGCTGAACCCCACTGACACATTGACTGGTGTTTTTCTCTGTGCAGATTGCATGTCCGGGCAAAAACTAGCGGTGTTAGAGCCCAGGGTCAGCAGGAGGAGGAGGAGAGGAGCAAAGTGTAGGACGAAGCCTGCACTGGTGGCAGCTTTTGGTCGGTTGTGCCAGCGTGGCTTGTGCTGGACACGATGCCGGCTACACAGCGGGGGAACAGCTGGCGGTGCTGAACCCCACTAACACATTGGCTGGTGTTTTTCTCTGTGCAGCTAGCATGTCCGGGCAGAAACTGGCGTTGTTTGAGCCCAGGGTCAGCAGGAGGAGGAGAGGAGCAAAGTGTAGGCCGAAGCCTGCACTGGTGGCAGCTTTTGTTCTGTTGTGCCAGCGTGGCTTGTGCTGGACACGTTGCCGACTACACAGCAGGGGAACAGCTGGCGGTGCTGAACCCCACTAACACATTGGCTGGTGTTTTTCTCTGTGCAGCTAGCATTTCCGGGCAAAAACTAGCGGTGTTTGAGCCCAGGGTCAGCAGGAGGAGTAGAGGAGCAGAGTGTAGGCCGAAGCCTAGTTGAACCAATTTCAAAGGTTACCTTTAACCCCCCCCTCAGGTGTTGCAAGGTACAAGAGCCACACCTTGTGCAGCATTAATGCTGCACAAGTAAAAGGTTGCTCTATTTGTTTTGCTCCTTGCACACGCTGACTAAAACACGTACACTATTTAGCCCATTATACTGTCAAACAGTTGTGGAGGCGTGACTTGTCTTTTTAACGAGACGCAGCACAGGTGTCAAAATTTGCACCTAGGTACTGGGCGCAGATTCCTGAGCGTTGTTATTTGCTGTACAGGAGTCTGCGCTATTGTGATCCCTTGGCCATGCGCTGTGAGCGCTTCCTGTCTTCTGACCTCATTTCATGTCGGCCGTTGCGGTTAGCGATGGACATGAATCCCAGACCCACAGTGTGTTTTCAAAAAATCACACTGCGTGGCTGGGATTCGTGGCCTTGTGCAGTAAATAGGTTTGCCGCTTACACATGTCCTTACACCTGCTCCAGACTGGGCGGCCTCAGCTGATCCCTTATCGCCTACCACGGCCAGGAGGCCGCACAGTCTGAAGAAGGCGGAAGGAGATGAGTTAAGACAGGCGAACATATGCACTGCTCGTGCCCATAAACCACACCCTCGCTGACAAAATAAATATGACAACGAGGGGCGTTGTTTCTAGCAGGGCGGATGCACAGGCGCAGCCAGCTAACCATGATGACAAAAGACGGGAAACGCTACCAAGGGGGGTGCTGCGTATCATTACAAAGGAAATTCCTAAAGAGCAGAAAGGCGGGCACCGCACAAAAGAATATATACTTGAGAGGATCAGCCACGTGCATATGTAAGATCAATAGAACAAAAAAAAAGAAAAAGACTATGCACACAGTGGGATCAACTGCATATAATAAATTTTATTTTACAAAACACCTCACTCCGCACAAAGGCACAGTAGGGAAAAACACACATTAAAAACAATTAAAACAAAGACAACCTATCCACATCCCCCTCAAAAATAATCCCAAGGATCCACATAGTCATATATAAATCATATAACAGACATTCAAAAAGTTTAGGCAGAATAACATCAACATAGATGATTATTTAATTCCTAATACTGCCCACTAAATAAGTCTGAATAAAGAGAATATCTCAGTTAAATCCTGCATGCAACCCGTGTGACCTAGTCACATCACTGGCCCGTGATAAGTGTATAATATTGTCCAAAAGGACGTCAGACACTGAACCAGAAAAACTCACTGACATGACCCATAGATACCATGCCCCTAATCTGGCACCTCATCCAATACATTACCAAGTCTGGCAAAGCCTGTTACGGAAGAATAAATCCCTCATGAATATCCAGGGGGGAAAAGGAATAAATGTGCCTTAAAGGAAAATATGGGCACAACAGACTGGCACTGACCGGTACTATCCAATAAAGCTGGGTGATCCAGAAAACGGAGCTGGAATGAGAGGAATCCAAAGCATATATATATATGGGAGGAGGGGGGGAGCGGATAGGAACCCAACGCGTGTCGACGCTGCTAAGGCGTCTTCGTCAGGGGAAGATATTAAACCTGGCCTCCAAACAGGCCTTTTATGCGCGGTGCTTAATATAAATAATCTACATCACCTGTGTGGCTGCTGGCGATTTCTCAGAGACCGGCAATTCCGTGACGCTGAGTAGACACTACCGGGCCTGCGCACTACAGGCGCAACCCATACCCTCCAGCGTGGCAGCCAATCAGCTCTAGCGTGCCATATCATGTTACCGGAGGGCTAAACACCAATAGGAGGTGTGCTACCGTGGGATGAATGCGCACGCGCACTAATCCCACACATCGGGGATAGTGGCATCCATCTGCGCTCGCTCGGCTTCCCAAACGAGGGAGACCCTGACATGCGCAATGGTAATGGCACGCAGATGCATTAACAGTGCGTGCGCACGCCGATGTACTGTATCACATAAGATCTGTGTCCTACAATTGCCATCCAATCACGGATAAGTGTACCATGCCTAAATAAGTCCATACATGTCCGATAGTAAGAATATTAATACACACTCGCCTGAGGTAATATATAGCGAGCGCTAAGAGAAAAACAACAACAGAGATGTCAAGGAGATAAACATTTAATGCTCATCCAAGAGTGTCCATATAGGAATTAACCCTGTGTGTGTACACATAACTTAGTTAGAAGGGTCCAGAAACGTATCAAAGGCCCATATACAGGAGCCAGTACCCATTTTGTATACGATAATAGTGTTGCTTATGCACACCCATACTTATTGTACTATTTTCCCTAAAAAATATATAAGCAAAAAACACAGAGATATGCCCATACTGGGTATACAGAGTATGGAATAACAATTGTTACACAGGCAATCTGGTACCACAATCATGCCACACATACCCGTCATGCTTCAAATAAAACTCATACTTCGTACCTTGACATCCAGCTACCCCTATAAGAAGTAGCAGGACCCAGAGCATAGGCCAATATGACATGAAAGGAAAAAAAAAAAAAAAAAAAAAAAAAAAAAAGGATAATCCAAAGTGGGCACATATGATGAAATAGGTCCATATGGGGCAAGGCGATCTATGTAAATGAAAGAATAATCCAAAGTGGGCACATGAGCTAGAAGGGGCCCATATGGGGCGAGGCGATCTATGTATGGAGTGTTGGTGATCAAACGAGACCGTCAACATGATGCACTATGGTGGGTAGATATATCACCACCTGAACTGGTAACATAAACTTCACCAGTCTCCACACTTCGGGGCTAGACCTGTTTGTAAAAGCCGGTAAATAACAGTTCCTCGTTGATCCCTACAGGAGCCCGACTATCCAGATTGTAAATCCACTTGGACTCTCTCCTAAGTAGGTCCAACACAATGTTACCACCCCGAATATCCATTTTAATTCCCTCCAGCCCCATAACCTTCAAGCTCGCCGCAGAACCACCATGAATCTGCAGGAAATGTCCTGCTACTGATGAGAGCTGTTTACCTTTCTCCCGATCTCTTTTAGCAGTATTAATGCTAGACAAATGCTGTTGCACCCGGCGCCTAAGCTCCTGTGTCGTATACCCCACATAAAGTTTTGGGCACCCACACACCAGGGCATACACCAGATTCCTGGTACGGCAGTTGAAATACGTCAAGGGTTCAATCTTTTTTGATAAGTGTGGAAGCGATATACCCGTATCTGATATCATGAAGCCGCATATATTGCATCCACCACATGGATAGGACCCAAAGATGCGACCACAGCTGCCACTTCTAGCCGATGGCCGTTTAAAGTGGCTAGATACCAGCTCGTCCTTAAGGTTCCGTGACCTTCTGGCCACCATTCTTGGTGCAGGAGCAAGCCAGGGGTGAAGTTTGGGTTCTGTGAGTAGGATATTCCAATTTTTCTTAAGAATCCCATACACATCCCCCCATTGATTATGGTACACAGTAATCAGATCTATTGTCCGTGCATCCTTCTTCTGTTTAGGTTTAAGTATCTCCTCCCGTTCACACTGCTGGGAGTGCTGGAATGCTCGCGAGATCACTTTTCGCGGATACCCCCTGGTTTGGAACCTGTCAGTAAGTTTCTTAGATTCTGCCCGAAAGTCCTCCTCAGTTGAGCAGTTCCTTTTGACTCTCAAAAATTGTCCCTTGGGTATACTGTTACGAAGGTGAATTGGGTGTGCACTGTCGTAGTGGAGCAAGCTGTTAGTGGCCGTCTCTTTTCTATGTAGATTCGTAATGATCCGGTTGTCCTTCATGATGACATTTAAATCCAGGAAGTCCACCCTATCAGGGGATATCTTAGATGTAAGTCTAATGTTCCATGGATTCCTGTTGAGCAGATCAATAAAGTCATTACATGTCTCCAGGGTCCCAACCCAAAAGAAGAGAACATCATCGATGAACCTGTGCCATTCCAGCACATGTTCATGATACTGTTCGAGCCCATACACATATGTCTCCTCCCACCACCCCATGTAGAGGTTTGCATAAGATGGCGCGCACCTGGCACCCATAGCGGTGCCAGACGCCTGTCTATAAAAGACACGATCAAAAATAAAATAATTCTTCTCCAGAACTATTTTGAGCAAATCCAACACAAAGCGGTCATGGTCCCTGTCCCTACTCGACTTCTTATCCAAGAAATATGCAACAGCCTCCAGTCCCAGCCCATGGTCAATACTAGTGTACAATGACTCTACGTCAAGCGTAACAATGAGGGTGTCCTTCGGAGTCTCCAACCTCCCAATACTTTCTATTAAATGCATAGAGTCCCGAATATACGACCCCAGGGCAAAGACTAGAGGCTGCAGGAAGTAGTCCAGGTATATACAAGGTTTCTCGAACAATCCCCCGATCCCCGATATAATGGGCCTACCTGGAGGGTTGTCCAAACTTTTGTGCACCTTGGGGAGCATATAGTATGTAGGTACTCTAGGCGTCTCCAAAGTTAGGAAGTCCTTCTCTCTCTTGCTGATAATTCCCAAACCATAGGCGGTCAAAATCAGTCCATCGAGGTGTTTCTTAAAAGTCTCCGTGGGGTCCGATGGTAAAACCTGATAATGAGAGGTATTTAATAGCTGCCTTTTCGCCTCAGTCATGTACATATCCTTAGGCCAGATGACAATATTGCCCCCTTTGTCGGCCTCCTTGATCACGAATGAGTCTTGTCTTTTCAAATTTTTCAAAGACTGTGCCTCCTCCCGAGTAAGATTCCTAGTACCCCAATCCCTTACTTTAAGATCATAAATATCCCTGCTAACCGTTTCAAAGAAAATCTGTATTACAGGGAAAAGGGAGAAGGGGGGTGAGGCCTGAGACGGAATACGCCCCGCAAACCTGCGAGACTTACCACCATCCCCTTCGTTTTCATCAAGGAGCTCCAACAAATCACGGAATACTTGTCTATCCTCATCCGGCATGTTGTCGATCACCGATGGTTTGTGATAGAGTAATTTGAACATGAGTTGCCTACAAAATAGGTACAGATCTTTAGTGAGTTCAAATTTATTAAGTGAATTTGTAGGTGAGAAGGACAGTCCCTTAGAAAGTAAAGAGATCTCTCCCGGTGACAGAGGGTATGTTGACAAGTTGACAATTTGCAACTTACCCGGCCCATTGCCCCGTGCTCCGTCCTGTCTTAGAACCTCCGATTGTTCCTCCTCGTAGTCCTCTTGCGGCCTACTGTCCAGTCCTGGAGGGGTCCCCTCCTCGATCTTAGATTGGGGACGCCTACGTCTCCCCCTCCTGCCCCTCCTTCCTGGTCGCTTATATCCGAAGATAAAAAATCACTGGAGACAGGTTCGATCTGCTCAACTTGTACTTTGTCGCCCTGTGTGATCGGGGCCACTCTTCTATTGTTGCCACGATGTGACCATCTATAAGCTCTCGAATTATCAAAGTCCTGCTTGTCCCGTTGGAACTTGTGCTTTTTACCCTTAATCACCTCTTTCTCAAAGGTATCAATGGATGTTTTTAAGCGTTGCTTGAAGGGAGTGACCTGATTCTGCAGGTCAAAGGCCTGGAGTTTCCCCTCTTTGGACTTGATTTCCTCCCTCAGCCGGGTTAATAAAGCACAATCGTGTTCCAACAGCATATTAATAAGTATACTAGAACATTTGGATAGGCCATCCTCCCAGGTCTTTTTGAATGTGGAATCCACTTCCCAGGCTGGGAAGATCTGGACACGTAGTCCCCTGGGAATAAGACCCAGCCTTTTATACTCTTCCAGGCTTTTTGTATTCCACCAGACCTTAGTTAAAGATTTATGTAAGTATGTAATCTCATTACACAATTTAGAAAAACCCTCATCACACGCCACAGCACTACCTGCTACATCCTCCCCAGCGCCAAAAACATCCGAAGCCTGGTCCCGCCAAGCAGCCTCACGAGTTTCCAAATCCATATAAATATCTATTTAATCCTAGGCGTGCCACCGCCAAGAAACCCTGGTCAAAACACTTACACCAGGTACAACACAAGCAATTTCTAAAGAGCAGAAAGGCGGGCACCGCACAAAAGAATATATACTTGAGAGGATCAGCCACGTGCATATGTAAGATCAATAGAACAAAAAAAAAGAAAAAGACTATGCACACAGTGGGATCAACTGCATATAATAAATTTTATTTTACAAAACACCTCACTCCGCACAAAGGCACAGTAGGGAAAAACACACATTAAAAACAATTAAAACAAAGACAACCTATCCACATCCCCCTCAAAAATAATCCCAAGGATCCACATAGTCATATATAAATCATATAACAGACATTCAAAAAGTTTAGGCAGAATAACATCAACATAGATGATTATTTAATTCCTAATACTGCCCACTAAATAAGTCTGAATAAAGAGAATATCTCAGTTAAATCCTGCATGCAACCCGTGTGACCTAGTCACATCACTGGCCCGTGATAAGTGTATAATATTGTCCAAAAGGACGTCAGACACTGAACCAGAAAAACTCACTGACATGACCCATAGATACCATGCCCCTAATCTGGCACCTCATCCAATACATTACCAAGTCTGGCAAAGCCTGTTACGGAAGAATAAATCCCTCATGAATATCCAGGGGGGAAAAGGAATAAATGTGCCTTAAAGGAAAATATGGGCACAACAGACTGGCACTGACCGGTACTATCCAATAAAGCTGGGTGATTTTTTAGGGAAAATAGTACAATAAGTATGGGTGTGCATAAGCAACACTATTATCGTATACAAAATGGGTACTGGCTCCTGTATATGGGCCTTTGATACGTTTCTGGACCCTTCTAACTAAGTTATGTGTACACACACAGGGTTAATTCCTATATGGACACTCTTGGATGAGCATTAAATGTTTATCTCCTTGACATCTCTGTTGTTGTTTTTCTCTTAGCGCTCGCTATATATTACCTCAGGCGAGTGTGTATTAATATTCTTACTATCGGACATGTATGGACTTATTTAGGCATGGTACACTTATCCGTGATTGGATGGCAATTGTAGGACACAGATCTTATGTGATACAGTACATCGGCGTGCGCACGCACTGTTAATGCATCTGCGTGCCATTACCATTGCGCATGTCAGGGTCTCCCTCGTTTGGGAAGCCGAGCGAGCGCAGATGGATGCCACTATCCCCGATGTGTGGGATTAGTGCGCGTGCGCATTCATCCCACGGTAGCACACCTCCTATTGGTGTTTAGCCCTCCGGTAACATGATATGGCACGCTAGAGCTGATTGGCTGCCACGCTGGAGGGTATGGGTTGCGCCTGTAGTGCGCAGGCCCGGTAGTGTCTACTCAGCGTCACGGAATTGCCGGTCTCTGAGAAATCGCCAGCAGCCACACAGGTGATGTAGATTATTTATATTAAGCACCGCGCATAAAAGGCCTGTTTGGAGGCCAGGTTTAATATCTTCCCCTGACGAAGACGCCTTAGCAGCGTCGACACGCGTTGGGTTCCTATCCGCTCCCCCCCTCCTCCCATATATATATATGCTTTGGATTCCTCTCATTCCAGCTCCGTTTTCTGGATCACCCAGCTTTATTGGATAGTACCGGTCAGTGCCAGTCTGTTGTGCCCATATTTTCCTTTAAGGCACATTTATTCCTTTTCCCCCCTGGATATTCATGAGGGATTTATTCTTCCGTAACAGGCTTTGCCAGACTTGGTAATGTATTGGATGAGGTGCCAGATTAGGGGCATGGTATCTATGGGTCATGTCAGTGAGTTTTTCTGGTTCAGTGTCTGACGTCCTTTTGGACAATATTATACACTTATCACGGGCCAGTGATGTGACTAGGTCACACGGGTTGCATGCAGGATTTAACTGAGATATTCTCTTTATTCAGACTTATTTAGTGGGCAGTATTAGGAATTAAATAATCATCTATGTTGATGTTATTCTGCCTAAACTTTTTGAATGTCTGTTATATGATTTATATATGACTATGTGGATCCTTGGGATTATTTTTGAGGGGGATGTGGATAGGTTGTCTTTGTTTTAATTGTTTTTAATGTGTGTTTTTCCCTACTGTGCCTTTGTGCGGAGTGAGGTGTTTTGTAAAATAAAATTTATTATATGCAGTTGATCCCACTGTGTGCATAGTCTTTTTCTTTTTTTTTGTTCATTACAAAGGAAAGTCACACCTCAGGGACAGTGGAATGGTCTCAATGAGACACATTTTGTACGTGTTGAGTTCCACGTGGGCAAGGAGAAAAAGTCAGCCACCTTGTACAAATGCAGCAGTACTGCTGTACTAGGTGGCTGTTATACATAGAAACACCTGGGGGGGTGGGGCCAGGTTCCCTTTTAATTTCAGTTCCTGTGCCTGCATGGCGTTTGCAGGTCACGTTGCCGGCTACACAGCAGGGGAACAGCTGGCGTTGCTGAACCCCACTAACACATTGGCTGGTGTTTTTCTCTGTGCAGCTAGCACTTCCGGGCAAAAACTAGCGGTGTTTGAGCCCAGGGTCAGCAGGAGGAGGAGAGGAGCAGAGTGTAGGCCGAAGCCTGCACTGGTGGCAGCTTTTGTTCTGTTGTGCCAGCGTGGCTTGTGCTGGACACGTTGCCGACTACACAGCAGGGGAACAGCTGGCGGTGCTGAACCCCACTGACACATCACCTAGTGTTTTTTTCTGTGTAGACAACACTTCCAGGTGGCAACTGACAGTGTTGAAACCCAGGGAATCAAAGAGGAGCAGAGTGTAGGCCGAAGCCTGCAGTGGAGCAAGTTGAAAGGGAACCTTTAACCCCCCCCCCAGGCATTTGTTGCTGAAAGAGCCATCTTGTACAGCAGTAATACTGCACATGGAAAATGGTGGCTCCGAAAATTATGCTCCTTGCAAACGCTGAAGTACACACTCATATAATGTGTCCCCTCACACCGTCAAACCATCCCGGAAGTGGGACTTTCCTTTGTAATGTGACACAGCACAGCCGTCATTCCAACCCCCTTGGTGCCGGGCACCACCTCCTCAACGTTGTTTGGTTCTGTCACGGAGCCCGCACTGTAATGTTATCCCTTGGCCATGCACAGTTAGCGGTGCCCGTCTTCTGACATCATGTAGGTGTCAGGCTGGCAGTGCCTGTGCGTCCAAGCTGCCCGAGATCCAACCTTGCAGTGTCATCTAATGTAGTCCCACTGCGGGCCAGGGATCCATGGGCATGCGCAGTGCATATCATCGCCTCTCACTCACCTCCTTCCTGCTTCTTCAGACTGTGCGGCGTCACGGCCGTGGCATGCTATTAGGGATCAGCTGACGCCGCCTAGTCTGAAGAAGCGTGAAGAAGGGGAGTGAGAGGCTAGTATATGCACTGCGCATGGCCATGGATACCAGGCCCACTGTGGGATCACATTAGACGACACTGCGAGGTGTGATTTCGGGCAGCGTGGACGCACAGGCGCAGCCAGGACGACAACAAATGATGTCAGAGGACGGGCAGCGCAAACTGTGCATGGCCAAGGGATAACATAACAGCGCAGGGTCCATGACGGAATCAAACAACGCTAAGGAGGCAGCGCACGGTGCCAAGGGGGTAGCAATGACGGCTGTGCTGCGTCACATTACAAAGGAAAGTCCCACCTCCGGGACGGTTGGACGGTGTGAGGGGACACATTACATGAGTGTGTAGTTCAGCGTTTGCAAGGAGCATAATTTCAAGAGCGACCTTTCCCTTGTGCAGTATTAGTGCTGCACATGGTGGCTCTTTCAGTAACAAACGCCTAGGGGGGGGGGGGGGACAGGTCCCCTTACATTTTAGTTGTGCCAGCGTGGCGGTCGCATGACACGTTGCCGGATACACAGCTGGGGATCAGCTGACGTTACTGAACCCCAATAACAGAGGAGCGACTGTTGACTGTGCACACAGCACTTCCAGGCACCAACTGGCGGTGTTAGAGCCCAGGGACAGCAGGAGGAGCAGATTGGAGGTATTGCCGCACACACAGCTGGGGATCAGCTGACGTTACTGAACCCCAATAACAGAGGAGCGACTGTTGACTGTGCACACAGCACTTCCAGGCACCAACTGGCGGTGTTAGAGCCCAGGGACAGCAGGAGGAGCAGATTGGAGGTATTGCCGCACACACAGCTGGGGATCAGCTGACGTTACTGAACCCCAATAACAGAGGAGCGACTGTTGACTGTGCACACAGCACTTCCAGGCACCAACTGGCGGTGTTAGAGCCCAGGGACAGCAGGAGGAGCAGAGGAACAGAGTGTAGGCCGAAGCCTGATTGGAGCAAGTTGAAAGGAAACCTTTAACCCCCCCCCCCCCCAAGACGTTTGTAGCTGAAAGAGCCATGTTGTGCAGCACTAAGGATGCAAAAGGAAAAGGTTGCTCTTTTAATTATGCTCCTTGCAAACACCGAAGTAAACACTAAAAATGTGTCCCTTTATACCGTTAAACCGTTCCGGAGGTGCGAATTTCCTTCGTAATGGGACACAGCACAGCTGTCATTCCTATCCCCTTGATGCCGTGCGCTGCCTCCTCAGCGTTGTTTTAAGCTGCCACGGAGCCTGCGCTGTTCTGTTAGCCCTTGGCCATGCCCAATTAGCGCTGCCTGTCTTCTGACATAATTTGGTGTCAGGCTGTCAGTGCCTGTGCGTCCACGCTGCTCCAGATCCCACCTCGCAGTCTCATCTAACGTAATCCCACTGCGGGCCTTGGAACCATGGGCATGCACAGTGCATAACCTCGACTCTCACTCCCCTCCTTCCCTCTTCTTCAGACTGTGCGGTGTCACGGCCGTGGCATGCTAGGGATCAGCTGACGGCGCACAGTCTAAAGAAGGCGGAGGGAAATGAGCGAGAGCCCGAGGGGAAGATATGCACTGCGCATGCCCATGGATCCCAGGCCCGCAGTGTGACTCAATCAGAAGACACTGCGAGGCGGGATCTCGGGCACCGCGGCCGCACAGGCGCAGCCAGCCTGACACCAAATTATGTCAGAAGACAGGCAGCGCAAATAGGGCATGCCCAAGGGATAACAGAACAGCGCAGGCTCCGTGACAGCTTAAAACAACGCTGAGGAGGCAGCGCATGGCACCAAGGGGGTAGGAATGACGGCTGTGCTGCGTCACATTACGAAGGAAAGTCCCAGCTCCGGGACGGTATAACGGTATCAGTGAACACATTTTATAAGTGTTAAGTTCTGCGTGTGCAAAGAGCTAAAAAAAAAGAGCTACCTTTTCCTTGTGCAGCATTACTGCTGCACAAGATGGCTCTTTCAGTAACAAACGACGGGGGGGGGGGGGGGGGGGGGACAGGTTCCCTTACATTTAGGTTGTTGTGCCAGCGTGGCGGTCGCAGGACACATTGCCGGCTACACAGCTGGGGATCAGCTGACGTTACTGAAACCCAATAACACTGGGTCGTATGTTTTTACTGTGCAGCCTGCACTTCTGAGCCGCAACTGGCGGTGTTGGAGCCCAGGAATAGCAGTTTAGGTGGTAGAAAGATGAACACAGCAGGAGACCTGGATGACACCCAATTACTTAATCAGGCAGAGGAGTGGCAAATTCCTGCGAGATCCAGGCCTGGTTCATTTTCAGGAAAGTAAGCCGGTCAACGTTATCGGAGGATAGTCGCATGCGACGGTCTGTTAGTACACCACCTGCGGCACTAAAGACACGTTCCGATAAGACACTAGCCGCAGGGCAAGCCAGCACCTCCAATGCATACTGGCTTAGCTCTGGCCATGTATCCAGCTTAGAGACCCAAAACTTGAACGGGGAAGAGCCGTCTGGGAGTACAGTAAGAGGGCAAGCCATGTAGTCTGTCACCATCTGACGGAACCGTTGCCTCCTGCTGACTGGAGCCGCCGGTGATGGTGTAGACATTTGGGGCGGGCACACAAAAGTGTGCCAGAGTTGTGCCATACTGGGCTTGCCTTGGGCAGAGGCACTGCTTCTGCTCCCTCTTTGGGCAGAGCCTCCCCCACTGCCTCGACGCACTGAGCTGCTTTGTAAAGCACTAGCAGCACTCCTCTCAGTTGGACAGGAGAAGATGATGGAATTCACCAGTGTGTCGTGGTACTCCCGCAATTTACGCTCCCGGGTCAACGCAGGGATGAGGTTTTGGACGTTGTCCCGGTAGCGAGGATCGAGGAGGGTGAACACCCAATAATCAGGCATGTTGAGAATGTGGTCGATGCGGCGGTCGTTTCTCAGGCACTGCAGCATGAAATCCACCATGTGCTGCAGAGTGCCAACCGGCCCAGAAACGCTGTCCCCTGCTTGAGACATGATCTCTGCCCGCTCGTCATCACCCCACCCTCGCTGTACACACTGACCACTGGACAATTGTGTCGCTCCCTCCTCTGGACGGAGCTCTTCCTCCTCCATTGACTCCTCCTCATCCTCCTCACAAATTGGCCCCTGCGTACCCCTTTGTGAGGAACCACGTGGCGCTGACTCTCCAGAAGCTGATGGAAAAGGTGACTCCTCATCCTCCACCTCTTCCACCACATCATCCCTTAACCCTTGCAAAGTTTGCTGAAGCAGGCAGATAAGGGGGACAGTCATGCTGACTAGTGCATCATCTGCACTTGCCATCCGCGTGGAATAATCAAAAGGACGCAAAACCTGGCAGACGTCCTTCATAGTGGCCCACTCTGTGGTTGTGAAGTCTGATCGGCGCTGACTGCGACTTCTTTGCGCCTGATGCAGCTGGTACTCCATAACTGCTTGCTGCTGCTCACACAACCGCTCCAACATATGTAACGTGGAATTCCACCGGGTAGGTAGGTCACATATGATGCGGTGTTCCGGAAGGCGGAATCGGCGCTGCAGAGCAGCAATGCGGGATCTGGCCAAGCTGGAACGCCGCAAGTGAGCACACTCTAGGCGGACCTTGTGCAGCAGGGCATCAAGATCCGGATAGTCCCTCAGAAAACTCTGCACAACCAAATTGAGCACATGTGCCAGACATGGGATGTGAGTGAGGTTGCCAAGGGCCAAAGCTGCCACCAGATTTCGGCCATTGTCACACACTACCATGCCTGGCTGGAGATTCGCTGGCAGTAACCACACATCGCTCTCCTGCTTTATGGCATTCCAGAGCTCCTGCGCTGTGTGGCTTCGATGCCCCAATGAAACTAGTTTCAAGACGGCCTGCTGACGTTTGGCCACGGCTGTGCTCATGTCGGTCATAGGTAAACGTTCACGGGTCCATGTGGGGGTGGACTGTGACGGATCCTGCAGAGAGGAATCAGAGGAACTGGTGTAAGAGGAGGAGTCGATGCGTACAGACTGGATTCCTGCAATCCTTGGAGTGGGCAGGACACGTCCTGCGCCACTCGCACGATCTGTACCTGGCTCAACAACATTAACCCAATGGGCAGTGAGGGAAACATATCGCCCCTGTCCATGCTGACTGGTCCACGCATCGGTGGTGAGGTGGACCTTGCTACTGACGGCGTTCAGTAGCGCATGTTTTATGTTTGCCTCAACATGCCTGTGCAGGGCAGGGACAGCCTGCCTGCTGAAGTAAAAGCGGCTGGGCACCTTGTACTGTGGGACTGCCAATGCCATCAAGTCACGGAAGCTGTCAGTCTCCACCAGCCTGAACGAGAGCATTTCCAGGGACAACAGTTTGGCAATGCCTGCATTCAGAGCCTGTGCTCGGGGGTGGTTGGCCGAGAATGCCCGCCTTTTCTCCCATGCCTGTACTACCGATGGCTGTAGAGTAGACTGGGAGTGTGAGGATGACTGGGAAGGTGGTGCTGTGGGTGGAATTACACAAGGTCTCTGGGAGGAAGCCAAACCAGCTGTGCGTGAGCTGGAGGAAGAGGCAACACGAGCTGAAGAGGTGGTAGCTGCCGCTGTTGGTTGGCCTACATCTTCAGTGTGTTTCTGTAACTCCACCGCGTGCCTGGTCCGCACATGTTTCCACATATTTGTGGTATTGAGGTTGCTGACATTTTTCCCTCTTTTTACTTTATGATGACACAGCTTGCATTTGACAAAACAAATGTCATCTGCAACTGTGTCAAAAAAGGACCAGGCACTGCAAGTCTTGGGAGCGCCCTTTTTGGCTTTGGAAAGAGACAGGCTCCTAACGGGTGCCAAAGTGGAGGCTACAGGCTCCGCAGTCTTCCCCCTCCCTCTCCCTCTTTGGCCCGTAAGAGGAAGCTCTTCCTCTGAGCTGCTCCCACCACCTTCCTGTTCCTCACGCCACGATGGGTCAAGGACCTCATCATCTCCACTACCCTCTGCCACCAACTGCTCCTCCTGGGTAGTCTCAGCAGCACAGTACGCACGAGAAAGCGGCACCTGAGTTTCATCATCAGATGCGTACTGCGCTGTGGTCACCGGAGGCACTGGCCCACCTGCCTCTTCAGAGTCAGAGAGAAAAAGGTGTTGGGCATCACTGCACACTGCCTCTTCTTCCATTTCTCCAATGCTGCTTGGCTGGCCCCCTGTTTCCAAGCCAAGAGATTCAGAGAACAGAAGTAGAGACGGCTCCTGTCCTGGGCTCTCTGACTGCCTGGCCAATTTGGCAGGTGGTGAAGAGACAGATGGCTGCTCTCCAGTGCTCTGTGCCTGAGAGGATGTGGCACTAACTGAAGTCGATGCCGAGGCGTTAGCTGCCATCCACCCGACAACGGCTTCAATTTGGTCTTCACGCAGCAGCGGTGCACGGCGCTCTCCGACAAAGCTGCGCATGAAGGACTGTTCCCTGCTGAAACTGAGTGACGACGAGTCACCGGCGCCCGCAGCAGGCACAGAATCACCACGTCCTCTCCCTGCTCCTCTCCCTGCTCCGCGCCCACGCCCACGTGCCTTACTCCCTGCCCTCTTCATCTTGGTTGACAGATAAAGATAAGCAGAAAAGTACTAAGGCCTTAGTGTGCTTATTCCTGTAATGCTCCTCCTAACAGGTGTAAGAAACACTAATGTTGTAAATTGTGGACTAAACTTTATTATTTTTCAAATGTGGCCTACACAAGTGTAAGTTGTGTTTGGTGAACTTAACCTTTTTTTTGGTGCAGATCGGGCTACAGAGCTAGTTTAAATCACACGGAGACCGTGCAGACAGCCGTAAACGGCGCTGCAAGGCCAAGAAACCCTCCTCTAGGTTATCCTATATAGTGTTTTTCCACTATTTAGCTGGATACAAGTGGAAAGACACTAATAGGAATTTTTTTTTTCAAATTTTAAACTGGCTGCACTATTTGAAAAAAAGGAAATTGTTTTTCAAGGTATGAGGCAGTAACGCACCCTGAGCTGAATCCAACCGGCTATGGCTGCACACAGACTACAGGGCGAGCTGCGCTCACACAGAGACCGTGCAGACAGCCGTAAACGGCGCTGCAAGGCCCCCAAAAAAACCTCTAGGTTATCCTATGTAGTGTTTTTCCACAATTGAGCTGGAGACTGGTGGAAAGACACTAATAGGAATTTTTTTTTTTTTCAAATTTTAAACAGGCTGCACTATTTGAAAAAAAGGAAAATTTTTCTCAAGGTATGAGCCAGTAACGAACCCTGAGCTGAATCCAACCGGCTATGGCTGCACACAGACTACAGGGCGAGCTGGGCTCACACGGAGACCGTGCAGACAGCCGTAAACGGCGCTGCAAGGCCAAAAAACCCTCCTCTAGGTTATCCTATATAGTGTTTTTCCACTATTTAGCTGGATACGAGTGGAAAGACACTAATAGGAATTTTTTTTTTCAAATTTTAAACAGGCTGCACTATTTGAAAAAAAGGAAAATTTTTCTCAAGGTATGAGCCAGTAACGAACCCTGAGCTGAATCCAACCGGCTATGGCTGCACACAGACTACAGGGCGAGCTGGGCTCACACGGAGACCGTGCAGACAGCCGTAAACGGCGCTGCAAGGCCCAAAAACCCCCCTCTAGGTTATCCTATGTAGTGTTTTTCCACAATAGAGCTGGAGACTGGTGGAAAAACACTAATAGGAAATTTGAGAAAAAATGTGCAGCAGGCTGCACTAAGAGCAAAAAAGAACAACTGTGTGAGGCAGTGTGAACCCCCCCTGAGCTGAATACAACCGGGTATATGGCTGCACACAGACTACAGAGTGAGCTGCACACACACACACACACACACAGAGACCTTGCAGAACGCTGTTAAAACAGCGCTGCAAGGCAAGAGCAAGGTGAACAGTGAAGAACACACAGCGTTTTGCTAAATTAGCCTTTGGAAAGGAAAATAAAGCAATTAGCTAGCTCAACTGGCCCTCAGTTAGAACACAGCGTCCTGTCCCTAACTGAAATCACAGCAGAGTGAGCGCAAAATGGCGGCAGCGCTTTTTTATAGTGCAGAGTGACATCATTTCAGCAGCCAATCCAAGCCTTGCCAGTACTTACATGCCCACCATGCTAAACAGGATGTGCCCACACTTTCATTCATTCCTCATTGGCTGCTGCGTTCAATTTGAATTCTGGGAACTTCCGATTCCGGTATCCGATACGCGGGAAGTATCGGAATTCAGTATCGGAATTCCGATACCGCAAATATCGGCCGATACCCGATACTTGCGGTATCGGAATGCTCAACACTAGGTATGAGACATGGTTTACATACAGTAAACCATCTCATATTCCTTCTTTCATTACATATTCCTCTTCAGTTATGTAAGAAGTGTCTTTGTGTCAAATTTGGGGTTTCTAGCTATTAAATTAAAGGGTTAAATCCCGGGAATAAATTGGCATGGCTCCCGCGCAATTTTCTCCGCCAGAGTGGGAAAGCCAGTGACTGAGTGTTAGGGGTCGAGTTCCCGCCTCTGCACAGGGGGAATCTCGGGCCATCTCCGCTGCGGTCTCCCATTCTTCTCCTGCTGCAGTGGAGCCTGCTCAGCGGAGACGTCAGTCCCAGCGTCTCGCTCAGTCTGACTCTGTACAAAGAGTTACTGCTGCTTTTCCTGCTTCTGCCATTGAAGTCAGTACTGGGCAGCAGCGAGCAGACGCTTCTGGGACCAAGTCCTGCTTTTCTCATTCTGAGCAAGCCCAGAGTAAGATCTCTCAGTGGAGATCGAGGGTCACATGATCAGATACTGCAGCTAAAGCCATTGGTCCTTCAGGAAGGTCCTGTAGGTGCTCACGCTCTGTGGCAGCCTCTCATTGGTCCTTCTAGGAAGGTCCTGTACGTGCTGCAACTATTTAAGGTTCGCACGGCCACACAGCCATGCGCTAGTATCGTTCTATGTTATGTGCTTTGCGCCAGTGTGGTCATGTGAGTTTGTGTTCAGGGACCCGGCTAAAATAAGCCCCTAGAATGCTGGCACCTCGGGCAAGGAGTTGTTGTGTGCATGCATGACCACTGACTGCTCTCAGTTGGGTAGTTAGCCTGTGCCACTGTGAAATCAAACAGGGCGCAGTGCTTTGAGTTCACGGCTACTCTGTGAAGTAACATAGTTAGCTCATATAGTTCCGCCATTTACTAGCAGCAGATTCTCCTGCACGGTGGAGCCCGGGCTGCAATCTATTATAATAAAACCTCTATATTTACTCGGTGCATTCCGCTAGCCCTAACAGAATACTAGCGCCAGGGTCTGGCTAGTAAATGGCGGACATTCAGCAATCCTTGCGGTATATCCAGCAGGTGGAGGGTAGGTTGGCGGCTCTCGAGAGCTCAACCTCTGCTGTGGATGTTACCGCAGTTTCTGTACAGGCTGCTAGCGTGGTTGCAGCAACCTTGTCCACTGCCACCCCTGTTCCGATATTATCTCGCCTCCCGCTGCCAGAAAAATTTTCTGGAGATAGCAAATCTTGTAGGGGATTTGTGAGTCAGTGCTCTATTTACCTCGAGCTCCTGGCTGCACGTTTCCCCACAGAGCGGGCTAAAGTGGGATTTATTGTGTCTCTCTTGCCGGACAGGGCATTGGAGTGGGCTACGCCGCTGTTGGAGCGTGGCGATCATGTGGTGCAGAGTGCTCCACTGTTCCTGAGCACTCTGAAACAGGTCTTTTTAGGACCTCGAGTCACCCATGAAACGGCGCTCCAACTGCTGGCATTAACTCAGGGTGCGTCCTTGGTCAGCCATTTTGCCGTCCACTTCCGTACTTTAGCTTCTGAGCTGGAGTGGTCGGATAAAGCCCTTATCCCCATATTTTGGAGGGGGCTGGCTGATCATGTGAAGGACGCTCTGGCCACTAGGGAGATTCCTGTGACACTGGAGGAGTTAATAACTGTCTCTACTCGTATTGACCTCCGTTTTAATGAGTGGAGGTTAGAGCGAGCCCAGTGTAGGCAGAGGTTTCAGCTGGCTCCCACCTTCGCCAAACCTCTGGAATCTCCGGTTCTGGTTCTTGGGTCACATGAGGCCATGGAAGTGTCACGAGAGGGATCTATGTCCCGGACCGCTTGTGCACTCAAGGTCTGTCATGTTTGCCAGCAGTCAGGACATCTTGCCACCAGATGTCCCCAGTGGTCGAGGAAACGTCAGCGTCTAGTGGTAGTAGGTGGAGGTACACTAGACACGGTGACGTTTGCCTCCAAATTGTCCTTTAAGGGAACAATTATTATAGGCTCATCCTCCCACTCGGTAGAGCTCTGCATGGATTCTGGGGTGGAGGGCAATTTTATGTCTTCTGCCTTCGCCCAACGTCACGCAATACCCCTGGTTATGCTAGCTCAACCAGTAACGGTACAAGTGGTGAATGGGTCGACACTGCCCTCACAGATAGCACACCAGACCATCCCTTTTACTCTGTCCATGTCGCCATCCCATCAGGAGATTATATCTCTGCTCGTCATTCCTGAGGGAATTGATGAGGTCCTGTTGGGGATACCTTGGCTACGGTACCACTCTCCTCATATCGAGTGGTCCTCAGGCAGAATTCTGGGATGGGGTGAATCTTGTGGGGGTAGGTGTCAGAGGGAGTGTGTTCAGGTTGCTACTACAGAGGTACCTGCAGATCTATCCTCTCTCCCCAAGCAATTTTGGTCCTATGCGGACGTGTTCTCCAAAAAGGCGGCAGAGACCCTTCCGCCCCATCACCCCTATGACTGTCCTATTGACCTCTTGCCTGGTGCTGAGCCTCCCCGGGGTCGAGTCTATCCATTATCTCTCCCATGTCTATGTACATTCAAGAGAATCTGGCAAGAGGGTTCATCAGGAAGTCAGTGTCACCTGCTGGGGCTGGGTTCTTCGTGCAGAAGAAGAATGGGGAACTACGTCCATGCATAGATTACAGGGGTCTTAACGCCATCACCATTAAGAATAAGTATCCTTTGCCCTTGATATCTGAGCTCTTCGATAGGCTTCGGGGAGCAAGGGTATTTACTAAATTAGATCTGCGGGGTGCTTTACAACCTGATTCGCATCCGTGAGGGGGACGAATAGAAGATGGCTTTTAACACAAGGGATGGGCACTATGAATATCTGGTAATGCCCTTCGGGCTCTGTAATGCCCCAGCCATTTTCCAAGACTTTGTGAATGACATCTTCCGGGATATGCTCTCCACCTCGGTCGTAGTCTATCTGGATGATATTCTCATCTACTCTCCAGATAATGACTCCCACCGGAGAGATGTTTGCAAAGTCTTCCACCTCCTATGGGCAAACTCTCTCTATGCCAAGTTGGAGATGTGTATGTTCGAGCAGGAGTCCTTACCTTTCCTAGGCTATATCATCTTCGCCCAGGGATTGGCTATGGATCCTGCCAAACTACAGGCTGTGATGGACTGGCAGGAACCCCATTCTCTTAAAGCGGTGCAGCGCTTTATGGGGTTCATTAATTATTATCGCCAGTTCATTCCGCACTTCTCAAATTTGGTAGCTCCCTTGGTTGCCCTCACCAAGAAGGGAGCAAATCCCAAATTGTGGTCTGAGGAGGTCTCCAAGGCCTTTAACTCCATAAAGTCACACTTCGCTAGCACTCCCATCCTACATCGCCCCGATGTAGATAAGCCATTTATCATGGAGGTGGATGCCTCATCTGTTGGTGCTGGAGCAGTCCTCTTCCAAAAGGATGCTCAAGGTCGGAAGCATCCTTGTTTCTTTTTTTCTAAGACCTTCTCACCAGCAGAGAGGAATTATCCCATCAGGGACAGGGAGTTGCTAGCCATGAAGTTGGCTTTCTCGGAGTGGAGACATCTCTTGGAGGGAGCTCGTTTTCCCTTCCAAGTCTTTACAGATCATAAAAATTTGGTGTACCTGCAGACAGCCCAGCGGTTAAATTCTCGCTAGGCCAGATGGTCCTTGTTCTTCTCCCGGTTTCATTTCACCCTCCATTTTCTTTCTGGGGAGAAGAACATTCGTGACGACGCTCTCTCTCGCTCCGTTGTATCATCTGTGGAGGAGGAAGAGGAGCCTCGGCTTATTGTCCCCACCGAGAGCCTGAGAACTGTGGCCCCGATTTAGCTAGAGTCTGTGCCTCCGGGCAAGACTTTTTTACCATCCAGTTTGCGACCGGAGGTTCTCTCTTGAGAACACTCGTCCAGGGTGGGTGGACATTTTGGTTCCAAAGGGACATCTGAGTTACTGGCGAGGACATACTGGTGGCCGCATATGGCTCGTGATGTCGCTGACTATGTTCGGGCGTGTGTCTCTTGCGCCAAGAACAAGTCCCCTCGGCAACGGCCAGCTGGGTTGCTTTACCATCTGCCGGTGGCAGACAGACCCTGGGAGATGGTCAGGATGGACTTTATGGTGTGCCTACCCAAATCTCGTAGCTGCACCATTATCTGAGTGATCACCGACCATTTTTCCAAAATGGTTCATTTGGTGCCTCTTCCACAGCTACCTTCTGCACGAGCTCTGGCAGCCTTGTTCATCAAGCATATCTTTCGCTTATACGGTATGCCGGACAAGATTGTCAGTGACCGGGGTCCCCAGTCTGCGTCTCAATTCAGGACAGAGCTTTGTCGTCTACTAAGTATTGAGTTGAATCTCTCCTCGGCTTATAATACCGAGACAAATGGGTTGGTTGAGAGGGCCAATCAGACTCTGGTCACATATTTACAACATTTTTTTTCTGCCAGGCAGGATGACTGGGCATCCTTGTTACCGTGGGCAGAGTTTACCCTTAACAACGCTGTAGCCAACTCCACCGGTCAGACTCCTTTCCTCCTTAATTACGGCCATCATCCGCGGGTTCCTGTGCCTATGCCCGTGTCCTCTGCTGACTCCAGGGTGGCAGACTGGGCAATGGAGACACGAGACATTTGGGACCGCACTCAGGATGCCACACGGGCCTCCTAGGAGAGAATGAGGTCCTCCGCCGATGCACATCGGCGCCCTGCCCCGACCTTTGCACCTGGCGACTTAGTGTGGCTCTCCTCTTGTAACATCAGGCTGCGTGTTGAGTCCACTAAGTTTGCACCTTGTTACTTGGGTCCCTTCAAGGTCCTCGAACAGGTTAATCCTGTGGTCTACCGTCTATTCCTTCCTCCACACCTAGGTATCACTGACACCTTTCATGTGTCCCTCCTTAAGCCCGTATACATGTCCCGGTTTTCTGAGTCATCTGCCGGGACATCGGGTTCGTCGAAGGACGATTACGCATGGCCATGCGCTAGTATCGTTCTATGTTATGTGCTTTGCGCCAGTGTGGTCATGTGAGTTTGTGTTCAGGGACCCGGCTGAAATAAGCCCTTAGAATGATGGCACCTCTGGCGAGGAGTTTTTGTGTGCATGCATGACCACTGACTGCTCTCAGTTGGGTAGTTAGCCTGTGCCACTGTGAAGTCAAACAGGGCGCAGTGCTTTGAGTTCACGGCTACTCTGAAGTAACATCGTTAGCTCATACCGCCATATAGTTCCGCCGTTTACTAGCAGCAGGTTCTCCTGCATGGTGGACCCCGGGCTGCGAACACATCTATTATAATAAAACCTCTATATTTACTCGGTGCGTTCTGCTAGCCATAACACTTAGGGTAGATATTAATAGCCTAGAGAGGGACCATGGTTATTGCCCCCCCCCTGGCTAAAAACATCTGCCCCCAGCCACCCCAGAAAAGGCACATCTGTATGATGCACCTATTCTGGCACTAAGTCTCTCTCTTCCCACTCCCCTGTAGTGGTGGGATATGGGGTAATGAAGGGATAATGTCACCATGCTATTGTAAGGTGACATTAAGCCAGGTTAATAATGGAAAGGCATCAATTATGACACCTATCCATTATTAATCCAATAGTATGAAATGGTTAATAAAACACACACTCATTATTAAAAAGTATTTTAATGAAATAAAGACACATGGTGTTTTAATATTTTATTATACTTTTAATCCACCTGAAGACCCTTGTAACCTGAAACAAAGTTAAAAAAAAACAAACAGCAATATTCCATACCTTCCGTCGTTACAGTCTTGTCCCACGCTGTAAATCCATCTGAAAGGGTTAAATCGTTTTACACCCAGGAGCTCTTTTCAGAATATTTTCCCACGCTCGAGTTCATGAGTTCATCCAGCAGAGGGCGCATCACCACGACTCGAGGTAACTACAGTACATTCCCCTGCATTCCATTCATTCACCAAGTTTTACAGTCAGGAGCACAGCTGCATTAGCAGAGCTCCTGGGTATAAAATGATTTAACAAAGAAGAGAATGTCCAGCTTCACCGAATCCGTAAAAAAGAGTTTTCTTTATTCACAAACTTTAAACATAGAGTTATATAGAAACAGGGGCGCACTATAGTATCCTGGAAAGAATGATCATCAAGGGGTGCAATACCTAGTCTATGTATGAACATATGAAACCAAAGAGAAAAAAGTAGACTAGTATAGTATGCACAACCACAATCAATATAGAAAATATATATAAACACCTTTATTGCACCTCAAAAGATATACACATAAAAACATTTAAAACATGGTACATGAATTAGTATGAAAAAAACACACTCCAAGAGATAGAAACTCCTCATAATAATGAGGTCATAACACCTATAAATATTGTCCTGCATATGCATGGAAAATTATGTGCACATCAATCCATATATATGACTACAACATCACTATGTATATACCCACTACCCCAGGTATGAAGAGCAAATAGCCCAGGAGGGTGACCCATATGTATAGTCCCCTGAAATAAAGGTGACGATGAAGTGCATCAACCCTGTGGATACAACCTGTGCATGGATAAGATGGATCCTGAGATGTGCTGCAGAAAAATATGAGGCAGAAGTCCAAAAATAGCAAGTAAATAAACTCCCTATGAATGAACAGGGGAAACAGGCAGAATAGCCCAGAAATGGGGGAGTGTGGTGGAAGCAGGCCCCACGCGTAACGCTGCCGCAGCAGCTTCGTCATTGGAAGTGCCTAGGATCGAGTAGATCGGTTCTCAATCCTAACCTGGGACCTCACTGTTTCAGCCAATCTGATTGGCTGAAACAATGAGGCTGTGATTGGCTGTTCAGAATTGAACAGCCAATCACAGCGATCGGGAGGCGGGGGGGCGGAGACAGGCCCTGGGATGCCAACATCATGTTCCTCCAGGTAAGATGGCATCGGAATTTTATTGCGATCACCGCGACGTAAGCCACAGTGTCGCATTAAAGGGCATGACGTACTATTCCTTCCACGGTCAGATGGACGGAATAGTTCCTCTGATATCAGAAAGGGGTTAAACACCTTCTTCTCCACGGTTTTCACGGTGGAAAATGAAATGCTAGGTGTTAGGTCTCGAGTTCCCGCTTCTGCACAGGGGGAATCTCGAGCCGTCTCCGCTGCGGTCCCCCATTCCTATCCAGCCGCAGTGGAGCCTGCTCAGCAGGGACGTCGGTCCCAGCGTCTTGCTCGGTCTCACTCTGTTCAGAGAGTTACTGCTGCTTCTTCAGCTCCTGCCATTAAAGTCAGTGCTGGTCAGCAGCGAGTGGACTTCTCTGGGACTAAGTCCTTGTCTGCGCACACTGAGCATGCCCAGGGCAAGATCTCCCGTTGGAGATCGAGGGTCATGTGCTCAGACTCTGCAGCGCATTCTATTGGTCCTCTTGGCAGGTCTTGGAAGGGCAAAGTTTCTGTGGCCACTTCCTGTCCTGCAACTATATAAACTGCGCATGACCGCACGGCCATGCGCTAGTGTACAATTGAATACGTGTGTTTGTTGTGAGTGCAAGTCGTTCATTAAATACCCCTACCCTATTGTATGACTGTACGCGTATGGTGTATGGCTGCTATCTAGCGCCCGACTAATCACTCAACGTGTCACACACGTATCAGCGTCTATTGCTGTGACCGCCAGTGCGGTGCCACGCGCCAGTGTGCGCTTCCTGACCCACGTCTGGGTGCTTAGTGGTACCTGCCAGCACGGCACAGTTCGCACTTCGGTGCTATAATTATATATTTCCTTACACACCCAGTAGCGGTGTAGTGCCAGCAAGGGTCTAATCGGACTACAATCCCTGTTGGGGTTAAGTTCGCTGACCACTTGCTCGCGCTCTATGTGCGGTACCGCGGTCCTGTGACGCAACAGGATCGCTTTCTTCACGCTGGGTGAGGTTTAACCCACGCGTGTATACTTTTGGATACCGCCATATAGTCTGTCGTTTCCTAGCAGCAGGTTTCACCTGCACGGTGGACCCCGGACTGCGAACGCATCTATATCATCTCTCTTGGTGCGTTCCGCCAGTCCTAACACTAGGTGAAATGCCGAGAGACAAAGAAAACCCTATATTAAGGGTCACCAATCTAACCCTAGAAGAGGTGCGAAACTGGCTAATTAAGACTAAAATAGATAAATCTCCGGGTCCGGATGGCATACACCCACGAGTACTAAGAGAACTAAGTAATGTAATAGACAAACCATTATTTCTTATATTTAGGGATTCTATAGGGATGGGGTCTGTTCCACAGGACTGGCGCATAGCAAAAGTGGTACCAATATTCAGAAAGGGCTCTAAAAGTGAACCTGGATATTATAGGCCAGTTAGTCTAACCTCAATTGTTGATAAAATATTTGAAGGGTTTCTGAGGGATATTAGGGATGTTATTCTGGATTATCTCAATGAGAATAACTGTTTAATTCCATATCATCATTGGTTTATGAGGAATCGCTCCTGTCAAACCAATCTAATCAGTTTTTATGAAGAGGTAAGCTATAGACTGGACCAAGGTAAGTCATTGGACGTTGGATATCTTGATTTTTCCAAAGCGTTTGATACTGTGCCACACAAGAGGTTGTTAAACAAAATAAGAATGCTGGGTCTGGAGGAAAATGTGTGTAAATGGGTAAGTAACTGGCTTAGTGATAGAAAGCAGAGGGTGGTTATAAATGGTATATTCTCTGAGTCGCTGTGACCAGTGGGGTACCGCAGGGGTTGGTTTTGTTACCTATTCTCTTCAACATATTTACTAACGATCTAGTAGAAGGTTTACACAGTAAAATATCGATATTTGCAGATGATACAAAACTATGTAAAGCAGTCAGTACAAGAGAAGATAGTATTCTGCTACAGATGGATCTGGATAAGATGGAAACATGGACCGAGAGGTGGCAGATGTGGTTTAACAATGATAAATGTAAGGTTATACACATGAGAAGAAGGAATCAATATCACCATTATACACTGAACGGGAAACCACTGGGAAAGTCTGACATGGAGAAGGACTTGGGGATACTAGTTAATGATAAACTTACCTGGAGCAGCCAGGGTCAAGCAGCAGCTGCCAAGGCAAACAGGATCATGGAGTGCATTAAAAGAGGTCTGGGTACACATGATGAGAGCATTATCCTGTCTCTGTGCAAATGCCTGGTTAGACCACACATGGAGTACTGTGTACAGTTTTGGGCATTGGTACTCAGGAAGGATATAATAGAACTAGAGCGAGTACAAAGGAGGGCAACAAAATTAATAAAGGGGATGGGGGAACTACAATACCCAAAGAGATTAGCAACATTAGGATTATTTAGTATAGAAAAAAGACGACTGAGGGGTGATATAATAACCATGTATAAGTATATAAGGAGACAATACAAATATCTCTCAGAGGATCTGTTTATACCAAGGAAGGTGACGGTCACAAGGGGGCATTCTCTGCGTCTGGAGGAGAGAAGGTTTTTCCACCAACATAGAAGAGGATTACAGTGGGGCAAAAAAGTGTTTAGTCAGTCAGCAATAGTGCAAGTTCCACCACTTAAAAAGATGAGAGGCGTCTGTAATTTACATCATAGGTAGACCTCAACTATGGGAGACAAACTGAGAAAAAAAAATCCAGAAAATCACATTGTCTGTTTTTTTTATCATTTTATTTGCATATTATGGTGGAAAATAAGTATTTGGTCAGAAACAAACAATCAAGATTTCTGGCTCTCACAGACCTGTAACTTCTTCTTTAAGAGTCTCCTCTTTCCTCCACTCATTACCTGTAGTAATGGCACCTGTTTAAACGTGTTATCAGTATAAAAAGACACCTGTGCACACCCTCAAACAGTCTGACTCCAAACTCCACTATGGTGAAGACCAAAGAGCTGTCAAAGGACACCAGAAACAAAATTGTAGCCCTGCACCAGGCTGGGAAGACTGAATCTGCAATAGCCAACCAGCTTGGAGTGAAGAAATCAACAGTGGGAGCAATAATTAGAAAATGGAAGACATACAAGACCACTGATAATCTCCCTCGATCTGGGGCTCCACGCAAAATCCCACCCCGTGGGGTCAGAATGATCACAAGAACGGTGAGCAAAAATCCCAGAACCACGCGGGGGGACCTAGTGAATGAACTGCAGAGAGCTGGGACCAATGTAACAAGGCCTACCATAAGTAACACACTACGCCACCATGGACTCAGATCCTGCAGTGCCAGACGTGTCCCACTGCTTAAGCCAGTACATGTCCGGGCCCGTCTGAAGTTTGCTAGAGAGCATTTGGATGATCCAGAGGAGTTTTGGGAGAATGTCCTATGGTCTGATGAAACCAAACTGGAACTGTTTGGTAGAAACACAACTTGTCGTGTTTGGAGAAAAAAGAATACTGAGTTGCATCCATCAAACACCATACCTACTGTAAAGCATGGTGGTGGAAACATCATGCTTTGGGGCTGTTTCTCTGCAAAGGGGCCAGGACGACTGATCCGGGTACATGAAAGAATGAATGGGGCCATGTATCGTGAGATTTTGAGTGCAAACCTCCTTCCATCAGCAAGGGCATTGAAGATGAAACGTGGCTGGGTCTTTCAACATGACAATGATCCAAAGCACACCGCCAGGGCAACGAAGGAGTGGCTTTGTAAGAAGCATTTCAAGGTCCTGGAGTGGCATAGCCAGTCTCCAGATCTCAACCCTATAGAAAACCTTTGGAGGGAGTTGAAAGTCCGTGTTGCCAAGCGAAAAGCCAAAAACATCACTGCTCTAGAGGAGATCTGCATGGAGGAATGGGCCAACATACCAACAACAGTGTGTGGCAACCTTGTGAAGACTTACAGAAAACGTTTGACCTCTGTCATTGCCAACAAAGGATATATTACAAAGTATTGAGATGAAATTTTGTTTCTGACCAAATACTTATTTTCCACCATAATATGCAAATAAAATGATAAAAAAACAGACAATGTGATTTTTTTTTCTCAGTTTGTCTCCCATAGTTGAGGTCTACCTATGATGTAAATTACAGACGCCTCTCATCTTTTTAAGTGGTGGAACTTGCACTATTGCTGACTGACTAAATACTTTTTTGCCCCACTGTATTTACTGTTAGGGCAGTGAGAATATGGAATTCCTTGCCTGAGGAGGTGGTGATGGCGAACTCAGTCGACGGGTTCAAGAGAGGCCTGGATGTCTTCCTGGAGCGTAACAATATTGTATCTTACAGTTATTAGGTTCTTTAGAAGGACGTAGATCTGAGGATATATTCTGAAGTTATATAGGCTGAACTGGATGGACAAATGTCTTTTTTCGGCCTTACTAATTATGTTACTATATTGCAATCAGCTTGCACAATGCCAGCCATGAGATATTTGCAAAGAATTGTTAACACTGGCATTACAGTTCCTTGGTTTGCCAGCAAACCCAGACACATCAATTCTAGAGATGAGTGAATATTTCAATGTTCGGTTTGGATTACGATGGCCGAATTCGCAATTTTTGCCGATTTATTCATCGAATATTCGCCGAACATCGCCAAACGCTATTCAAGTCAATTGGAAGCAAAAACAAACGCATACACAACACCTTCAAAAGGGCCTAAAAGCTGCCAAAACACATCAAATTAGGGACAGACACCAGGAAAGTGGCCACAATTCACCCATAGTACAAATTTTAGAATAGCACGGCAGCAATCAGCCGTTCATAAGGTATCAGGGTTTGGGCCAGCATTTACTGCTTTGAATTGAACTGCAAATTAAGACGAGGTGGGTGAGAGATTGGTGTAGGCTTGCTGTGCTGGGAGCCCTGGTTCCCCATGCAACAGCTCAACCTGCTTTGATGCTCAGCCACGCTCAGGTGGCACAAATATTAATTTCATAGACTACTATTGTCAGGAAAATGTATGGATAGTAACACGGGTAGTTGACTCAAAGGATGTGGAGGCCTGCCGGTTTCAGAGGCCTACTGCTGCAGGCAACACACTTGAAGGAGACCTAACCAGGAGTCTACACCTTTCCAAAAATTACACAAAACCTACAAGAAACAAAATGACCAAACACCCTGCTGTAACTAAATAAGTAAAAAGCAAGTGCATTTAAATAACTTGGGTTCTTAATAATACTGTTTTTGATCAAAAATAGCATAAAAGCAATCCCACCATCGCCAAGGTGCCCTGATCGGGACGGTCCTATGCTGACTAATATTAAAAACCTTACCATGTGTCAGAGTTGAATAAGTGTGTGAATAAGGGCAGACAAAAATACCAGGTCATAATCTATGGACACCAGTCTGGGGAAGCTTTTAAATGTAATTACTAGCTCAGAAAAGGGAGGCCACGCCCCAGCTTTCCAAAAATTAGTGGCAGACACCACTAAAGTGGCATCAATTTCAATACAGTAGAACTAGAAACTGTTCCATCCAGCATGTCCACATGGATATTCCCTCTCTGAACCCTGCTTATACAGGTACTATACAGATGATCAGGTTTTTAAATACATCAGATAGGGATTATATACATTAGTTAGGACTGCTCTATATGGGTATACCTTGACGATTGGTGGAGCAGCTTAGTATACATTTTTTTGCAAAAAAAAGTATCAACTAAATACCCTGTTGTTTTTCCATCTTTTGACTAGCACTTGCTTATTACTGTGATTTTTTTTTACAACAGAGTATTTTTGACCTCACTGTGCTCTTTTGTCTTCAAGTTTCTTGGTGGTATGTGAACAGGTTCCTACAGACTTGTTCAATGTGCAAGTAGCCCATGTGTTTCTGGTTCTAGGGGGTCTACCAAATCGGACTACGGATAAGCAGCAGCAGATGAAAACTGTGACCCAAAGCAGTGGCACCAGGAGCTACTCCAGGTCTGACTTATAGAGGGTGGCAGCTGCCTCCCTAGAATGGGTAGGCTGGTATGGCCTGAAGGAGGGATGAAGAATACAGGCAGGCACTGTATGGACACTGGAACTACGGGTGCAAATGGGACCGGCAGGTGAAGACTGGACTGGCTGTAAGATGTACTGTGGCAGGTTTGGGCTGGACCAGCTGAGGAACAGAAGAGCACTAGCAGGTGCTGACTGGACTGTATGCTACATAGATGGGCACTGGCAGGTGCGGGCAGGACCGTATGTTACACAGATGGGCACTTGCAGGTGCGATCTGGACTTGCTGATGGTCAGAAGAGCACAGACAGGTATGAGCAGATGGGTACAGGGTAGACAAGCAGATGTGCAGACCTGGGGATCCTGACAACTAGCAAGCATACATGGCAAACTAACAACATTGCTCATGCACCTCAATGTAAATAGAAAGTGTCACCCAGCTATTGGCTGGGAACACCTTAGGGTGTCGCGTGCAGTCCCATTAAGAGGTAAGGAGCACGAGTGCCCTAAACATAGTGCCTGGGACAACAACTGAATCTTGGGGGCATCGACACACAGTGGGCGAGATGAGGAGGTGGTGTGTGAGTGGGAGACATTGAATGTCCTGTCTGCTAGGTACAAGGAGATCCAAAAAAGGGCCAAGTCTGTAATGCCAAGAGATCAGAAAGTCTGTAGTAAGACAGACAGGTCCACTGTATCAAAGGCAGATGCCAGGTCCAGGAGAAGGAGGAGGACAAACTAGCGTCGCTTTGATTTGGCGGTTAGTAGGTCGTTGGTGACTTTAGTCAAGGCAGTTTCTGTGGAATTCTGCTGTCGGAAGCCATATTGTAAGTGGTAAAAGAGGGAGCAAGAGGAAAAGTGGGAGGATAGTTTAAAGTGGACATGTTGTTCCAGTAGTTTGGTGAGATACGGGAGAAGTGAGATAGGGCAATACTTAAGCAAGATAAGTGAAAGCAGTCAGAGGAGAGCGCAGAGGAATTGACCCAGGGAAGGGGAGATGAAAGGGAGTTGTCGAGCACCACTGCAGCTCCAGCTGAATACCTCCAAAGGAGGATAAAAATGTGTGTCAAACAGAAATCAGTCCCAGGAGCGCTGAAGGAAACTCAGACAACATATGTCATTTGCCACAATGCGTTTCAACGGTAAACACCGTCTTCTTCAGGTGGGAGTACTTAGACACAGGCAATACTTAGGCAATACTTAGACACAGAGGATGGGTAAAGGGTGTACTTTTTGAGGATGGGTGTGATTGAGGTATGATTCAATCAGGAGGGAAAGACACCAGTTCTTAGTGACAGGTTGAAGAGATGGGGTTGGCTAGGCATGAAGACTGTGGTAAGGTTGGGAATGAGGTGGGATGGTATTGGGTCTAGTTCAGAGGTGATGAGGCAAAGTCTTCAGCTGAGAGGAGAAGGAGGGGGAGCTAGTGGACGTAGGAGAGAATTTAAAGTATTATATAGTTCTTTAGGGTTGTGACACAGGTATGATATGAGAGATGAGAAGTAGGTTTGTTTTTCTGCAGTGAGCAATTGAGCAGCATTTTTACAACTTCTGCTACTGGACGGGCTACTCCACTCCCTTTCTTTGGCAGCCACACAGCGGTATGCTTTGTAGATGAGGGCCAGAAAGAACATACAGGTCCTTCTCAAAAAATTAGCATATAGTGTTAAATTTCATTATTTACCATAATGTAATGATTACAATTAAACTTTCATATATTATAGATTCATTATCCACCAACTGAAATTTGTCAGGTCTTTTATTGTTTTAATACTGATGATTTTGGCATACAACTCCTGATAACCCAAAAAACCTGTCTCAATAAATTAGCATATCAAGAAAAGGTTCTCTAAACGACCTATTACCCTAATCTTCTGAATCAACTAATTAACTCTAAACACATGCAAAAGATACCTGAGGCTTTTATAAACTCCCTGCCTGGTTCATTACTCAAAACCCCCATCATGGGTAAGACTAGCGACCTGACAGATGTCAAGAAGGCCATCATTGACACCCTCAAGCAAGAGGGTAAGACCCAGAAAGAAATTTCTCAACAAATAGGCTGTTCCCAGAGTGCTGTATCAAGGCACCTCAATGGTAAGTCTGTTGGAAGGAAACAATGTGGCAGAAAACGCTGTACAACGAGAAGAGGAGACCGGACCCTGAGGAAGATTGTGGAGAAGGACCGATTCCAGACCTTAGGGAACCTGAGGAAGCAGTGGACTGAGTCTGGTGTGGAAACATCCAGAGCCACCGTGCACAGGCGTGTGCAGGAAATGGGCTACAGGTGCCGCATTCCCCAGGTAAAGCCACTTTTGAACCATAAACAGCGGCAGAGGCGCCTGACCTGGGCTACAGAGAAGCAGCACTGGGCTGTTGCTAAGTGGTCCCAAGTACTTTTTTCTGATGAAAGCAAATTTTGCATGTCATTCGTAAATCAAGGTGCCAGAGTCTGGAGGAAGACTGGGGAGAAGGAAATGCCAAAATTCCTGAAGTCCAGTGTCAAGTACCCACAGTCAGTGATGGTGTGGGGTGCCATGTCAGCTGCTGGTGTTGGTCCACTGTGTTTCATCAAGGGCAGGGTCAATGCAGCTAGCTATCAGGAGATTTTGGAGCACTTCATGCTTCCATCGGCTGAAATGCTTTATGGAGATGAAGATTTCATTTTTCAGCACGACCTGGCACCTGCTCACAGTGCCAAAACCACTGGTAAATGGTTTACTGACCATGGTATTACTGTGCTCAATTGGCCTGCCAACTCTCCTGACCTGAACCCCATAGAGAATCTGTGGGATATTGTGAAGAGAAAGTTGAGAGACGCAAGACCCAACACTCTGGATGAGCTTAAGGCCGCTATTGAAGCATCCTGGGCCTCCATAACATCTCAGCAGTGTCACAGGCTGATTGCCTCCATGCCACGCCGCATTGAAGCAGTCATTTCTGCCAAAGGATTCCCGACCAAGTATTGAGTGCATAACTGAACATTATTATTTGATGGTTTTTTTGTTTGTTATTAAAAAACACTTTTATTTGATTGGATGGGTGAAATATGCTAATTTATTGAGACAGGTTTTTTGGGTTATCAGGAGTTGTATGCCAAAATCATCAGTATTAAAACAATAAAAGACCTGACAAATTTCAGTTGGTGGATAATGAATCTATAATATATGAAAGTTTAATTGTAATCATTACATTATGGTAAATAATGAAATTTAACACTATATGCTAATTTTTTGAGAAGGACCTGTATGCTCCAGTAGATGGAAAGTGTTGCATTAAGTGGCCTCTGCTCCTCTTCCTCCACCATAACATCACGTACAGTACTGTCCTCAGATATGGCACCCCAATTACCCTTGTTTTCCCCCATGTCACAACTTTCTAACCGCCTAACTGACTGTAATGAACCACAGATGGCTGAATCTGCAGATCTGTTCACACATTCTAAGCCGTGACCATCGGAAGTGTACTCCAAAGATTCACAGAGTCAAGAGGAGGAAATTATTTGCACCAAAGGCCAAATTTTTTTTCATTTTGATCCATGGTCTGAGCAGAATCCAAACCCTATTCAGATGTTAGTCATGGAGGTTGGAGGTGATCCTGATGAGACTCAGATACTTGAGGTGCATGTGGACTGTACTGTGCTGTCAGGGCAAGAAGAGGAGGAGGGTGATTTGCAGGGCGTGGAGTGGGAGAGCAGAGAGGATAATGATGAGGTTCTTGATCCCACTTGGTTTAAACCCAGAGGCATGCAGCTGAGTAGCTGAGCAGAGGACAAAGAAGATGAGGAGGTTACGTTGCAGACACAGTTATGCAATGATGACAAACAATGCTTCCTCAGCCCCAACTCCATCAGTGGCCATCAGTGTTTGCGGATCTGCAGTTGGCTAGTTTGGGTCTTTTTTCAGACCCACAAAAAATGACAAACATCACATTATCTGCCAACTTTGTTAAAAACGACAGTAGAGTTAAAAAAAATGCAATAATTTGACTACGACATGCATGAACTGGCACATGCGTGATCAACATGGGAATCATACTGTTTTATAATGCAGACTAGTGTGCCTCACCAAATACTGTCCACCCCATCAACTGCATCTTCCAATTCTTCCTCCTCCCTCACTGTGGCAAAGGTCTCGGGGAACCTCCACTTGTTTACCCACTACAGTTGGGTGAGTGAGGCTTGTCAACTGATGTGGAAGTGGACATGCTTGCTGTTTTTGACTGATCTTAGATACCAAGCACACCCCATCTTTCTCAATGCACTATAACATCTCTGCCTGCACCTCTCTCACAGTCCAGCAGCTTGTCATGTTCACCCTACTCCACCCAGTGTCTGCACAGCAGCCAGCCCTCGATTGTGTAGTTGTGCTCATGTAAAAGATGTTTCCTCCTACACATGGCAAAGCTAAGAGCTTGAACTTCACCATCTTCAATCTACTAATAATACCTTTATTTATATAGCGCCAACATATTCCACAGAGCTTTACAAGTCAGCAGTTCATATAAAATATTCAAAAGTTACCTAGTTCATCAGACCCGTAGAAGCACGGCAGCGCGAAACGGCCGTCGTCTCCTGACACTACTGTTCTCCCTGTGGGACCCTGCTGTTATTTTAATGCCACAATAAAGACTAAGAATTCATTTGGATGGTGAGTGCTCTTTTTTTGCTTTTTGTTTTTGCATATCATGTTGGACTTTGGCTTTTTTCAATGAGCACCCGAATCTTATGAACTGGCTTGTTTAAAGCACAGCAAGCTTTGTATACCCTATACCAGTGTTTCAGCAGCTGTTCAGTGCGGATTTTTTTTCCTTTTGGTTTGGTTCCGACTATAACATCTCTGCCTGCACCTCTGTCACAGTCCAGCAGCTTGTCATGTTCACCCTACCCCACCCAGTGTCAGCACAGCAGCCAGCCCTCGATTGTGTAGTTGTGCTCATGTAAAAGATGTTTCCTCCTATACATGGCAAAGCTAGAAGCTTGAACTTCACCATCTTCAATCTAATAATAATACCTTTATTTATATAGCGCTAACATATTCCACAGAGCTTGACAAGTCAGCAGTTCATATAAAATATTCAAAAGTTACCTAGTTTATAATAATCAAAAAATTAAAGCTATAATGATGACCCTGTTCTTCAGGGCTTACAATCTACAATGAGGTGGTGGTGACACAAAGTACAGGTGCTTATTTACAATGATGGCCCAACCATCTTGAGGAACTGTGGGGTACATAAAGGCTGCACATGGCTTTTGGGTGCAGTTCAGTTTAATGGCAAACTATGTTCAGAGAAGTACTGAATAGGCTATATATAAAAAAGACTTTGATTAAGAAACATGATAGGCTGACCTACACAGATGTGATTTTAGGAAGCTCCTAAAAATGTGTAAGTTGTAGTTATACTCCTAATTTCATAGGGGAGAAAGAGTAAGAGGTAACTTATATAGGTAGGAGATTAAACTGAGAGCTGGACAAAGACCAGATCAGGAGTGTTATCGTCTTTGTGTGTATCAGATGTTGAAAGTTGTGAGAGGCCACGAGAAGTGGCTAAAGATAGTAGCTGGGATGCAGTAGGGGAGCTGGTGTTGTTGAGGTCTCACAGGATAAAGGTTGGCAATTATGAGGACATGAAGTGTGGCAGCAAGGCAGAAAAGTGGTCAAGGAAGTGAGTGGGTGAGACTGGAGACAGTTTATGACCGATACTCTGAGGATGAGGGGATGCAAGACCCTGATGGTTTGAACTTCCAAAGAAGAATGGCGTCCATTGTTCCTGTATTTAGTAATTTAAAAAAAAAAAAAAATTGTTGATGGCAGCGAGGAATGTGAGGTTATCGTGGAGTTAGCAATGATTGTACTGTGGTATATACACACATTCCATGCATTCTAATCCGGATGTGGATAGTTGGGCGCTTGGGGATGGTGAACTACACCACTACACAACATAAGAAGGAGAACTAAACTACTAGACAACAGGGCTTGGTGAACTAAACTACTAAATACCCTAAGTTGGCTAACAAAACCACTACACACAATAAGATGGAGAACTAAACTACTAGACAACAGGGTTTTGAGAACTAAACTAGTAAACAACGTGGTTTAGAGAATGAAGCCAATGCATACTCGAACATGGAGAACTAAACTAATAGACAACAGGGGTTAGAGAACTAAACTACTAAACAGCTTGGGTTGGAGAACTAAACTAGTACATACCAGGTGATGGCAAAATAAAGCACTGGACACCAAGGTGTCACTAGGCACGCAGTCTTGAAATCCCCAGGGCTTGCGGGACAAACCTCTGTATGTAACATTTCCTCCAGTGATTCTGCGTCCTCAACCTCTACCTTAATGAGACACACATTCCAACACTGCAGAGAGACTCCTCCCCCACCTCTACATTGTGCAACCATGGCTCACCGCAATCAGGTAATGTTTAAATTAATATGCCTCGGAGTTCGCAGTCATACAGATCATGAGTTGTAGACAGCTATCCATGCGGAGTTAGAGCAATGGCTGTCTCTACTCAACCTGGAGCCAGGGAAGGCCAAATGCAAAAATGGTGCAAACCTGGTGGCGGCCCCAAGCAGGGACAACCTCACACACGTGCCTTGCCTCCTCAACCTAATGGTACAGCAATTCCTCCGCCACTGTCTCAGCCTAGATGCGCTGATGCAGAAACCACTGTCGTTCTGTGCTCACTTCCACCATTCCACTTAAGTTTATATAGAAAGATTTCGGGCTACTGGTAAACCGGTTGATATGCGATGTGACTGCACCATGGAATTCAACTCTGCACATGTCGCAGCCACTATGGTAGCAGTGCTAAGACCTGGTGCAGTATGACATTTTGCATAGCCTGGCACAACGCAGTACGGACATGGTGCAATTCACACTTGCAGAGTAGACACAGATGAAGGACCTCTGTATGTTTTCAAAATGGCTACTATGATGGTTAGCGCTGAGGATGCCCTCATATGCATCATTATCACTGTCATCTACATGCTGGAGCACAATTTGAATAGTCTGCGGGAGGAGGTGGTGGTACCGGGGAAAGAGGAGAAAGCAGAGGAGGATGCGGAAGAGTTAACAATAGCCCTAAGTTCAGGTCTGTTGTCTCACATGCAGTTGCCAGGGGAGGAATAAATGGAGAAGGAAGAGGTGATGGAGGCGCAACAGTTAGGAGATGAAGAGGATAATAATTCCCTCTCTGTTGTCCTTGGTTGCCAGGAAAGGATAGAGGAAGCAAGCTGGAGTGTTTTCCCGCCACCAACACACTATGGACTTGAAGCTCATGAAAGAGACCGACCCATGAGCGCCTTCTTGCAGCACTATCTGCAACATGATTGTTGGCTGTATTGTTAGGATTCAAAATCGTGCTGACTACTGGGTTGCCAGTTTGTTTTATCCACGATACAAAAGTAAATTTTGCCAGTTGCTTCCCCCCATGGAAAGAGATGCGCACATGCTGCAGTATGAAAACATGCTTGAAGACAATCTTGACAGTGGTTTTCCACATTACAGCAATGAGGCACACAGTGTGCATCACAGTGATAGGCTTCTATCCCCGGAAACGTGGAGTCGTCAATGCAAAAACATTACCAGCCTTACAGCGCTGATGTACTGGGTTCCACCCCTACCAAAGACAGCATTCGCAAAGAGTTTGCATGTTCTCACCTTGTTAGCAAGGGTTTCCTCCCAGTACTCAATTTTCTTCCCACACTTCCAAGACAAACTGATAGGAAATTTAGATTGTGAGCCCCAGTGAGGACAGTGCCATTAATGTCTGTAAATGTCTGTAAAGCAATGTGGAATTACTGGTGCTGTGTTTTGGATTCCCGTTTTTCGAGGCGGAAGCTTCAGTACCTAGTCAAATGGAAGGGTTATGGCCAGGAGGATAATTCTTGGGTTTTTGCCTCTAATGTCCATGCTGCTGATTTGGTCCGTGCCTTTCATCTGGCTCGTCCTGATCGTCCTCTGGGCCCTGGTGAGGGTTCGGTGACCCCTCCTCAAGGGGGGGGGTACTGTTGTGAATTCTGCTCTTGGGTTCCCTCCAGTGGTTGTAGGTGGGAATGCAGTTGTCTCTGAGTCGCAGTCCTGGCCAGGTGTATCTGCTAATTACAATTCTGACTGGGAGATTTAGGTGTGCAGGATCCATTAGCCCTTTCCAGTTGTCAATGTTCCTTGTGAAGTGTTGGATCACTTTCTGGCTTCTCCTGCTTGCTGCCAAATTCAGCAAAGATAAGTGTTTTGATTTTGTATCTGTGGCACACTGCTGTGTGCTTGTTTTTGTTTATATTCCTGCTCTGATAGTAGGATTCACTGGAGTTGCGGATTTACGCTCCTACATCTTTAGTTAGATGTAGGAAGTTTTTGTATATTCTGCTGTGGATGTTTTTGAAGGGTTTTAATACTGAACTCTGTCCTATCCTGTCCTATTTAGCTAGAGTGGCCTCCTGTGCTAAATCCTGTTTTTCTGCCTGTGTATGTTTTTTCCTCTCTGACTCACCGCCAATATTTGTGGGGGGCTGTCTATCCTTTGGGGATTTTCTCTGAGGCAAGATAGTATTCCTATTTCCATCTTTAGGGGTATTTAGTCCTCCGGCTGTGACAAAGTGTTTATGTGTGTTAGGTACACTCCACGGCTACTTCTAGTTGCGCTGTTAAGTTCAGGATTGCGGTCAGTATAGTGGCCACCTTCTCCAGTGATAGTTCTCATGCAGCTCCAAGGTCACCGGATCATAACACTACAACTGGCCCACAATGAGTTAAATGCATCTCAGAAGAAGGGAAGGAAGCTCTTGAGCCATTTTTTTTTCTCCAGTCTGTTTTGTGTTCTCTTCCCTCTTAATATCTGGGTGGCTGAGGAGCCTGGTGCAGGCATGAATGTTCAGGAATTAGCTTCTCGTGTAGACCAGCTTGCTGCTAGGGTGCAAGGTATTTCTGATTATATTGTTCAGACTCCTGCTTTAGAACCAAAGATTCCTACTCCTGATTTGTTTTCTGGTGACAGGTCTAAATTTTTGAGTTTCAAAAACAACTGTAAACTGTTTTTTGCCCTGAGACCTCGATCCTCTGGTGATTCCATTCAGCAGGTAAAAATCGTAATCTCCCTGCTGCGTGGCGACCCGCAGGATTGGGCGTTTTCCCTGGAATCTGGGAATCCGGCTTTGCTTAATATTGACTCCTTTTTTCAGGCTTTAGGATTATTATATGATGAACCTAATTCTGTGGATCAAGGCCTTGTTGGCCCTGTCTCAGGGTCAAGAGGCGGCAGAATTGTATTGTCAGAAATTCAGAAAATGGTCTGTGTTGACTAAATGGAATAATGATGCCTTGGTGGCAATTTTCAGAAGGGGGCTTTCTGAATCCGTTAAAGATGTTATGGTGGGGTTTCCCATGCCTTCCGGTCTGAGTGAATCTATGTCTCTGGCCATTCAAATTGACCGACGCCTGCGGGAGCGCAGAACTGTGCATGCTGTGGCGTTATCCTCAGAGCAAATTCCTGAGCCTATGCAATGTGATAGAATTCTGTCTAGAACGGAACGACAAGGTTTCAGATGTCAAAATAGGTTGTGTTATTATTGTGGTGATGCTTCTCATGTCATTTCTGTCTGCCCTAAGCGGACAAAGAGGATCGCCAGTTCAATTACCATCAGTACTGTACAACCTAAATTTTTGTTATCTGTGTCCTTGATTTGCTCATTGTCATCATTTTTTGTCATGGTGTTTGTGGATTCAGACGCCGCCTTGAATTTAATGGATTTTGAGTTTGCCAAGCGTTGTGGTTTTCCCTTGCAGCCTTTGCAGAACCCTATTCCTTTAAGGGGCATTGATGCTACACCCTTGGCTAAAAATAAGCCCCAGTTTTGGACACAGTTAACCATGCGCATGGCGCCAGCCCATCAGGAAGATTCTCGATTTCTGGTGTTGCATAACTTGCATGATGTTATCGTGCTGGGTTTTCCGTGGTTGCAGGTACATAATCCTGTGTCGGACTGGAAGTAAATGTCTGTGACTAGTTGGGGTTGTCAGGGGGTTCATAATGATATTCCTTTGATGTCAATCTCCTCTTCTTCATCTTCTGAAATTCCAGAGTTTTTGTCTGATTTTCAGGATGTATTCGATGAGCCCAAGTCCAGTTTCCTTCCACCGCACAGGGACTGCGATTGTGCTATTGATTTGATTCCAGGCTGTAAGTTTCCTAAGGGTCGACTTTTCAACCTATCTGTGCCTGAATATACCGCCATGCGGAGCTATATTAAAGAGTCTTTGGAGAAAGGGCATATTCGGCCATCTTCTTCACCGTTGGGAGCGGGGTTCTTTTTTGTTGCTAAAAAAGATGGCTCCTTGAGACCCTGTATAGATTATCGCCTCTTGAATAAAATCACGGTCAAGTTTCAATACCCTTTACCTTTGCTTTCCGATTTGTTTGCTAGGATTAAGGGAGCTAGTTGGTTTACGAAGATTGACCTTCGAGGGGCATATAATCTTGTTCGTATTAAGCAAGGTGATGAATGGAAAACTGCGTTTAACACGCCCGAAGGCCATTTTGAATACCTTGTGATGCCATTCGGACTCTCTAATGCTCCATCTGTTTTTCAGTCCTTCATGCATGATATCTTCCGGACTTATCTTGATAAATTCTTGATTGTATATTTGGACGATATTTTGATTTTTTCCGATGATTGGGAGTCTCATGTGCAACAGGTCAGGATGGTATTTCAGATCCTTCATGACAATGCCCTGTTTGTGAAAGGGTCTAAGTGTCTCTTTGGGGTGCAGAAGGTCTCTTTTTTGGGCTTCATTTTTTCTCCCTCGTCTATAGAGATGGATCCGGTTAAGGTTCAGGCCATTCATGATTGGATTCAGCCCACATCCGTGAAGAGCCTTCAGAAATTTTTGCGTTTTGCAAATTTTTATCGCCGTTTCATTGCTAATTTTTCCAGCGTGGTTAAACCCTTGACCGATTTGACAAAGAAAGGCACTGATGTGGCGAATTGGTCCTCTGCGGCGGTCTCTGCCTTTCAGGAGCTTAAACGTCGATTTACATCTGCTCTGGTGTTGCGCCAACCGTATGTTTCTCTTCCGTTTCAGGTTGAGGTTGATGCTTCTGAGATTGGGGCAGGGGCCGTTTTGTCTCAGAGGGATCCTGTTGGTTCCTTAATGAAACCGTGTGCCTTCTTTTCTCGTAAGTTTTCGCCTGCTGAACGCAATTATGATGTCGGCAATCGGGAGTTGTTGGCTATGAAGTGGGCGTTTGAGGAGTGGTGACATTGGCTTGAGGGAGCTAAGCACCGTATTGTGGTCTTGACCAATCATAAGAATTTGATATACCTCGAGTCTGCTAAATGGCTGAATCCTAGACAGGCTCGGTGGTCCTTGTTTTTTTTCTCGTTTTGATTTCGTGGTCTCGTACCTTTCGGGTTCTAGGAATAATAAGGCTGATGCCCTCTCTAGGAGTTTTTTGCCTGGTTCTCCTGAGGTCTTAGAGCCGGTAGATATTCTGAAAGAGGGGGTGGTCCTTTCTGCCATTTACCCTGATTTACGACGGGTTCTTCAGGAATTTCAGGCTGACAATCCTGACCGCTGTCCTGTGGGGAAACTGTTTGTTCCTAACAGATGGACTAGTAGAGTGATTTCTGAAGTTCACTGTTCCGTGTTGGTTGGTCATCCTGGCATTTTTGGTACCAGAGATTTGGTTGGTAGGTCCTTTTGGTGGCCTTCATTGTTGCGTGATGTGCGTTCTTTTGTGCAGTCCTGTGGGACTTGTGCGCGGGCCAAGCCTTGTTGTTCCCGTGCTAGTGGGTTGCTTTTGCCATTGCCAGTCCCTGAGAGACCCTGGACGCATATTTCGATGGATTTTATTTCTGATCTTCCGGGCTCCCAGAAGATGTCTGTTATCTGGGTTGTTTGTGACCAGTTCTCTAAGATGGTTCATTTGGTGCCTTTGCCTAAATTGCCTTCCTCTTCAGATTTGGTTCCGTTGTTTTTTCAGCATGTGGTTCGTTTGCATGGTATTCCGGAGAATATTGTGTCCGACAGAGGTTCCCAGTTTGTTTCTAGGTTTTGGCGGGCCTTTTGTGCTAGGCTGGGCATTGATTTGTCCTTTACTTCTGCATTTCATCCTCAGACAAATGGCCTGACCGAGCGAACTAATCAGACCTTGGAGACTTATTTGAGATGCTTTGTGTCCGCTGATCAGGATGATTGGGTGGCCTTCTTGCCATTGGCCGAGTTTGCCCTTAATAATCGGGCTAGTTCTGCTACCTTGGTTTCGCCTTTCTTTTGTAATTTTGGTTTTCATCCTCGTTTTTCTTCTGGGCAGGTTGAGCCTTCTGACTGTCCTGTTGTGGATTCTGTGGTGGACAGGTTGCAGCAGATTTGGGCTCATGTGGTGGACAAGTTGGTGTTGTCTCAAGAAGAGGCTCAACGTATTGCTAATCGTCGTCGGTGTGTTGGTTCCCGGCTTCGGGTTGGGGATCTGGTCTGGTTGTCTTCCCGTCATGTTCCTATGAAGGTTTCTTCTCCTAAGTTTAAGCCTCGGTTTATTGGTCCTTACAGGATTTCTGAGATTATTAATCCGGTGTCTTTTCGACTGGCGCTTCCGGCCTCTTTTGCTATCCATAATGTCTTCCATAGATTTTTGCTGCGGAAATATGTGGAGCCCGTTGTTCCCTCTGTTGATCCTCCGGCCCCTGTGTTGGTTGATGGGGAGTTGGAATATGTTGTTGAGAAGATTTTGGATTCCCATTTTTCGAGGCAGAAGCTTCAGTACCTGGTCAAATGGAAGGGTTATGGCCAGGAGGATAATTCTTGGGTTTTTGCCTCTGATGTCCATGCTGCTGATTTGGTCCGTGCCTTTCATCTGGCTCGTCCTGATCGTCCTGGGGGCCCTGGTGAGGGTTCGGTGACCCCTCCTCAAGGGGGGGTACTGTTGTGAATTCTGCTCTTGGGTTCCCTACAGTGGTTGTAGGTGGAAATGCAGTTGTCTCTGAGTCGCAGTCCTGGCCAGGTGTATCTGCTAATTACAATTCTGACTGGGAGATTTAGGTGTGCAGGATCCATTAGCCCTTGCCAGTTGTCAATGTTCCTTGTGAAGTGTTGGATCACTTTCTGGCTTCTCCTGCTTGCTGCCAAATTCAGCAAAGATAAGTGTTTTGTTTTTGTATCTGTGGCACACTGCTGTGTGCTTGTTTTTGTTTATATTCCTGCTCTGATTGTAGGATTCACTGGAGTTGCAGATTTACGCTCCTACATCTTTAGTTAGATGTAGGAAGTTTTTGTATATTCTGCTGTGGCGGTTTTTGAAGGGTTTTAATACTGACCGCACAGAACTCTGTCCTATCCTGTCCTATTTAGCTAGAGTGGCCTCCTGTGCTAAATCCTGTTTTTCTGCCTGTGTATGTTTTTTCCTCTCCGACTCACCGCCAATATTTGTGGGGGGCTGTCTATCCTTTGGGGATTTTCTCTGAGGCAAGATAGTATTCCTATTTCCATCTTTAGGGGTATTTAGTCCTCCGGCTGTGACGAGGTGTCTAGATGTGTTAGGTACACTCCACGGCTATTTCTAGTTACGGTGTTAAGTTCAGGATTGCGGTCAGTATAGTGGCCACCTTCTCCAGTGATAGTTCTCATGCAGCTCCAAGGTCACCAGATCACAACAGCTATGTAAGTGATTAAAAAAATAAAGTCAAAGTAAGTGAAGGCCTGCCGGTCTCGGAGGCCTACTGGTACATGCAACACACATGAAGGAGACCCAACCAGGAGTCTACGCATTCCCAAAAATTAGTGAAAGACACCACCAAAGTGGAATAAATTTCATCACAGTAGAAAAAGTCTAATAGGGAATGACACATCTTCCACTACAGCCAACCCAGCAGATGGCCCCCCAATCAGGAGTCTTCAAATTTCCAAAACTGAGGGCCTGACACCACCAAAGTGGCATCAATTTCACAAGAGTAGAAATAGTATAATAGGGAGCGACATGTCTTCTTCTACAGTCAACCCAGCAGATGGACACAAAACCAGGAATGTTCACATTTTTAAAAAATTTTGGCAGACACCAACAAACTGGCATCAATTTCACCAGAGTAGAAATAGTATAATAGGGATTGACACATCTTCCACTACAGCCAACCCAGCAGATGGACACCCAACCAGGAGTGTTCACATTTCCAACAATTATTGTCCGACACCACCTGTCACGCTGGGTGAGGGAGAAGCACAACAGAAGGAAGAGGGAGGGGAAGCCCAAACTCTATGGAAGAGGGGAGTGGAGACCCCTAGGCAGAACTAACAACAGCCTGTCTCGCCTGATGTCCCAAAATAGGTTCCGCACCTGTTGCCGAGCAGGAACCTAATCCCTGCCTGACCCTAGATCCTGGATAGGGAGGGGATGGGGTGTCGCTAGTCAGCCCCCACTACAACTAAAAACAGAGAGGGTGGACAAATGAGAGGATACACTTAGCTTGAGAAGACCACCGAAATATCATGCCAGCAATCCTCCAAGAGTACTCCGAGAAGGCACTGGCCGTTTGCTAGTACTTCCAAGCAGACAGAGGGAAATTGAGCTAACACCAGTACCTTGCTGGAGAGACTGAAGGTATTTAAACATTCAGCAAGGGTGTGGTTATTAGTAGCAGAAGGTAGAAGTAACTGTTAGGTCCTAGAGCAGGGGTGGGGAATTTTTTTTTCTACCAAGGGCCATTTGGATATTTATACCATTCTTCGGGGGCCGCACAAACTCCGCCCACAAAGTACGTCCTGACTCTGGCACTGGTTTCAGGACGTAATATTTCATTGCATGCCCTTCAGGGTTCAGTAATGAACACTGTGTGTGCGCTAACAGAACAAGAAGAAATTAATGAGCTGGTGGCAATCAAAATACACCTCCCTGCCCCAGAATGCGGTCCCTGAGAATCTGCTCGGGGGCCTGATAAAATGTCATCAAGGGCCGTAAATGGCCCTGGGACCTGAGGTTCCCCACTCCTGTCCTAGAGAGAGAAGGATATCACTCCATAACAGAAGAGTGCTTGCAGAGCTAATCACAATAACCATCTACAGCCATATTCAGGATGACTCTCTGTTACATGTGACACACCCGTGACAGTATTCCCCCTTCTATGAGTGGCCTCCAGGCACTCAGGACCCAGTCTCTCAGGATGAGATGCATGGAACGAACGCAGCAGTCTAGGGGCATTCACCTCTGATGCTGAAACCCACATCCTCTCCTCTGGACCATAACCCCTCCAGTGCACCAAGTACTGAAGGGAACAACGCTGTAGACATGAATCAACAATCCTCGAAAACTGGAACTCCAAATTACCATCAACAATGATTGGGGGTGGCGGCGGCAGGGGAGAAGACTCAAGAGGTTCAACCTACTTCTTGAGCAGAGACTTGTGGAACACATTGTAGATTTTAAGAGCCTGGGGTAACTCAAGACAGAAAGCTCAGGGTTAATGACGGTGGTTATTTTATAAGGGCAAAAAACCTAGGTCCCAGTTTCCAGGAAAGGATCTTCAACTTTATATTCCTGGTAGACAACCACGCAAAGTTATTCACACTTAGGTCCAGACCTAGTGAGCGTTTCCTATCAGCCATATGTTTGTACCTGTCTCCCATGACCTTCAAATTACTCTGAACCCCTGACACACCGTAGAGAGCTATAAAGCAAAACATTCCTACTCAGGAACTCCCGAAGTCCCTCCCCCACTAAAAGTACCAAACTGTGGATGGAAACCATATGCACCTGCCGGTAGATTCTTGGCGATGATTATTAATAGCAAACTCGGCAAATGGTAAGTCAGATGTCCAATCCTCCTGGTTTTCGGAAACAAAACACCTGAGGTAAGTCTCCAAATTTTGATTAGTGTTCTCAGTCTGTCCATTCGACTGAGGATGGAAAGCAGAGAAAAAGGACAGCTTAACCCCCAGTCGAGTACACAAGGCTTTCCATAACTTAGAAACAAATTGGGTCACCTGATCTGACACCAAATCGGAGGGAACCCCGTCAAGTTTCACAATCTCATTAACAAAAACCTGTGCAAGAGTCCTGGCATTCGGAAATGCTGGTAATGCGATGAAATGCATCATTTTACTGAACCTATCTACAACCACCATCTTGCCTGCAATTCAGGTACGTCAGTAATAAAATCCATGGACAAGTGTGTCCATGGTCTGAAAGGAATGGGCAGTAGAAAAAAGGACAAGATGTACGGGTGTGCGATTTTATAGAACATGCGCTGTAAGGTAGTGAGGGGATCATATACAAGGGTCCATATGTGTCCCTCAGGATGCGGATGGAGTCATATCAAATCCACTGCGGCGCCTTGTATTTACAGCAGAACGCCTGTGAATCGCAAAGCAAAATAAAAAGAAGTGTGGATTGAGTCCAAGTAGTTGACCTATTCAGATTTTTATGAAAACCCGACAAGGCTTTTATTTTTAGAGGAATTTGCAGGTTTGGTAGTGGGGCAAATCCCTCTCTCCACTCCGGGTTTTGGAAGTGGCTCTATAGCCTTGATTTCATTTTATCTCTCACATTGACCTTTGGTGTGTCAGTTTTGGAATTTTGCAAGCTGCCGAGCAGGAGGCTCTGTGCAACCCAGGCCTGTGTGAAGCCAACACAGAGCCAGGGACTTTACAGCGGCTGACACACCCAGGAGTTGCAGCGCTGCCATTGCCCATGGCAACTGGTTGGAACAAGGACTGTTTGTGGAAACCCAGCTGCGAACCAGAGGATATTGCATCTGTTTAAGTGAGTCTGAAAACAAATCAGTAGAATAAAGTGTGCACTGCTATCACAAATATACCAATAAATATATCAAGGAATGGGGTGCAACACCTAGTCTGCAATGAATATGAACAAGAAGAAAAAAAAAAGACTAGACTAATGATGGTATGCACATCTACAACATTGTAAAATATAAGAAAAACCTTTATTACACCTCAAAACAAGACAAAGATTAATAACGTATAAGATTATAAAACGTATATCTGCAGACAGGTCAGTTCCTTTGCATCAGATGTAACTGGACTTATGACCAAGAGGCCCGTGGACTTACGGACTGCTTCAAACAAAGAGGATACTCTAAGTGGGTCATATCAACAGACTTTCAATGGGCATGTCAACAGGATCAGATGTCACTCATGCCACCTAGGCCACAGAGCCAAGACCAACAAACTAGATTCATCACGGATTACAGCATTTGGCATCAGGTGAGGGACATTATATCTAGGCACTGGTTCTTAGAACTGACGCCTAGACAGCAGAGGTTACTAGTGATAGGCCCCTTCTCACGGTGAGAAGAGCCCCTAACTTACGGGAGCTCCTGACTAAGAGCCATTTTTCCAGAATCTTCTTTACTTCTTTGATATACAGTAGGTGGCACTCGATAAGATCCTAGTGTGGACTCATTCTGGTACTATCCATAAAGACTCTTCTTGTCTTTTCTGTAACGGCCCCGTCTTACCATTGGAATTGCTATTGGCTTCACTTCACTGGACAATGCAGCAAATTACTTGATAGCAATACAGACATGGACCAAGAAACCTGATGGATCCACCTGTTGATTTTAAGTAGTCCTTATGTCCAAAACAGCTTTTTCTTGATTTTTCAGATGGAACAATATATTATCTTCCTCTACGGACACTCTTGAACATTATTGAGTGTTGTAGGACTTCTATACTCACGTGATTGGGCCCTATTTTGGGAGCTATTTCGTCACTTATGTGTACATTTATGCTAGAAGGCTTGGCAGTACATTGGATTTAGTATGTATACAATGATGCTCTATCCAGTTCTGTTATGGCTAATCATACTATGCCACTCATCTGTAGTTGTAGACTGAAACATCATATATTTGTGATATTGTGGCCCCATGGACACACAATTTATTTAACAAAAACAGATGGTGCCTTGGTACGTGTAGTGCATCAATACCCCCAAGGCACTCCATTCAATTCGCTGTCTCACCAGGATTGGTTGAGATTTTCATGAAAGCTGTTTGGGGTATACAACTTTTCCATGTTTTCTGCAACATTATCTTAACACTATTGGGGATACCACTTTCCCATTGGTTGGTTTTTATTATAACGACTCCAGAGCACATATTTAAACAAAGAATAAAAGGGCAATTTTACACTAAATAGTAGAAAAAAAGCCCCAAAGCCTACACAAGAGGCAACCCACTCTATATTAACACTATAAACAGGAGAACCAGGAGTATAATAGGTATATAAATTTATTACAAATACAGGGTATAAATATACATACAGTAAGTGACGTAAGATGATAGTATATAAGCAGAGAACACAATATAAAGTGCAAGAAAGAATGGAAACACGGAAAACCAGTATCCACCCAGTGTGCGGGAGCAAAAAAAAGAAAAAAAAATCCAAAACAGTCTGATACAACAGACTGAAAATACACAGTGCTGCAGGAAGCCAGTAACACATATAATAAAGTGACAAATTGACACTAATAGTGAAATATTGGGGCTTACCGCAGATAAGAAGGGCTACACCGCACACCGGACCGGAACCAGGATAAAAAGACTCCCGACGTACGCTTCGCTTATTCCATATAACCGCTTTATCAAGGGGACAGTGAATATTGCCGAGAAGGACCTTAAAAAGGGCCGTCCTAGGACATGTGATGTATCACATGCTAGGAATCAGCCAATAGCAAGCGGCATATACGGCGCATGCGCAGATCGGGCCGCAGGTCCTACACCAGAAAGCGGCGTCCTGCATCATACCGTGCGAGTGGGGAAAACCCCCGGTCACACGTAGGAGGCAGTAAGGACGCCGCCCGGGAGCAGGAGTCGGCAGACCGCGTCCGCGCATGCGCACTACCGCCAATGCAGTGAGGACATAAAAGTACCAAATCCCAATAGAAGAAAGGCCAATGGGGAGGAGTCTGGACATATGGCCGCGGTAATACATAGATCAAGAGGGGCAAAACGCCACGACATACAACAATAAATAAATAACCAGCAGTCAGTATAATAATTACAAAAGTCCATAATAAGTCACATGGAAAGAGAAGTAATACTAGGGTTGAGCGAAACGGGTCGTTCATTTTCAAAAGTCGCCGACTTTTGGCAAAGTCGGGTTTCATGTAACCCGACCCGACCCCTGTGCGGGGTCGGCCATGCGGTACGCGACTTTCGCGCCAAAGTCGCGTTTCAATTACGCGAAAAGCGCCATTTCTCAGCCAATGAAGGTGAACGCAGAGTGTGGGTAGCGTGATGACATGGGTCCTGGTCCCCACCATCTTAGAGAAGGGCATTGCAGTGATTGGCTTGCTGTCTGCGGCGTCACAGGGGCTATAAAGAGGCGTTCCCGCCGACCGCCATCTTACTGCTGCTGATCTGAGCTTAGGGAGAGGTTGCTGCTGCTTCGTCAGAAGCAGGGATAGCGTTAGGCAGGGTCCATTAACCCCCAAACCGCTTGTGCTGTAGCGATTTCCACTGTCCAACACCACCTTCGGTGTGCAGGGATAGTGGAAGCTACATTTTTTTTTTCTCAGCGCTGTAGCTCATTGGGCTGCCCTAGAAGGCTCCCTGATAGCTGCATTGCTGTGTGTACGCCGCTGTGCAAACCAACTGCTTTTTTCAAAGCACAAATCCTCTTGTTCCTTCCTTTCTGCACAGCTATCTTTTTTGTTTGTCCACACTTTTTATTTAATTTGTGCATCAGTCCACTCCTTATTGCTGCCTGCCATACCTGGCTGAGATTACTGCAGGGAGATAGTAATTGTAGGACAGTCCCTGTTTTTTTTTTTTTTGTGGGAGATTAAGATTGGCATTTCTGCTAGAGTGCCATCCCTGTGTGTGCCATCTCTCTCACATAGTGGGCCATAGAAAGCCTATTTTTTTTTGGTTGATTTGGTTTCTAAATTCTACCTGAAAAAATCAATAAATCAATCAGTGGGAGATAAATATTGGCCTCTGGGATTGTGTGCCACTCCTGACTCCTGTGTGTGCCATCTCTCACTCAGTGGGCCATAGAAAGCCTATTTATTTTTTTTGTTGATTTGGTTTCTAAATTCTACCTGAAAAAATCAATAAATCAATCAGTGGGAGATAAATATTGGCCTCTGGGCTTGTGTGCAACTCCTGACTCCTGTGTGTGCCATCTCTCACTCAGTGGGCCATAGAAAGCCTGTTTATTTTTTTTGTTGATTTGGTTTCTAAATTCTACCTGAAAAAATCATGAAATCAGTCAGTGGGAGATAAATATTGGCCCCTGGGCTTGTGTGCCCCTTCTTACTCCTGTGTGTGCCATCTCTCACTCAGTGGGCCATAAAAAGCCTATTTATTTTTTTGGTTGATTTGGTTTCTAAATTCTACCTGAAAAAAGTCAATAAATCAATCAGTGGGAGATAAATATTGGCCTCTGGGCTTGTGTGCCACTCCTGACTCCTGTGTGTGTGCCATCTCTCACTAAGTGGGCCATAGAAAGCCTATTTATTTTTTTAGTTGATTTGGTTTCTAAATTCTACCTGAAAAAATCAATAAATCAATCAGTGGGAGATAAATATTGGCCTCTGGGCTTGTGTGCCACTCCTGACTCCTGTGTGTGCCATCTCTCACTCAGTGGGCCATAGAAAGCCTATTAATTTTTTTTGTTGATTTGGTTTCTAAATTCTACCTGAAAAAATCAATAAATCAATCAGTGGGAGATAAATATTGGCCTCTGGGCTTGTGTGCCACTTCTGACCCCTGTGTGTGCCATCTCTCACTCAGTGGGCCATAGAAAGCCTATTTATTTTTTTGGTTGATTTGGTTTCTAAATTCTACCTGAAAAAATCAATAAATCAGTCAGTGGGAGATAAATATTGGCCTCTGGGCTTGTGTGCTACTCCTGACTCCTGTGTGTGCCATCTCTCACTCAGTGGGCCATAGAAAGCCTATTTTTTTTTTTTTGTTTCTAAATTCTCCCGGAAAAAATCCTTTTATTTTATTTTGTTTCTAAAGTCTCCCTGAAAAAAAAAATGGGAGATTAATATTGCCCTTTCTGCTTGTGTGCCAGTCTTGACTCCTGGGTGTGCCATTTCTCTCTCAAATAGTGGGCACTGGGCCATAGAAAGGCAATTTTTTTTTATTTGGTTTCTAAATTCTCCCGGAAAAAAATCATTTTATTTTATTTGGTTTCTAAATTCTTCCTTAAAAAATCATTTTATTTTATTTTGTTTCTAAAGTCTCCCTGAAAAAAAAAAAAATCAGTGGGAGATTAATATTGCCCTTTCTGCTTGTGTGCCAGTCTTGACTCCTGGGTGTGCCATCTCTCTCTCTCAAATAGTGGGCACTGGGCCATAGAAAGGCAATTTTTTTTTTTTGCTTTCTAAATTCTGCCGGAAAAAAATCATTTTACTTTTTTTTGGTTTCTAAATTCTTCCTTAAAAAAATCATTTTATTTTATTTTGTTTCTAAAGTCTCCCTGAAAAAAAAAAAATAAGTGGGAGATTAATATTGCCCTTTCTGCTTGTGTGCCAGTCTTGACTCCTGGGTGTGCCATCTCTCTCTCTCTTTTAAATAGTGGGCACTGGGCCATAGAAAGGCAATTTTTTTTTTATTTGGTTTCTAAATTCTCCCGGAAATAAATCATTTTATTTTATTTGGTTTCTAAATTCTTCCTTAAAAAATCATTTTATTTTATTTTGTTTCTAAAGTCTCCCTGAAAAAAAAAAAAAAATCAGTGGGAGATTAATATTGCCCTTTCTGCTTGTGTGCCAGTCTTGACTCCTGGTTGTGCCATCTCTCTCTCTCTCTTTTAAATAGTGGGCACTGGGCCATAGAAAGGCAATTTATTTTTTTATTTGGTTTCTAAATTCTCCCGGAAAAAATCATTTTATTTTATTTGGTTTCTAAACTCTTCCTTAAAAAATCATTTTATTTTATTTTGTTTCTAAAGTCTCCCTGAAAAAAAAAAAATCAGTGGGAGATTAATATTGCCCTTTCTGCTTGTGTGCCAGTCTTGACTCCTCGGTGTGCCATCTCTCTCCCTCAAATAGTGGGCACTGGGCCATAGAAAGGCAATTTTTTTTTATTTGGTTTCTAAATTCTCCCGGAAAAAATCATTTTACTTTTTTTTGGTTTTTTTAAATTCTTCCTTAAAAAAATAATTTTATTTTATTTTGTTTCTAAAGTCTCCCTGAAAAAAAAAAAAATCACTGGGAGATTAATATTGCCCTTTCTGCTTGTGTGCCAGTCTTGACTCCTGGGTGTGCCATCTCTCTCTCTCAAATAGTGGGCACTGGGCCATAGAAAGGCAATTTTTTTTTTTTTGCTTTCTAAATTCTCCCTGAAAAAAAAAAAATACAGTGGGAGATTAATATTGACATTTGTGCTTGAGTGACAGTCCTGCGTGTGTGGCATCTCTCTGATTTGGTGCCACAGAAAACAGAGTGTGTAACATTGTGCCTGATTTTCCTTGCGGTCTCACCAACCTGTAAAGGGATATCGAAATCATACTGAAGTTATAGCTCACCGTGTAAGTTGTTTGACAGCAACAAATACCGTTACTTTGGTTAAGTTTGTAAAACAATGAGGAAGTCTGGTGGAAGAGGTCGTGGCCGTGGGCGTTTATTGTCAGCTGGTAATGATGGTAGTGGTAGTGGAGCATCAGGTGGTCGTGGGAAAAGAAATATTGCACCTAAGTCTGGAGCTGTGGAGCCAGGTTCGTCGTCTGGCTACAGAAGGCCTCGAACGCTCCCTTTTCTGGGAGTAGGAAAACCGCTTTTGAAGCCGGAGCAACAAGAGCAAGTTTTGGCTTACCTTGCAGACTCAGCCTCTAGCTCTTTTGCCTCCTCTTTTGAAACTGGTAAATGTAAAAGCAGCGCGTCGTTAGTGGATGTTCACGGTCAGGGACAAGTCGCTTCCTTGTCCTCTTCAGCAAAAACAACAACAGAGAAGGATGCAGCAGGTGACACAACGGGTTACTCCATGGAGCTTTTTACACATACTGTCCCTGGCTTAGAAAGTGAAGCAGTTAACAGGCCATGCCCATTACAAGTTGAATCTGACATGGAGTGCACTGATGCACAGCCACAGCCAGACTACTATGCTGGTCCTTTGACTCAGACCACAACATTGCCCTCGCAGGGTACTGATCCAGAATCAGACCCTGATGAGACTATGTTGCCCCATCACGAACGCTATACCACTGACTTACACGGTGACACAGACGAAGTTGCGCACAAGCTAGAAGAGGAGGTTATAGATGACCCAGTTGTTGACCCCGATTGGCAGCCATTGGGGGAACAGGGTGCAGGCGGCAGTAGTTCTGAAGCGGAGGAGGAGGGGCCGCAGCAGGCATCAACATCGCAACAGGTTCCATCTGCCGGGCCAGTATCTGGCCCAAAACACGTGGCAAAGCCAAAAACTGTTGGAGGACAGTGTGTCCATCCGGTTAAAGCTCAGTCTGCAATGGCTGAAAAGGGATCTGAGGCTCGAAAGAGTGCAGTCTGGCATTTTTTTAAATAACATCCAATTGATCCGCACAAAGTCATCTGCCAAAAATGTTCAACTAGCTTAAGCAGAGGTCAGAATCTGAAAAGTCTCAATACAAGTTGCATGCATAGACATTTAACCACCATGCATTTGCAAGCCTGGACTAACTACCAAACGTCCCTTAAGGTTGTAGCACCCTCGGCCAATGAAGCTAGTCAGCAACGCTACATCCCTTCCGTCACTGTAAGGCCACCATTTTCCGCACCACCAGCAGTATCTGTGCAGGTTTCTTTGCCAGCCCAAAGCAGTCAGGGTCAGGGAATCACCAGTTTCGTAGGAGGAAATACTGCATCTAGGGCACCAGCGGAAACAATACCGTCTCCAACCGTCTCTCAGTCTGCCATGTCCACCGGCACATCCGCTAGTTCCACGATCTCCAGCTCTCCAGTCCAGCTCACCCTACATGAGACTATGGTTAGAAAAAGGAAGTACTTAGCCTCGCATCCGCGTACACAGGGTTTGAACGCCCACATAGCTAGACTAATCTCGTTAGAGATGATGCCCTACTGGTTAGTTGAAAGCGAAGCTTTCAAAGCCCTGATGGAGTACGCTGAACCACGCTACGAGCTACCCAGTCGACACTTCTTTTCGAGAAAAGCCATACCAGCCCTGCACCAGCATGTTAAAGAGCGCATGGTCCATGCACTCAGGCAATCTGTGAGTACAAAGGTGCACCTGACTACAGATGCATGGACCAGTAGGCATGGCCAGGGACGTTACGTGTCCATCACGGCACACTGGGTGAATGTGGTGGATGCAGGGTCCACAGGGGACATCAATTTCGGGACAGTTGTGCCTAGCCCACGGTCTAGGAAACAGTTGGCTGTAGGCGTTTGCACCCCCTCCTCCTCCTCGTCCTCCTGCAGAAGGGAGAGCTCTTCCACAGACCGCAGTCGCCCAACCACTCCATCGGCAGCTGTCACTGTTGCACACCAGTTGTCCCATTATGGCCCAGCTACTGGCAAGCGTCAGCAGGCTGTATTGGCTATGAAGTGTTTGGGCGACAACAGACACACCGCGGAAGTTCTGTCCGAGTTCTTGCAGCAAGAAACGCAGTCATGGCTGGGCACAGTAGATCTTGAGGCAGGCAAGATAGTGAGTGATAACGGAAGGAATTTCATGGCTGCCATCTCCCTTTCCCAACTGAAACACATTCCTTGCCTGGCTCACACCTTAAACCTGGTGGTGCAGTGCTTATTGAAAACTTATCCTGGGTTCTCCGACCTGCTCCTCAAAGTGTGTGGACTTTGCTCACATATCCGCCGTTCGCCTGTACACTCCAGCCGTATGCAGACCTATCAGCGGTCTTTGAACCTTCCCCAGCATCGCCTAATCATAGACGTTGCAACAAGGTGGAACTCAACACTGCACATGCTTCAGAGACTGTGCGAACAGAGGCGGGCTGTTATGTTTTTGTGGGAGGATACACATACACGGGCAGGCAGTAGGATGGCAGACATGGAGTTGTCAGGTGTGCAGTGGTCGAAGATACAAGACATGTGTCAAGTCCTTCAGTGTTTTGAGGAATGCACACGGCTGGTTAGTGCAGACAACGCCATAATAAGCATGAGCATCCCCCTAATGTGTCTGCTGATGCAAAGTTTGACGCACATAAAGGATCAGGCGTCTGCACCAGAGGAAGAGGAAAGCCTTGTTGACAGTCAGCCATTGTCTGGTCAGGGCAGTGTACAGGACGAGGTAGCGGGCAAAGAGGAGGTGGAGGACGAAGAGGATGATGGGGATGAGTATATTCTTAATGAGGAAGCTTTTCCGGGGGCACTGGAAATTGGTGGCGTGGCAAGGCCGGGTTCTGGTTTTGTGAGGGACACAAGTGACGTAGATTTGCCTGAAACTGCCCCTCAACCAATCACAACCGCAGATTTGACAACTGGAACTTTGGCCCACATGGCGGATTATGCCTTGCGTATCCTCAAAAGGGACACACGCATTACTAAAATGATGAACGATGACGATTACTGGTTGGCCTGCCTCCTTGATCCTCGCTATAAAGGCAAATTGCAAAATATTATGCCACATGAGAACTTGGAACTAATATTAGCAACCAAACAATCAACTCTTGTTGACCGTTTGCTTCAGGCATTCCAGCACACAGTGCCCGTGATCGTTCTCACACGAGCTGCAGGGGCCAGCAGACCAGAGGTGTTAGAGGGGCAGAAATCAGAAGTGGTGTTGGACAGAGGGGTTTTCTGACCAGGTTGTGGAGTGATTTTGCTATGACCGCAGACAGGACAGGTACTGCAGCATCAATTCAAAGTGACAGGAGACAACATTTGTCCAGTATGGTTACTAACTATTTTTCATCTCTTATCGACGTTCTCCCTCAACCGTCATTCCCATTTGATTACTGGGCATCCAAATTAGACACCTGGCCAGAATTGGCAGAATATGCATTGCAGGAGCTTGCTTGCCCAGCAGCTAGTGTCCTATCCGAAAGAGTATTCAGTGCTGCAGGTTCAATATTAACCAAAAAAAGGACTCGTCTGGCTACCCAAAATGTAGATGATCTAACCTTCATTAAAATGAACCACAACTGGATTTCGAAATCTTTTGCCCCACCTTGCCCGGCCGACACCTAGCTTTCCTATGAAAAGGTCTTGCCTGTGGGCTATTCTGAATGACTTTCGCAATCTCGTAATTTGCAGCACCTGATTGTCCAGCATACGACATGTTTACACCTCCCTAAATGGCCAAACTCCCCACACGGGGCCGTGGTATCGCCGCTTGGCGCCAGCACCCGTGAGAGTGCTGTTTGTCTGAAGAGGTGGGTGTGCCCGCTTTTGGTCGACGGCACTGCCACTGGGTCCCTCATAGTACAATAAAGTGTCTCTGGCGGTGGTGGTGCGCACCCAACGTCAGACACACTGTTGTAACATGAGGGGCCCTGGGCCTGTACCGCCGGCCACAAGAGAGTTCCCCCACCCCCAGCTCAAACATTGCTAAACCACTTGCACAATTATCTCTCACAGTTCCACCAATGTTTAGTCTATGCGCTGACATCCGTAAATTCCTGCCACTGACAATACCATTGTGTTGACATGTATGATGGTACTTAACATAGTCAGGGGCAGTACCCAAGTACCCAAGTAAATACTTTGTGCCAAATTACTAGGTCTGAAACTACGCAGAGGAGCCCACCCCAGTACCGAATGATTGCACCCTTTGGTGGTTTCGTTTTGTTGTCATGCGAGAGATTAACATGCATTTATTGTTTGGGACTACTAACTGGCAGACACTCATTACAATCGGCCTCCGCTGACAACACCAATGCTGCCCGTGTACCCCTGGAACCAATTATAAATTGCCTACAGCCCAATTTTATTATGTTAGGCCTTCGAAGCCTGTCTGTGGTCCGTTCTTGCTACTACTCCTCCACTGACCAGACCACTGCTGCCCGTGTACCCCTGGAACCAATTTAAAAGTGCCTACAGCCCAATGTTTTTTATGTTAGGCCTTCAAAGCCTGTCTGCGGTCCCTTCATTCTACTACTACTCCACTGACCAGACCAATGCTGCCCGTGTACCCCTGGAACCAATTATAAAGTGCCTACAGCCCAATTTTTTTTATGCTAGGCCTTCAAAGCCTGTCTGCGGTCCCTCCTTCCACTAGGCCTCCACTGACCTGTCTACTGCTGCCCGTGAACCCCTGGAACCAATTATAAAGTGCCTACAGCCCAATTTTTTTTATGTTAGGCCTTCGAAGCCTGTCTGCGGTCCCTCCTTCCACTAGGCCTCCACTGACCTGTCTACTGCTGCCCGTGTACCCCTGGAACCAATTATAAAGTGCCTACAGCCCAATTACTTTTATGTTAGGCCTTCGAAGCCTGTCTGCGGTCCCTCCTTCCAGTAGGCCTCCACTGACCTGTCTACTGCTGCCCGTGTACCCCTGGAACCAATTATAAAGTGCCTACAGCCCAATTTTTTTTATGTTAGGCCTTCGAAGCCTGTCTGCGGTCCCTCCTTCCACTAGGCCTCCACTGACCTGTCTACTGCTGCCCGTGTACCCCTGGAACCAATGTTAAAGTGCCTACAGCCCAATATTTTTTATGTTAGGCCTTCGAAGCCTGTCTGCGGTCCGTTCTTGCTACTACTCCTCCACTGACCAGACCACTGCTGCCCGTGTACCCCTGGAACCAATTTAAAAGTGCCTACAGCCCAATGTTTTTTATGTTAGGCCTTCAAAGCCTGTCTGCGGTCCCTTCATTCTACTACTACTCCACTGACCAGACCAATGCTGCCCGTGTACCCCTGGAACCAATTATAAAGTGCCTACAGCCCAATTTTTTTTATGCTAGGCCTTCGAAGCCTGTCTGCGGTCCCTCCTTCCACTAGGCCTCCACTGACCTGTCTACTGCTGCCCGTGTACCCCTGGAACCAATTATAAAGTGCCTACAGCCCAATTTTTTTTATGTTAGGCCTTCGAAGCCTGTCTGCGGTCCCTCCTTCCACTAGGCCTCCACTGACCTGTCTACTGCTGCCCGTGTACCCCTGGAACCAATTATAAAGTGCCTACAGCCCAATTACTTTTATGTTAGGCCTTCGAAGCCTGTCTGCGGTCCCTCCTTCCACTAGGCCTCCACTGACCTGTCTACTGCTGCCCGTGTACCCCTGGAACCAATTATAAAGTGCCTACAGCCCAATTTTTTTTATGTTAGGCCTTCGAAGCCTGTCTGCGGTCCCTCCTTCCACTAGGCCTCCACTGACCTGTCTACTGCTGCCCGTGTTCCCCTGGAACCAATGTTAAATTGCCTACAGCCAAATTTTGTTATGTTAGGCCTTCGAAGCCTGTCTGCGGTCCCTCCTTCCACTAGGCCTCCACTGACCTGTCTACTGCTGCCCGTGTACCCCTGGAACCAATGTTAAAGTGCCTACAGCCCAATATTTTTTTATGTTAGGCCTTCGAAGCCTGTCTGCGGCCCGTTCTTTCTACTACTACTACACTGACCAGTCTACTGCTGCCCGTGTACCCCTGGAACCAATGTTAAAGTGCCTAAAGCCCAATATATTTTTATGTTAGGCCTTCGAAGCCTGTTTGCGGTCCCTTCTTTCTACTACTACTCCACTGACCAGACCAATGCTGCCCGTGTACCCCTGGAACCAAATATAAAGTGCCTACAGCCCAATTTTTTTTATGTTAGGCCTTCGAAGCCTGTCTGCGGTCCCTCCTTCCACTAGGCCTCCACTGACCTGTCTACTTCTGCCCGTGTACCCCTGGAACCAATTATAAAGTGCCTACAGCCCAATTTTTTTTATGTTAGGCCTTCGAAGCCTGTCTGCGGCCCGTTCTTTCTACTACTACTACACTGACCAGTCTACTGCTGCCCGTGTACCCCTGGAACCAATGTTAAAGTGCCTACAGCCCAATTTTTTTTATGTTAGGCCTTCGAAGCCTGTTTGCGGTCCCTCCTTTCAGTAGGCCTCCACTGACCTGTCTACTGCTGCCCGTGTTCCCCTGGAACCAATGTTAAATTGCCTACAGCCAAATTTTATTTTGTTAGGCCTTCGAAGCCTGTCTGCGGTCCCTCCTTCCACTAGGCCTCCACTGACCTGTCTACTGCTGCCCGTGTACCCCTGGAACCAATGTTAAAGTGCCTACAGCCCAATATTTTTTATGTTAGGCCTTCGAAGCCTGTCTGCGGTCCGTTCTTTCCACTCCTCCACCACTGACCAGACCACTGCTGCCCGTGTACCCCTAGAACCAATTTAAAAGTGCCTACAGCCCAATGTTTTTTATGTTAGGCCTTCGAAGCCTGTCTGCGGTCCCTTCTTTCTACTACTACTCCACTGACCAGACCAATGCTGCCTGTGTACCCCTGGAACCAATTATAAAGTGCCTACAGCCCAATTTTTTTTATATTAGGCCTTCGAAGCCTGTCTGCGGTCCCTCCTTCCACTAGGCCTCCACTGACCTGTCTACTGCTGCCCATGTACCCCTGGAACCAATGTTAAAGTGCCTACAGCCCAATATTTTTTTATGTTAGGCCTTCGAAGCCTGTCTGCGGCCCGTTCTTTCTACTACTCCTACACTGACCAGACCACTGCTGCCCGAGTACCCCTGGAACCTATTTAAAAGTGCCTACAGCCCAATATTTTTTTATGTTAGGCCTTCGAAGCCTGTCTGCGGCCCGTTCTTTCTACTACTACTACACTGACCAGTCTACTGCTGCCCGTGTACCCCTGGAACCAATGTTAAAGTGCCTACAGCCCAATATTTTTTTACGTTAGGCCTTCGAAGCCTGTCTGCGGCCCGTTCTTTCTACTACTCCTACACTGACCAGACCACTGCTGCCCGAGTACCCCTGGAACCTATTTAAAAGTGCCTACAGCCCAATATTTTTTTATGTTAGGCCTTCGAAGCCTGTCTGCGGCCCGTTCTTTCTACTACTCCTACACTGACCAGACCACTGCTGCCCGTGTACCCCTGGAACCTATTTAAAAGTGCCTACAGCCCAATTTTTTTTATGTTAGGCCTTCGAAGCCTGTCTGCGGTCCCTCCTTCCACTAGGCCTCCACTGACCTGTCTACTGCTGCCCGTGTTCCCCTGGAACCAATGTTAAATTGCCTACAGCCAAATTTTATTATGTTAGGTGTTGTGAATTCTGTGGCTGAATTCACTCCTGTGGTCACAAGTGGTATTGCAGCCTCTGGGCTTCCTCCCTCAGGTGTTTTGGTGAGCTCGTTGGCTGCCTTGCTATTTAACTCCACCTGAGTCTGTCTTCCTTGCTCCTTGTCAATGTTCCAGTGTTGGATCTGAGCTACTGCATCTTTCCTGTGGCCTGCTGCTCTGCTAGATAAGTGTTACTTTGTTTTTGTTTCCGTTTTTTCTGTCCAGCTGTGCTATTCTCTTTTGCTGGAAGCTCTGAGACGCAAAGGGTGCACCGCCGTGCCGTTAGTTCGGCACGGTGGGTCTTTTTGCTCCCCTTTGCGTGGTTCTGCTTTAGGGTTTTTTGTAGACTGCATAGTTCTCTTTGCTATCCTCGCTCTGTCTAGAATATCGGGCCTCACTTTGCTGAATCTATTTCATTCCTACGTTTTGTCTTTTCATCTTGCTAACAGTCATTATATGTGGGGGGCTGCCTATTCCTTTGGGGTATTTCTCTGAGGCAAGTCAGGCTTGTATTTCTATCTTCAGGCTAGTCAGCTCCTCAGGCAGTGCCGAGTTGCATAGGTAGTGTTAGGCGCAATCCACTGCTGCTTTTAGTTGTGTGAGGATAGGTTCAGGTATTGCAGTCTGCAGAGATTCCACGTCTCAGAGCTTGTTCTATTGTTTTTTGGGTTATTGCCATATCACTGTATGTGCGCTGATTACTGCACACTGTGTTGCCTGATAGCACAGCATAACAGTTAGGCCTTCGAAGCCTGTCTGCGGTCCCTCCTTCCACTAGGCCTCCACTGACCTGTCTACTGCTGCCCGTGTACCCCTGGAACCAATGTTAAAGTGCCTACAGCCCAATTTTTTTTATGTTAGGCCTTCGAAGCCTGTCTGCGGTCCCTCCTTCCACTAGGCCTCCACTGACCTGTCTGTTGTAAATTCTGTGGTCGAGCTCTCTCCTGTGGTCACAAGTGGTACTGCGGCTTCTGAGTTTCCTTCCTCAGGTGACGAGCTTCAGTCGTTAGTTGCTGCTCTATTTAACTCCACCTAGTGCTTTGATCCTGGCCTCCAGTCAATGTTTTAGTATTGGTCTTGCTTCCTCCTGGATCGTTCCTGTGGCCTATCTTTCCTGCATAAGCTAAGTTCTGCTTGTGTTACTTTTGTTTTGCTATTTTTTCTGTCCAGCTTGCTTTATTGGTTTTTCTTGCTTGCTGGAAGCTCTGAGACGCAGAGGGAGCACCTCCGTACCGTTAGTCGGTGCGGAGGGTCTTTTTGCCCCTCTGCGTGGTTGTTTGTAGGGTTTTGTGTTGACCGCAAAGCTATCTTTCCTTTCCTCGGTCTATTCAGTAAGTCGGGCCTCACTTTGCTAAATCTGTTTCATCTCTGTGTTTGTTTTTTCATCTTAACTCACAGTCATTATATGTGGGGGGCTGCCTTTTCCTTTGGGGAATTTCTCTGAGGCAAGGTAGGCTTGTTTTTCTATCTTCAGGGCTAGTTAGTTTGTCAGGCTGTGCCGAGTTGCATAGGGCGCGTTAGGCGCAATCCACGGCTACCTCTAGTGTGGTTGGATAGGATTAGGGATTGCGGTCAACAGAGTTTCCACGTCTCAGAGCTTGTCCCATGTTAGTAACTATCAGGTCACTTTGGGTGCTCTTAACCACTAGGTCCATTGTGGTTCTGAATTACCTTATCATAACAGTACTGGAGGCCCAAAGTACTAATGCTTCTCAATAGAGGGAAAAAAGAAGTTCTGAGACCATTTTTTTTTCTTTGCACTGTGTTTTGCCTTTTTTTCCCCTAGACATTTGGGTGGTTCAGGACACAGGTGTAGTCATGGACATTAAAGGTCTGTCTTCATGTGTGGATCATCTCACTGCAAGAGTACAAAATATTCAAGACTTTGTGGCTCAGAATTCTATGTTGGAACCAAGAATTCCTATTCCTGATTTGTTTTCTGGAGATAGAGCTAAATTTCTGAGTTTCAAAACTAATTGCAAACTGTTTCTGGCTTTGAAGCCTCGCTCCTCTGGTGACCAAGTTCAACAAGTTAAGATCATTATTTCGTTATTACGTGGCGACCCTCAAGACTGGGCATTTTCCCTTGCGCCAGGAGATCCTGCATTATGTAATATTGATGCGTTTTTTCTGGCGCTCGGATTACTGTACGATGAACCTAATTCAGTGGATCAGGCAGAGAAAAATTTGCTGGCTCTGTGTCAGGGTCAGGATGAGATAGAGATTTATTGTCAGAAGTTTAGAAAGTGGTCCGTGCTCACTCAATGGAATGAATGTGCGCTGGCAGCTATGTTCAGAAATGGTCTCTCTGAAGCCCTGAAGGATGTCATGGTGGGATTTCCTATGCCTGCTGGTCTGAATGAGTCTATGTCTTTGGCCATCCAGATCGGTCGACGCTTGCGTGAGCGTAAATCTGTGCACCATTTGGCGGTATTATCTGAGCATAAACCTGAGCCTATGCAGTGCGATAGGACTTTGACCAGAGCTGAAAGGCAAGAAAACAGACGTCAGAATGGGCTGTGTTTCTACTGTGGTGATTCCACTCATGTTATCTCCGATTGTCCTAAGCGCACTAAGCGGTTCGCTAAGTCTGCCACCATTGGTACGGTACAGTCGAAATTTCTTTTGTCCGTTACTTTGATCTGCTCTTTGTCTTCCTATCCTGTCATGGCATTTGTGGATTCAGGCGCTGCCCTAAATTTGATGGACTTGGAGTATGCTAGGCGCTGTGGGTTTGTCTTGGAGCCCTTGCAGTGTCTTATTCCATTGAGAGGAATTGATGCTACGCCTTTGGCCAAGAATAAGCCTCAGTATTGGACCTAGCTGACCATGTGCATGGCTCCTGCGCACCAGGAGGATATTCGCTTTCTGGTGTTGCATAATCTGCATGATGTGGTCGTGTTGGGGTTGCCATGGCTACAAGTCCATAACCCAGTATTAGATTGGAAATCAATGTCTGTGTCCAGCTGGGGTTGTCAGGGGGTACATGGTGATGTTCCATTTTTGTCTATCTCATCATCCACCCCTTCTGAGGTCCCAGAGTTCTTATCTGATTACCGGGATGTATTCGATGAGCCCAAGTCCAATGCCCTACCTCCGCATAGGGATTGTGATTGTGCTATCGATTTGATTCCTGGTAGTAAGTTTCCTAAGGGTCGACTGTTTAATTTATCTGTACCTGAGCACGCCGCTATGCGGAGTTACGTTAAAGAATCCTTGGAGAAAGGTCATATTCGCCCGTCATCATCGCCATTGGGAGCAGGGTTCTTTTTTGTGGCCAAGAAGGATGGTTCGCTGAGACCTTGTATTGATTACCGCCTTCTAAATAAAATCACGGTCAAATTTCAGTACCCCTTGCCACTGCTATCTGATTTGTTTGCTCGGATTAAGAGGGCTAGTTGGTTCACAAAGATAGATCTTCGTGGTGCATATAATCTTGTGCGTATTAAACGGGGCGATGAATGGAAAACTGCATTTAATACGCCCGAGGGCCATTTTGAGTACCTAGTTATGCCATTCGGACTTGCCAATGCTCCATCAGTATTTCAGTCCTTTATGCATGACATCTTCCGAGAGTACCTGGATAAATTCCTGATTGTATACTTGGATGATATTTTGGTCTTTTCGGATGATTGGGAGTCTCATGTGAAGCAGGTCAGAATGGTGTTCCAGGTCCTGCGTGCTAATTCTTTGTTTGTGAAGGGATCAAAGTGTCTCTTTGGTGTTCAGAAGGTTTCATTTTTGGGGTTCATTTTTTCCCCTTCTACTATCGAGATGGACCCTGTTAAGGTCCAGGCCATTCATGATTAGACTCAGCCGACATCTCTGAAGAGTCTGCAAAAGTTCCTGGGCTTTGCTAATTTTTATCGTCGCTTCATCTGTAATTTTTCTAGTATTGCCAAACCATTGACCGATTTGACCAAGAAGGGTGCTGATGTGGTCAATTGGTCTTCTGCTTCTGTGGAGGCTTTTCAAGAGTTGAAGCGTCGTTTTTCTTCTGCCCCTGTATTATGTCAACCAGATGTTTCGCTTCCGTTCCAGGTCGAGGTTGATTCTTCTGAAATTGGTGCGGGGGCTGTTTTGTCGCAAAGAGGTTCTGATTGCTCGTTGATGAAGCCATGCGCCTTCTTTTCCAGGAAGTTTTCTCCTGCTGAGCGAAATTATGATGTTGGCAATCGAGAGTTGCTGGCCATGAAGTGGGCATTCGAGGAGTGGTGTCATTGGCTTGAAGGAGCTAAGCATTGTGTGGTGGTCTTGACTGATCACAAGAACTTGACTTATCTCGAGTCTGCCAAACGGTTGAATCCTAGACAGGCTCGTTGGTCGCTGTTTTTCTCCCGTTTTGACTTTGTGGTCTCGTACCTTCCGGGCTCTAAAAATGTGAAGGCGGATGCCCTGTCTAGGAGTTTTGTGCCCGACTCTCCGGGTTTGCCTGAGCCGGCGGGTATTCTCAAAGAGGGAGTAATTGTGTCTGCCATCTCCCCTGATTTGCGGCGGGTGTTGCAAAAATTTCAGGCTAATAAACCTGATCGTTGCCCAGCGGAGAAACTGTTTGTCCCTGATAGGTGGACGAATAAAGTTATCTCAGAGGTTCATTGTTCGGTGTTGGCTGTTCATCCTGGAATCTTTGGTACCAGAGATTTAGTGGCTAGATCCTTTTGGTGGCCGTCTCTGTCGCGGGATGTGCGTTCTTTTGTGCAGTCCTGTGGGATTTGTGCTCGGGCTGAGCCCTGCTGTTCTCGTGCCAGTGGGTTGCTTTTGCCCTTGCCGGTCCCGAAGAGGCCTTGGACACATATCTCTATGGATTTTATTTCGGATCTCCCCGTTTCTCAAAAAATGTTGGTCATTTGGGTGGTTTGTGATCGCTTCTCTAAGATGATCCATTTGGTACCCTTGTCTAAATTGCCTTCCTCCTCTAATTTGGTGCCATTGTTCTTCCAGCATGTGGTTCGTTTACATGGCATTCCAGAGAACATCGTTTCTGACAGAGGTTCCCAGTTTGTTTCGAGGTTTTGGCGAGCCTTTTGTGCCAGGATGGGCATTGATTTGTTTTTTCCTCGGCTTTCCATCCTCAGACAAATTGGCCAGACTGAACGAACCAATCAGACCTTGGAAACATATCTGAGATGCTTTGTTTCTGCTGATCAGGATGATTGGGTGTCCTTTTTGCCGTTGGCTGAGTTCGCCCTTAATAATCGGGCCAGCTCGGCTACCTTGGTTTCGCCGTTTTTCTGTAATTCTGGGTTCCATCCTCGTTTCTCTTCAGGGCAGGTTGAGTCTTCGGACTGTCCTGGTGTGGATACTGTGGTGGACAGGTTGCAGCAGATTTGGACTCATGTAGTGGACAATTTGACCTTGTCCCAGGAGAAGGCTCAACGTTTCGCTAATCGCAGACGCTGTGTGGGTCCCCGACTTCGTGTTGGGGATTTGGTTTGGTTGTCATCTCGTTATATTCCTATGAAGGTTTCCTCTCCTAAGTTTAAGCCTCGTTTTATTGGTCCGTATAGGATTTCTGAGGTTCTTAATCCTGTGTCTTTTCATTTGACCCTTCCAGATTCTTTTTCCATCCATAACGTATTCCATAGGTCATTGTTGCGGAGATACGTGGCACCTATGGTTCCATCTGTTGATCCTCCTGCCCAAGTTTTGGTGGAGGGGGAGTTAGAGTATATAGTGGAGAAGATTTTGGATTCTCGTGTTTCGAGACGGAAACTCCAGTATCTGGTTAAGTGGAAGAGTTATGGTCACGAAGATAATTCCTGGGTCTTTGCTTCTGATGTCCATGCTGCCGATCTTGTTCGTGCCTTTCATATGGCTCATCCTGGTCGGCCTGGGGGCTCTGGTGAGGGTTCGGTGACCCCTCCTCAAGGGGGGGTACTGTTGTGAATTCTGTGGTCGAGCTCCCTCCTGTGGTCACAAGTGGTACTGCGGCTTCTGAGTTTCCTTCCTCAGGTGATGAGCTTAAGTCGTTAGTTGCTGCTCTATTTAACTCCACCTAGTGCTTTGATCCTGGCCTCCAGTCAATGTTCTAGTATTGGTCTTGCTTCCTCCTGGATCGTTCCTGTGGCCTATCTTTCCTGCATAAGCTAAGTTCTGCTTGTGTTACTTTTGTTTTGCTATTTTTTCTGTCCAGCTTGCTTTATTGGTTTTTCTTGCTTGCTGGAAGCTCTGAGACGCAGAGGGAGCACCTCCGTACCGTTAGTCGGTGCGGAGGGTCTTTTTGCCCTTCTGCGTGGTTGTTTGTAGGGTTTTGTGTTGACCGCAAAGCTATCTTTCCTTTCCTCGGTCTATTCAGTAAGTCGGGCCTCACTTTGCTAAATCTGTTTCATCTCTGTGTTTGTTTTTTCATCTTAACTCACAGTCATTATATGTGGGGGGCTGCCTTTTCCTTTGGGGAATTTCTCTGAGGCAAGGTAGGCTTGTTTTTCTATCTTCAGGGCTAGTTAGTTTGTCAGGCTGTGCCGAGTTGCATAGGGAGCGTTAGGCGCAATCCACGGCTACCTCTAGTGTGGTTGGATAGGATTAGGGATTGCGGTAAACAGAGTTTCCACGTCTCAGAGCTCGTCCCATGTTAGTAACTATCAGGTCACTTTGTGTGCTCTTAACCACTAGGTCCATTGTGGTTCTGAATTACCTTATCATAACACCTGTCTACTGCTGCCCGTGTTCCCCTGGAACCAATGTTAAATTGCCTACAGCCAAATTTTATTATGTTAGGCCTTCGAAGCCTGTCTGCGGTCCCTCCTTCCACTAGGCCTCCACTGACCTGTCTACTGCTGTCCGTGTACCCCTGGAACCAATGTTAAAGTGCCTACAGCCCAATATTTTTTATGTTAGGCCTTCGAAGCCTGTCTGCGGCCCGTTCTTTCTACTACTCCTACACTGACCAGACCACTGCTGCCTGTGTACCCCTGGAACCTATTTAAAAGTGCCCACAGCCCAATATTTTTTTATGTTAGGCCTTTGAAGCCTGTCTGCGGCCCGTTCTTTCTACTACTCCTACACTGACCAGACCACTGCTGCCCGTGTACCCCTGGAACCTATTTAAAAGTGCCTACAGCCCAATATTTTTTTTATGTTAGGCCTTCGAAGCCTGTCTGCGGCCCGTTCTTTCTACTACTACTACACTGACCAGACCACTGCTGCCTGTGTACCCCTGGAACCTATTTAAAAGTGCCTACAGCCCAATATTTTATTATGTTAGGCCTTCGAAGCCTGTCTGCAGTCCCTCCTTCCACTAGGCCTCCACTGACCTGTCTACTGCTGCCCATGTTCCCGTGGAACCAATGTTAAATTGCCTACAGCCAAATTTTATTATGTTAGGCCTTCGAAGCCTGTCTGCGGTCCCTCCTTCCACTAGGCCTCCACTGACCTGTCTACTGCTGCCCGTGTACCCCTGGAACCAATGTTAAAGTGCCTACAGCCCAATATTTTTTTATGTTAGGCCTTCGAAGCCTGTCTGCGGTCCGTTCTTTCTACTACTCCTCCACTGACCAGACCACTGCTGCCCGTGTACCCCTGGAACCAATTTAAAAGTGCCTACAGCCCAATGTTTTTTATGTTAGGCCTTCGAAGCCTGTCTGCGGTCCCTTCTTTCTACTACTACTCCACTGACCAGACTAATGCTGCCCGTGTACCCCTGGAACCAATTATAAAGTGCCTACAGCCCAATTTTGTTTATGTTAGGCCTTCGAAGCCTGTCTGCGGTCCCTCCTTCCACTAGGCCTCCACTGACCTGTCTACTGCTGCCCGTGTACCCCTGGAACCAATTATAAAGTGCCTACAGCCCAATTTTTTTTATGTTAGGCCTTCGAAGCCTGTCTGCGTTCCCTCCATCCACTAGGCCTCCACTGACCTGTCTACTGCTGCCCGTGTACCCCTGGAACCAATTATAAAGTGCCTACAGCCCAATTTTTTTTATCTTAGGCTTTCGAAGCCTGTCTGCGGTCCCTCCTTCCACTAGGCCTCCACTGACCTGTCTACTGCTGCCCATGTACCCCTGGAACCAATGTTAAAGTGCTTACAGCCCAATATTTTTTTATGTTAGGCCTTCGAAGCCTGTCTGCGCCCGTTCTTTCTACTACTCCTACACTGACCAGACCACTGCTGCCCGAGTACCCCTGGAACCTATTTAAAAGTGCCTACAGCCCAATATATTTTTATGTTAGGCCTTCGAAGCCTGTCTGCGGCCTGTTGTTTCTACTACTACTACACTGACCAGTCTACTGCTGCCCGTGTACCCCTGGAACCAATGTTAAAGTGCCTACAGCCCAATTTTTTTTATGTTAGGCCTTCGAAGCCTGTCTGCGGTCCCTCCTTCCACTAGGCCTCCACTGACCTGTCTACTGCTGCCCTTGTTCTCCTGGAACCAATGTTAAATTGCCTACAGCCAAATTTTATTATGTTAGGCCTTCGAAGCCTGTCTGCGGTCCCTCCTTCCACTAGGCCTCCACTGACCTGTCTACTGCTGCCCGTGTACCCCTGGAGCCAATGTTAAAGTGCCTACAGCCCAATATTTTTTTATGTTAGGCCTTCGAAGCCTGTCTGCGGCCCGTTCTTTCTACTACTACTACACTGACGAGTCTACTGCTGCCCGTGTACCCCTGGAACCAATGTTAAAGTGCCTATAGGCCTTCGAAGCCTGTCTGCAGCCCGTTCTTTCTACTACTCCTACACTGACCAGACCACTGCTGCCTGTGTACCCCTGGATCCTATTTAAAAGTGCCTACAGCCCAATATTTTATTATGTTAGGCCTTCGAAGCCTGTCTGCGGCCCGTTCTTTCTACTACTCCTACACTGCCCAGACCACTGCTGGCCGTGTACCCCTGGAACCTATTTAAAAGTGCCTACAGCCCAATATTTTTTTATGTTAGGCCTTCGAAGCCTGTCTGCGGCCCATTCTTTCTACTACTATTACTACAATGACCAGACCACTGCTGTCTGTGTACCCCTGGAACCTATTTAAAAGTGCCTACAGCCCAATATTTTTTTATGTTAGGCCTTCGAAGCCTGTCTGCGGCCCGTTCTTTCTACTACTCCTACACTGACCAGTCTACTGCTGCCCGTGTACCCCTGGAACCAATGTTAAAGTGCCTACAGCCCAATATTTTTTTATGTTAGGCCTTCGAAGCCTGTCTGCGGCCCGTTCTTTCTACTACTCCTACACTGACCAGACCACTGCTGCCCGTGTACCCCTGGAACCTATTTAAAAGTGCCTACAGCCCAATATTTTATTATGTTAGGCCTTCGAAGCCTGTCTGCGGCCCGTTCTTTCTACTACTCCTCCACTGACCAGACCACTGCTGCCCGTGTACCCCTGGAACCTATTTTTAATTGCATAGAGCATCCTTTTTTTAATAGTAGGCGTACAAAGTCTGCCTGCGGTCCACTATTGAAATTGTCCTCCACTGCCCAGAGCAATGCTGCCTGTGTACCCCTGTAACCTTTTTTAAGCTGCAGTGAGCCACATTTTTGGTTTAAGGCCTACTACCTGTGTCTGTCTGCGCCACTCAATACAGCTGTGTTCCTTTGAAAAAAGCTGAGCGTCAATAGTCTTGTTTTCAGCCTCTAGGAATTTTAAAACTGCATTGGGGCTACAACTTTGGTAGGGCCTACTAACGGTGTCTGCCGCCCCAAGGTGTGCCCCAGGTTTTGTCCACATTGCTTCGATCTTCCTACTCTCGTTTAGTAGTTGTTGCAAACTACACTGCATTAGGCCTACAAATTTGGTATGGGGTGTAGAGAGACGGTGTGTTACACTCCAAGGTGTTCCCCAGGTTTCGTCCACATTGCTTCGATCTTCCTACTCTCGTTTAGTAGTTGGTGAAAACTACACTGCATTAGGCCTACAAATTGGGTATGGGGTGTAGAGACGGTGTGTTCCACTCCAAGGTGTTCCCCAGGTTTCCTTGCCATTGCTTCGGTCTTCCGACTCTCGTATAGTAGTTGTTGGAAACTACACTGCATTAGGCCTACAAATTGGGTATGGGGTGTAGAGACGGTGTCTTCCACTCCAAGGTGTTCTCCAGGTTGCCTTTCCTGAGCTTCTATCTTCAGGCTCTTGTTAAATAGTGGTTAAATGGAACAACTGCATTTGGCGTACTAGTTGGTTTGGGGCCTACTAACAGTGTCTGCCGCTCCTTGCTGTTCTCCTGGTTTCCTGTCCTGAAATTCCATTTTCAGGCTCTCGTTAAGTAGTTGTTAATGTTAGACTGCATTTGGCCTACTAGTTGGGTTGGGGCCTACTATCGGTGTCTGCCACTCCTTGCTGTTCTCCTCCACTGAACAAAGCTGTGCCGCCTGTTTACTATGGTTGCCAATTTTGAACTGCATTTCGACTACTTACTGATTTGGGCCTACTCTCTGTGTCAGCCTCTCATTCCAGTTGTCCTCCACTGCAATGCCCCCTGGTTAGTCCTGTGTTACCAATTTTGAACTGCATTTAGCCCACTTTATTCTTTGGGCCTATATCTGTGTTTACTCCTCATCCTGCCCATTGCCCAGCCAGTGGTAGATGAGTCTGCTGGTACATTGACCCATAACGCAACATTCCCCGTGCACGCTACACAGCAAGATTGTGACCCTGCTGAAAGTCAGGTTCCTCTTCCCGCATACCATACCACCTTACACGGGGACAAAGAGGAAGGTGCAGATGAAAGTGCAGGTTCCTTCATCAGGTGGGGGGAGGAATACTAGTTGGCGACGTCACTGGCACAGGGCCTCTCATAGTACGCAAAAGTGTTGCTGCCGATGGGAGGCGCCCCCGCCGTGCAAACACACCGCTGTACTTTGAGGGGCCCTGTGCCAGTGCCAATGCCAACGAGTGGGCCCCCCCTGCTTGCTCAGGATCACAGCACTTGCAGTTTATTGCTGCTTTGCTGAGATGTGCCTCCCTCTCTTTTCCGGCATGTGGAGGATCCGGCATTAGGTCCATAAGAAGCAATTTAATATCAGCTCTATTGTCATCATGGAAGAAGCTGCGTATCTTAATTATATATATATATATATATATATATATATAGATAAGAAAAAACGATAGCAGCACAATGCTCACCGGTGGGTGCCAAGCCTCCTGGATAGGACCATCCACATGTCCAACCACGTAATATGTCAAGCAGAAAAAGACCCATTGAAGCGCTTTGCGCGAAACGGCCGTAGTCCTTACCGCTTCCCCGCACCCTCTCCTGTTCACGTCCTGCCGCCTCTCCATGTGTACCTGATTGCTGTTTGTAGCAAATAAAGGACTTCATCACAGCATTTCTAGGGGTGAGTGCCATATTTTCTCTTCTGATATACCGTCAAAGAAGTCAGCACTCCAACAACAAATCAAGGTGAAAAAAGGCTGAGAAAGGCTCAGTGCGAGCCGTAACATCGCGAGATGTGGGTCTGAAATAAACTTCACAGCCTTTTTTCACCTTGATTTGTTGTTGGAGTGCTGCCTTCTTTTTCTGCTTGGCGTATGTATATATATAGATATATATATATACATATATATATAATGTTATTACTTCTCTTTCCATGTGACTTATTATGGATTTTTGTAATTATTATACTGACTGTTGTGAATTCTGTTGTCGGGCTCCCTCCTGTGGTCACAAGTGGTACTTCGGCTGGTTCTGTCCATGGACTTCCTCTGGTGGGTGTTTCTGAGTTTCCTTCCACAGGTGACGAGGTTAATTCGTTAGCTGGCTGCTCTATTTAACTCCACTTAGATCTCTGCTCCAGGCCACCTGTCAATGTTCCAGTATTGGTCTAGTTCACTCCTGGATCGTTCTTGTGACCTGTCTTCCCAGCAAAAGCTAAGTTCCAGCTGGTATTTCTTTGGGTTGCTATTTTTCTGTCCAGCTTGCTATTATTATTGTTGTCTTGCTTGCTGGAAGCTCTGGGACGCAGAGGGAGCGCCTCAGCACCGTGAGTCGGTGCGGAGGGTCTTTTTGCGCCCTCTGCGTGGTCTTTTTGTAGGTTTTTGTGCTGACCGCAAAGTACCTTTCCTATCCTCGGTCTGTTCAGTAAGTCGGGCCTCACTTTGCTAAATCTATTTCATCTCTGTGTTTGTATTTTCTTCTTTACTCACAGTCATTATATGTGGGGGGCTGCCTTTTCCTTTGGGGAATTTCTCTGAGGCAAGCTAGGCTTTATTTTTCTATCTTCAGGGCTAGCTAGTTTCTTAGGCTGTGCCGAGTTGCATAGGGAGCGTTAGGCGCAATCCACGGCTATTTCTAGTGTGTCTGATAGGATTAGGGATTGCGGTCAGCTGAGTTCCCACGTCCCAGAGCTCATCCTTTATTATCAGTTACTATCAGGTCATTCCGTGTGCTCTTAACCACCAGGTCCATTATTGTCCTGACCACCAGGTCATAACAACTGACTGCTGGTTAGTTATTTATTGTTGTATGCCGTGGCGTTTTGCCCCTCTTGATCTATGTATTACCGCGGTCATGTGTCCAGACTCCTCCCCATTGGCCTTTCTTCTATTGGGATTTGGTACTTTTATGTCCTCACTACATTGGCGGTAGTGCGCATGCGCAGACGCGGTCTGCCGACTCCTGCTCCCGGGCGGCGTCCTTACTGCCTCCTACGTGTGACCAGGGGTTTTCCCCGCTCGCACGGTATGATGCAGGACGCCACTTTCTGGTGTAGGACCTGCGGCCCGATCTGCGCATGCGCCGTATATGCCACTTGCTATTGGCTGATTCCTAGCATGTGATACATCACATGTCCTAGGACGGCCCTTTTTAAGGTCCTTCTCAGCAACATTCACTATCCCCTTGATAAAGCGGTTATATGGAATAAGCGAAACGTACGTCGGGGGTCTTTTTATCCTGGTTCCGGTCCGGTGTGCGGTGTAGCCCTTCTTATCTGCGGTAAGCCCCAATATTTCACTATTAGTGACGATTTGTCACTTTATTATATGTACTACTGGCTTCCTGCAGCGCTGTGTATTTTCAGTCTGTTGTATCAGACTGTTTTGGATTTTTTTTTTTTTGTGCTCCCGCACACTGGGTGGATACTGGTTTCCCGTGTTTCCATATTTTCTTGCACTTTATATTGTGTTCTCTGCTTATATACTATCATCTTACGTCACTTACTGTATGTATATTTATACCCTGTATTTGTAATAAATTTCTATACCTATTATACTCCTGGTTCTCTGTTGTGAATTCTGTGGCAGAGCTCCCTCCTGTGGTCACAAGTGGTACTTTGGCTGGTTCTCTCTGTGAGCTTCCGTTGGTGGAGGAAAGTGGTACTGCGGCTTCTGAGTTTCCTTCCTCAGGTGATGTGGGGAAGTCGTTAGGTGCTGCTCTATTTAACTCCACCTAGTGCTTTGATCCTGGCCTCCAGTCAATGTTCTAGTATTGGACCTGTTTCCTCCTGGATCGTTCCTGTGGCCTGCTGCTCTAGCTAAGTTCCTCTTTGCTATTTGTTTGCTGTTTTTTTCTGTCCAGCTTGTCAATTTGTTTTTTTCTGCTTGCTGGAAGCTCTGGGACGCAGAGGGTGTACCTCCGTGCCGTTAGTTCGGTACGGAGGGTCTTTTTGCCCCCTTTGCGTGGTTTTTGTAGGGTTTTGTGTTGACCGCAGAGTTACCTTTCCTATCCTCGCTCTGTTCAGAAAGTTGGGCCTCACTTTGCTAAATCTATTTCATCTCTACGTTTGTCTTTTCATCTTAACTCACAGTCATTATATGTGGGGGCTGCCTTTTCCTTTGGGGTATTTCTCTGAGGCAAGGTAGGCTTATTTTCTATCTTCAGGCTAGCTAGTTTCTCAGGCCGTGCCGAGTTGCATAGGGAGCGTTAGGTGCAATCCACGGCTGCCTTTAGTGTGGTTGGAGAGGATTAGGGATTGCGGTCAACAGAGTTCCCACGTCTCAGAGCTCGTTCTTGTTTTTTGGGTTATTGCCAGGTCACTGTATGTGCGCTGACCTCTATGTCCATTGTGGTACTGAATTACCTTTCATAACAGTTCTCCTGTTTATATAGTTATATATGGTTGGTTTTTATGTAGTTATGACACTCAGCCCCAGTTTTATGACCAAATTTTTGGGTCTGGTGCGCTCCAGCACTATTTAGGACCTTTTCATGGGCATATGTACCTATTTCAAGGGTGCGTCTACACTTATTTTGTGATATACCTATTAATCATATGAGCTATATTTGGCTTTTTGATGGGTGTGTATTATAGAATTCAATATAACATAATATAATATATAATAAAATGGTTATATATTTAATATATATGTTTCTTGCTCTATTGCTCTTTGTAGGCTACTTGTCAGTGGCCATGTTAATAACTATCACTTAGGGCATTCATTTTTCTACCCCCTTCATTGCCATATTGAGCTCTATTGGCTCGTTTATTCCTGAGCTTCTAGCATATGGTATTCGCATGCCATGCTCTCTCATGCAGGCCGTCTTGTTTTTGCAGCCATGGCGCATGCGCGCTTCCTCTCATGCCTTTGTCATTATCTGCTGCTGGTGGCAGCGCACGCGCTTTGCTACTCTTGCATTTCTAGCTTGTCCACTTTGCGCATGCGCCCGAACATACCATAGCAGCGGCACATACTTCTGGACACAGTCAACTATTCGCGTCCTAACCATTCTCACGCAGCTGGCCCTGGAACTTCATTAACCGGCGCCATGACTTCACACCGGTATGGTTTCTCCTCATCATCAATGTGTATATTTAAACCTGATGTGCTCACCTCATGGTCACTCTCCCTGACCAAGCTGCGGTAGCAGTGATACGCGTGGGGCCTTCACCTCAACCCCTCTCAATCCTTCACCAGGATTCCATGCTTATATGGCTTTATTTCATAGCCTTTTATGAGCTGGCTATTTGGCTTTACCCACTTACATCTCACAGGCTATTGTAGCCTTTTTCTTGACCTCTACACTCCACCACGAGTGACCACCAATCAGGATGTATACTTACCTTTCTCCCAGTGTTGCTTTACATCCCATCATTGGGTTATTCTCTCCTTTCTTCCTCCTTATCTATAGTGTTTCATATTGGTTGAATTTATCCCCAGATTACCAAGGACAATACACCGGAGATTTAGGAGCCAGGACAAACAATCATATGTTTCTTTAATGATGGTAGAGGCCTTTAGTGGCACACTGTGGACAACAGCCATGTCTTTGTACACCAACTAAGGTGTATTGTATTTATCATATATACTGTTGTGTTGACATTATTATTGGGATGTTCTGTAGGGTGCCATCAGCACATGTTCTTGTTAAATTTATAGATTTATCATCATGGTGTAGATATGCTATTATTGAGCTTTTCACAAGTGTGTGAACTAACCATTTGATTATTTCATCAATTTCATTCTATGGCCTTTTTGGCCTGGTATTTGGGGGTGTTGGTATATCGGTCTTGCTATATGTATTTTAAATGTTTTTAATCTTTGTCTTGTTTTGAGGTGCAATAAAGATTTTTCTTATATTTTACAACGTTGTGGATGTGCATACCATCATTAGTCTAGTCTTTTTTCTTCTTCTTGTTCAGTCTGAAAATAAAGACATTTTTATGTTGAACTTTCTGTGGTCCCTGCCTATCTGTCGCATTGTGCCAACCCCACTGCACTACAGCGCAAAAACTGCAAGCAGACACCTGTTCAACCACATCGCAATGCAACCCCAGCCACCAAAACCGACGACAAAGGAGGTCCACGGTTGTCTTACCACCTAGATGACCAGCAAGTACAGAATTATGATGTTCCCTAATTACTTTACGGCACAAATCAGATGGTACAAATACATCTCTCACTCCAGATCAGGGTATAAGGCTAAAATGACTACCCCCTTCTGCAAAATTGGGGCAGGGTCCTCATGGTCACCACCACTAGGGAAGCTCTGGGACAAAACATCTGCATTGGTGTTTTTAACTACTGGGTAGAAAGTAACCATCTAGTTCAACCCATAGCCTAACCTAACATGCCCTAACATGTTGATCCAGAGGAAGGCAAAAAAAAACCATGTGGCAAAGAGTAAGCTCCACATTGGGGAAAAAAATTCCTTCCCGACTCCACATACGGCAATCAGACTAGTTCCCTGGATCAACGCCCTATCAAGGAATCTAGTATATATACCCTGTAACATTATACTTTTCAAGAAAGGCATCCAGTCCCCTCTTAAATTTAAGTAATGAATCACTCATTACAACATCATACAGCAGAGAGTTCCATAGTCTCACTGCTCTTACAGTAAAGAATCCGCGTCTGTTATTATGCTTAAACCTTCTTTCCTCCAGACGTAGAGGATGCCCCCTTGTCCCTGTCTCAGGTCTATGGTTAAAAAGATCATCAGAAAGGTCTTTGTACTGTCCCCTCATATATTTATACATTAAAATAAGATCAACCCTTAGTCTTCATTTTTCCAAACTAAATAGCCCCAAGTGTCATAACCTATCTTGGTATTGCAAATCCCCCAGTTCTCTAATAACCTTGGTCGCTCTTCTCTGCACCCGCTCCAGTTCAGCTATGTTTTTCTTATACACCGGAGACCAGGACTGTGTACAGTATTCTAAGTGTGGTCGAACTAGTGACTTGTATAGAGGTAAAATTATGTTCTCCTCATGAGCATCTATGCCTCTTTTAATGCATCCCATTATTTTATTTGCCTTAGTAGCAGCTGCCTGACACTGGCCACTGAATATGAGTTTGTCATCCACCCATACACCCAGGTCTTTTTCATTGACGGTTTTGCCCAGAGTTTTAGAATTAAGCACATAGTTACACATCTTATTACTTCTACCCAAGTGCATGACCTTACATTTATCCCCATTAAAGCTCATTTGCCATTTATCAGCTCAACCTTCTAGGTTACATAAATCATCCTGTAATATAAACTTGCCCTCCCCTGTATTGATTGCAGAGTTTAGAGTCATCTGCAAATATTGAAATTCTACTCTGAATGCCCCCTACAAGGTCATTAATAAATATGTTAAAAAGAAGAGGGCCCAATACTGACCCCTGTGGTACCCCACTGCTAACCGCGACCCAGTCCGAGTGTGTTCCATTAATAACCACCCTTTGTTTCCTATCCCTGAGCCAGCTCTCAACCCACTTGCACATATTTTCCCCTATCCTCATTATTCTCATTTTATGTATCAACCTTTTGTGTGGCACCATATCAAAATCTTTTGAAAAGTCCATATACACTACATCTACTGGGTTCCCTTGGTCCAGTCCGGAACTTACCTCTTCATAGAAGCTGATCAAATTAGTCTGCATGAACGGTCCCTAGTAAACCCGTGCTGATACTGGGTCATGAGGTTATTCCTCTTCAGATACTCCAGTATAGCATCCCTTAGAATTCCCTGCAGGATTTTACCCACAGTAGAGGTTAAGCTTACTGGCCTATAATTACCGAGTTCAGTTTTTGTCCCCTTTTTGAATATTGGCACCACATTTGCTATACGCCAGTCCTGTGGCACAGACCCTGTTATTATGGACTCTTTGAAGTTTAAAAATAATGGTCTATCAATGACTGTACTTAATTCCTGCAGTACTCGTGGGTGTATCCCATCCGGGCCCAGAGATTTGTCAATTTTAGTGATTTTTAGGCTCCGCTGTACTTACTGCTGGGTTAAGCAGGTGACATTTAATGTGGAATTTTTGTTGTCACTGATCATATTGTCTGCCATGGGATTTTCTTGTGTAAATACTGATGAAAAAAAGTCATTTAGCATATTGGCTTTTTCCTCATCCTCATCCACCATTTCACCCAGACTATTTTTAAGGGGGCCAACACTATCATTTTTTAGTTTCTTACTATTCACGTAGTTAAAGAATATTTTGGGATTATTTTTACTCTCTCTGGCAATGAGTCTCTCTGTCTCAATCTTTGCTGCCTTGATTTGCGTTTTACAGACTTTATTTAATTTTTTGTATTTATTTAATGCCTCATCACTACCTACTTCCTTTAATTCTCTAAATGCTTTCTTTTTGTCACTTATTGCGCCCCTTACAGTAAAGAACAGGAACCACGTAGCTTGTCTAGGGTTGAGACGTTTAGCCGATTGAAGATATGACAGGTTCTTGTGGTCCGTGATAACAGTAATAGGATGGACTGCTCTCTCCAACCAATGTTGCCATTCCTCAAAAGCCAATTTAATTGCCAAAAGCTCCCTATTACCCACATCATAATTTCTCTCAGCCAAGGATAATTTTTGGGGGAAAAGAAGGGGCATGGATGCCATTTACCAGAAGACAGACCCTGAGACAATACAGCCCCAACCCCCACCTCCAACGCATCCACTTCTACAATAAAAGGTTTAGAAACATCGAGTTGACTGATTATAGGTGCAGCGTCGAAACAACTCTTTAAGGAGGAAAAAGCCTGATGAGCAGCATACGACCATTTAGAAAAATCAGACCCCTTCCTTGTCATGTCAGTAAGGGGTCTCACCATTGCCGAATTTGGTACCGAGTCCGGTACTTAAGGGGATATGTTACGGCAGCAACCCAGTCCGTGGCATTGGGCGCCCATGTAAAAGGGAGGGGTACACACGCAGAAGTGGTCTGGTCAGTGGAGGACTATTGGAAGGAGGGACCGCAGACAGGCTTAGTAGGCCTAACATAACAAAAGTGGGCTGTAGGCACTTTAAAATAGGTTCCAGGGGTACACGGGCAGCAGTGGTCTGGTCAGTGGAGGACTATTGGAAGGAGGGACCGCAGACAGGCTTAGTAGGCCTAACATAACAAAAGTAGGGTGTAGGCACTTTAAAATAGGTTCCAGGGGTACACGCGCAACAGTGGTCTGGTCAGTGGAGGACTATTGGAAGGAGGGACCGCAGACAGGCTTAGTAGGCCTAACATAACAAAAGTAGGCTGTAGGCACTTTAAAATAGGTTCCAGGGGTACACGCGCAGCAGTGGTGTGGTCAGTGGAGGACTATTGGAAGGAGGGCCCGCTGACAGGCTTAGTAGGCCTAACATAACAAAATTAGGCTGTAGGCACTTTAAAATAGGTTCCAGGGGTACACGGGCAGCAGTGGAGTGGTCAGTGGAGGACTATTGGAAGGAGGGACCGCAGACAGGCTTATTAGGCCTAACATAACAAAAGTAGGCTGTAGGCACTTTAAAATAGGTTCCAGGGGTACACGGGCAGCAGTGGTGTGGTCACTGGAGGACTATTGGAAGGAGGGACCGCAGACAGGCTTAGTAGGCCTAACATAACAAAAGTAGGCTGTAGGCACTTTAAAATAGGTTCCAGGGGTACACGGGCAGCAGTGGTCTGGTCAGTGGAGGACTATTGGAAGGAGGGACCGCAGACAGGCTTAGTAGGCCTAACATAACAAAAGTAGGCTGTAGGCACTTTAAAATAGGTTCCAGGGGTACACGGGCAGCAGTGGTCTGGTCAGTGGAGGACTATTGGAAGGAGGGACCGCAGACAGGCTTAGTAGGCCTAACATAACAAAAGTAGGCTGTAGGCACTTTAAAATAGGTTCCAGGGGTACACGCGCAGCAGTGGTGTGGTCAGTGGAGGACTATTGGAAGGAGGGCCCGCAGACAGGCTTAGTAGGCCTAACATAACAAAATTAGGCTGTAGGCACTTTAAAATAGGTTCCAGGGGTACACGGGCAGCAGTGGAGTGGTCAGTGGAGGACTATTGGAAGGAGGGACCGCAGACAGGCTTATTAGGACTAACATAACAAAAGTAGGCTGTAGGCACTTTAAAATAGGTTCCAGGGGTACACGGGCAGCAGTGGTGTGGTCACTGGAGGACTATTGGAAGGAGGGACCGCAGACAGGCTTAGTAGGCCTAACATAACAAAAGTAGGCTGTAGGCACTTTAAAATAGGTTCCAGAGGTACACGGGCAGCAGTGGTCTGGTCAGTGGAGGACTATTGGAAGGAGGGACCGCAGACAGGCGTAGTAGGCCTAACATAACAAAAGTAGGCTGTAGGCACTTTAAAATAGGTTCCAGGGGTACACGGGCAGCAGTGGTCTGGTCAGTGGAGGACTATTGGAAGGAGGGACCGCAGACAGGCTTAGTAGGCCTAACAAAACAAAATTAGGCTGTAGGCACTTTAAAATAGGTTCCAGGGGTACACGGGCAGCAGTGGAGTGGTCAGTGGAGGACTATTGGAAGGAGGAACCGCAGACAGGCTTAGTAGGCCTAACATAACAAAAGTAGGCTGTAGGCACTTTAAAATAGGTTCCAGGGGTACACGGGCAGCAGTGGAGTGGTCAGTGGAGGACTATTGGAAGGAGGGACCGCAGACAGGCTTATTAGGCCTAACATAACAAAAGTAGGCTGTAGGCACTTTAAAATAGGTTCCAGGGGTACACGGGCAGCAGTGGTCTGGTCAGTGGAGGACTATTGGAAGGAGGGACCGCAGAAAGGCTTAGTAGGCCTAGCATAACAAAAGTAGGCTGTAGGCACTTTAAAATAGGTTCCAGGGGTACACGGGCAGCAGTGGTCTGGTCAGTGGAGGACTATTGGAAGGAGGGACCGCAGACAGGCTTAGTAGGCCTAACATAACAAAAGTAGGCTGTAGGCACTTTAAAATAGGTTCCAGGGGTACACGCGCAACAGTGGTCTGGTCAGTGGAGGACTATTGGAAGAAGGGACCGCAGACAGGCTTAGTAGGCCTAACATAACAAAAGTGGGCTGTAGGCACTTTAAAATAGGTTCCAGGGGTACACGCGCAGCAGTGGTCTGGTCAGTGGAGGACTATTGGAAGGAGGGACCGCAGACAGGCTTAGTAGGCCTAACATAACAAAAGTGGGCTGTAGGCACTTTAAAATAGGTTCCAGGGGTACACAGGCAGCAGTGGTCTGGTCAGTGAAGGACAATTTCTATTATGGACCGCAGACAGACTTAGTAGGCCTAACATAACAAAAGTAGGCTCTATGCACTTGGAGTTATCTTGCAGGGGTACACAGGCAGCATTGGTGTTGTCAGCGGAGGCCGATTGTAAGGAGTGTCTGACAGTTAGTACTTCCAAAAAATAAATAGATGTTAATGTCTCGCAATAAAACAAAAACAAAAAACAAAAGGGTGGCATACTTAGGTACAGGGGTGGGCTCCTCTGCTGAGTTTCAGACCTAGTAATTTGGCGCTAAGTATTTACTGGTGTAAATATAGGACACTGCCCCTGACTATTTTAAGTAGCATCATACATGTTAACACATTGGTATTGTCAGTGCCAGGCATTGAAGGATGTCAGCGCATAGACTAGACATTGATGGAGCTGTGAGAGATAATTTTGCAAATCGTAGAGCACTGTTTGAGCTTGGGGGGGAACTCTCTTGTGGCCGGCGGTACAGGCCCAGGGCCCCTCATGTTACAATGGTGCGTCTGACGTTGGTTGCGCGCCACCACCGCCAGAAACACTTTATTGTACTATGAGGGACCCAGTGGCAGTGCCATCGACCAAAAGCGTGCACACCCACCTCTTCAGACAATTGGCACTCTCACGGGTGCTTGCGCCAAGTGGCGAGACCGCAGCCCCGTGGGGGGAGTTTGCCCATTTAGGGAGGTGTAAACATGTCGTATGCTGGACAAACAGCTGCTGCAAATTACGAGATTGGAAAACTCAGTCAGTCCAGTCCACAAGCAAGACCTTTTCATAGGAAAGCTAGGTGTCAGCCGGGAAAGGTGGGGCAAAATAATTCGAAATCCAGGAGTGGTTCATTTTAATGAAGGTTAGATCATCAACATTTTGGGTAGCCAGACGAGTCCTTTTTTCGGTTAATATTAAACCAGCAGCACTGAATACTCTTTCTGATAGCACACTAGCTGCTGGGCAAGCAAGCTCCTGCAATGCATATTCTGCCAATTCTGGCCAGGTGTCTAATTTGGATGCCCAGTAATCAAATGGGAATGACGGTTGAGGGAGAACATCGATATGGATGAAAAATAGTTAGTAACCATACTGGACAAATGTTGCCTCCTGTCACTTTTAATTGATGCAGCAGTACCTGTCCTGTCTGCGGTCATAGCAAATTCACTCCACAACCTGGTCAGAAAACCCCTCTGTCCAACGCCACTTCTGATTTCTGCACCTCTAACACTTCTGGTCTGCTGCCCCCTGCAGCTCGTGTGAGAACGATCACGGGCACTGTGTGCTGGGAATGCCTGAAGCAAACGGTCAACAAGAGTTGATTGTTTGGTTGCTAATATTAGTTCCAAGTTCTCATGTGGCATAATATTTTGCAATTTGCCTTTATAGCGAGGATCAAGGAGGCAGGCCAACCAGTAATCGTCATCGTTCATCATTTTAGTAATGCGTGTGTCCCTTTTGAGGATACGTAAGGCATAATCCACCATGTGGGCCAAAGTTCCAGTTGTCAAATCTGCGGTTGTGCTTGGTTGAGGGGCAGTTGCAGGCAAATCTACGTCACTTGTGTCCCTCAAAAAAACAGAACCCGGCCTTGCCATGCCACCAATTTCCAGTGGCCCTGGGAAAGCTTCCTCATTAACAATATACTCATCCCCATCATCCTCCTCGTCCTCCACCTCCTCTTCGCCCGCTACCTCGTCCTGTACACTGCCCTGACCAGACAATGGCTGACTGTCATCAAGGCTTTCCTCTTCCTCTGCTGCAGACGCCTGATCCTTTATGTGCGTCAAACTTTGCATCAGCAGACGCATTAGGGGGATGCTCATGCTTATTATGGCGTTGTCTGCACTAACCAGCCGTGTGCATTCCTCAAAACACTGAAGGACTTGACACATGTCTTGTATCTTCGACCACTGCACACCTGACAACTCCATGTCTGCCATCCTACTGCCTGCCGGTGTATGTGTATCCTCCCAGAAAAACATAACAGCCCGCCTCTGTTCGCACAGTCTATGAAGCATGTGCAGTGTTGAGTTCCACCTTGTTACAACGTCTATGATTAGGCGATGCTGGGGAAGGTTCAAAGACTGCTGATAGGTCTGCATACGGCTGGAGTGTACGGGCGAACGGCGGATATGTGAGCAAAGTCCACGCACTTTGAGGAGCAGGTCGGATAACCCCGGATAACTTTTCAGGAAGCACTGCACCACCAGGTTTAAGGTGTGAGCCAGGCAAGGAATGTGTTTCAGTTGGGAAAGGGCAATGGCAGCCATGAAATTCCTTCCGTTATCACTCACTACCTTGCCTGCCTCAAGAAGTACAGTGCCCAGCCATGACTGCGTTTCTTTCAGCAAGAACTCGGACAGAACTTCCGCAGTGTGTCTGTTGTCGCCCAAACACTTCATAGCCAATACAGCCTGCTGACGCTTGCCAGTAGCTGCCCCATAATGGGACACCTGGTGTGCAACAGTGGCAGCTTCGGATGGAGTGGTTGTGCGACTGCGGTCTGTGGACGAGCTCTCGCTTCTGTAGGAGGACGAGGAGGAGGGGGGGCGAACGGCTACAGCCAACTGTTTCCTAGACCGTGGCCTAGGCAGAACTGTCCCAATATTGCTGTCCCCTGCATCCACCACATTCAACCAGTGTGCCGTGATGGACACGTAACGTCCCTGGCCATGCCTACTGGTCTATGCATCTGTTGTCAGGTGCACCTTTGTACTCACAGATTGCCTGAGTGCATGAACGATGCGCTCTTTAACATGATGGTGGAGGGCTGGGATGGCTTTTCTCGAAAAGTGTCGACTGGGTAGCTCGTAGCGTGGTACAGCGTAGTCTATCAGGGCTTTGAAAGCTTTGCTTTCAACTAACCGGTAGGGCATCATCTCTAACGAGATTAGTCTAGCTATGTGGGCGTTCAAACCCTGTGTACGCGGATGCGAGGATGAGTACTTCCTTTTTCTAACAAGAGTCTCATGTAGGGTGAGCTGGACTGGAGAGCTGGAGATCGTGGAACTAGCGGGGTGCCGGTGGACATGGCAGACTGAGAGACGGTTGGAGACGGTATTCTTGTCGGTGCCCTACATGCAGTGTTTCCTACTACGAAACTGGTGATTCCCTGACCCTGACTGCTTTGGCCTGGCAACGAAACCTGCACAGATACTGCAGGTGGTGCGGAAAATGGTGGCTTTACAGTGACGGAAGGGATGTAGCGTTGCTGACTAGCTTCATTGGCTGAGGGTGCTACAACCTTAAGGGACGTTTGGTAGTTAGTCCAGGCTTGCAAATGCATGGTGGTTGTATTGAGACTTTTCAGATTCTGACCTCTGCTTAAGTTAGTTGAACATTTTTGACAGATGACTTTGCGCTGATCAATTGGATGTTGTTTAAAAAAAATGCCAGACTGCACTCTTTCTAGCATCGGATACCTTTTCAGGCATTGCAGACTGAGCTTCTTTAACCGGATGGCCACGCTGTCCTCCAACTGGTTTTGGCTTTGCCACGCGTTTTGGGCCAGATACGGGCCCGGCAGATGGAACCTGTTGCGATGTTGATGCCTGCTGCGGCCCCTCCTCCTCCACTTCAGAACTACTGTCGCCTGCACCCTGTTCCCCCAATGGCTGCCAATCGGGGTCAACAACTGGGTCATCTATGACCTCCTCTTCTATCTCATGTGCAACTTCGTCTGTGTTACCGTGTAAGCCGGTGGTATAGCGTTCGTGACGGGGCACCATATTCTCATCAGGGTCTGATTCTGGATCAGTACACTGCGAGGGCAATGTTGTGGTCTGAGTCAAAGGAACAGCATATTAATCTGGCTCTGGCTGTGCATCTGTGCACTCCATGTCCGATTCAACTTGTAATGGGCATGGCCTGTTAACTGTTTCACTTTCTAACCCAGGAACGGTATGTGTAAAGAGCTCTGTTGTGAATTCTGTGGCTGAATTCACTCCTGTGGTCACAAGTGGTACTGCAGCTTCTGAGCTTCCTCCCTCAGGTGTTCTGGTGAGCTCGTTGGCTGCTTTTTGCTTTTGTTGCTACTTTTTCTGTCCAGCTTGTCTATTCGTTTTTGCTGGAAGCTCTGAGACGCAAAGGGTGCACCGCCGTGCCGTTAGTTCGGCACGGTGGGTCTTTTTGCCCCCTTTGCGTGGTTTTTTGCTTTAGGGTTTTTTGTAGACTGCAAAGTTCTCTTTGCTATCCTCGCTCTATCTAGAATATCGGGCCTCACTTTGCTGAATCTATTTCATCCGTACGTTTGTCTTTTCATCTTGCTAACAGTCATTATATGTGGGGGGCTGCCTTTTCCTTTGGGGTATTTCTCTGAGACAAGTCAGGCTTGTTTTTCTATCTTCAGGCTAGTCAGCTCCTCAGGCTGTGCCGAGTTGCATAGGTAGTGACAGGTGCAATCCACAGCTGCCTTTAGTTGTGTTTAGGATAGGTTCAGGTATTGCGGTCTACAGAGATTCCACGTCTCAGAGCTCGTTCTATTGTTTTTGGGTTATTGTCAGATCACTGTATGTGCTCTGATTGCTGGCACACTGTGTCACTGGATTGCCTACATAACAGTACAAGGAGCCTAAACCTAATGATTCTCAATAGAGGGAAAAAAGAAGTTCTGACATCATTTTTTTTTTCTCAGCTCTGTGTTCAGTCTTTTTTTTCCCCTAGACATTTGGGTGTTTCAGGACACAGGTGTGGACATGGATATTCAGGGTCTGTGCTCTTCAATGGATAATCTCGTTACAAATGTACAAAGGATTCAAGATACTATTGATCAGAAATCTATGTTAGAACCAAGAATTCCTATTCCTGATTTGTTTTTTGGTGATAGAACTAAGTTTCTTAATTTAAAAAATAATTGTAAGCTATTTCTGGCCTTGAAACCTCATTCTTCTGGTAATCCTATTCAACAGGTTTTGATCATTATTTCTTTTTTGCGCGGCGACCCTCAGGACTGGGCATTTTCTCTTGCGCCAGGAGACCCTGCATTGAGTAATGTCAATGCGTTTTTCCTGGCGCTCGGATTGCTTTACGATGAGCCTAATTCAGTGGATCAGGCTGAGAAAAATTTGCTGGCTTTGTGCCAGGGTCAGGATGATATAGAAGTATATTGTCAGAAATTTAGGAAGTGGTCAGTACTCACTCTGTGGAATGAATCTGCGCTGGCAGCTTTGTTCAGAAAGGGTCTCTCTGAGGCTCTTAAGGATGTCATGGTGGGTTTTCCTATGCCTGCTGGTTTGAATGAGTCTATGTCTTTGGCCATTCAGATCGGTCGACGCTTGCGCGAGCGTAAATCTGTGCACCATTTGGCGGTATTGTCTAAGATTAAACCTGAGCCTATGCAGTGCGATAGGACTATGACCAGAGTTGAACGGCAAGAACACAGACGTCTGAATGGTCTGTGTTTCTACTGTGGTGATTCCACTCATGCTATTTCTGATTGTCCTAAGCGCACTAAGCGGTTCGATAGGTCTGCCGTCATTGGTACTGTACAATCCAAATTCCTTCTGTCCATTACCTTGATATGCTCTTTGTCATCGTATTCTGTCATGGCGTTTGTGGATTCAGGCGCTGCCCTGAATCTGATGGATTTGGATTATGCTAAAGTTGTGGGTTTTTCTTGGAGCCTTTGCGGTGTCCTATTCCGTTGAGAGGAATTGATGCTACACCTTTGGCCAAGAATAAACCTCAGTACTGGACCCAGCTGATCATGTGCATGGCTCCTGCACATCAGGAAGTTATTCGCTTTCTGGTGCTACATAATCTGCATGATGTGGTCGTGTTGGGGTTGCCATGGCTGCAAACCCATAATCCAGTATTGGATTGGAACTCTATGTCGGTATCCAGCTGGGGTTGTCAGGGGGTACATGGTGATGTTCCATTTTTGTCTATTTCGTCATCCACTCCTTCTGAGGTCCCAGAGTTCTTGTCTGATTATCAGGATGTATTTGAAGAGCCCAAGTCCGATGCCCTACCTCCGCATAGGGATTGTGATTGTGCTATCAATTTGAATCCTGGTAGTAAATTCCCTAAAGGTCGATTATTTAATTTATCCGTGCCTGAACACGCCGCTATGCGCAGTTATGTGAAGGAATCCCTGGAGAAGGGACATATTCGCCCATCGTCATCACCACTGGGAGCAGGGTTCTTTTTTGTAGCCAAGAAGGATGGTTCGCTGAGACCATGTATTGATTACCGCCTTCTTAATAAGATCACTGTTAAATTTCAGTATCCCTTGCCATTGTTATCTGACTTGTTTGCTCGGATTAAGGGGGCTAGTTGGTTCACTAAGATAGATCTTCGTGGTGCGTATAATCTGGTGAGAATCAGGCAAGGAGATGAATGGAAAACTGCATTTAATACGCCCGAGGGTCATTTTGAGTATCTAGTGATGCCGTTCGGACTTGCCAATGCTCCATCTGGGTTTCAGTCTTTTATGCATGACATCTTCCGTGAGTATCTGGATAAATTCCTGATTGTTTACTTGGATGACATTTTGATCTTCTCAGATGATTGGGACTCTCATGTGAAGCAGGTCAGAATGGTTTTCCAGGTCCTGCGTGCTAATTCTTTGTTTGTGAAGGGATCAAAGTGTCTCTTCGGTGTGCAGAAAGTTTCATTTTTGGGGTTCATCTTTTCCCCTTCTACTATCGAGATGGATCCGGTTAAGGTCCAAGCCATCCAGGATTGGACTCAGCCGACATCTCTGAAAAGTCTGCAAAAATTCCTGGGCTTTGCTAATTTTTATCGTCGCTTCATCTGTAATTTTTCTAGCATTGCCAAACCATTGACCGATTTGACTAAGAAGGGTGCTGATTTGGTTAATTGGTCTTCTGCTGCTGTGGAAGCTTTTCAGGAGTTGAAGCATCGTTTTTGTTCTGCCCTTGTGTTGTGTCAACCAGATGTTTCTCTTCCGTTCCAGGTCGAGGTTGATGCTTCTGAGATTGGAGCAGGGGCGGTTTTGTCACAGAGAGGTTCTGGTTGCTCAGTGTTGAAACCATGTGCTTTCTTTTCCAGGAAGTTTTCGGCTGCTGAGCGTAATTATGATGTGGGCAACCGAGAGTTGCTGGCCATGAAGTGGGCATTCGAGGAATGGCGTCATTGGCTTGAAGGAGCTAAGCATCGCGTGGTGGTATTGACTGATCATAAGAACCTTACTTATCTCGAGTCTGCCAAGCGCTTGAATCCTAGACAGGCCCGTTGGTCGTTATTTTTTGCCCGCTTCGATTTTGTGATTTCGTACCTTCCGGGCTCTAAAAATGTTAAGGCGGATGCTCTGTCTAGGAGTTTTGTGCCCGACTCCCCGGGTTCATCTGAGCCGGCGAGTATCCTCAAGGAAGGAGTCATTGTGTCTGCCATCTCCCCTGATTTGCGGCGAGTGTTGCAAAAATTTCAGGCGAATAAACCTGATCGTTGTCCGGCGGAGAAACTGTTCGTCCCTGATAGGTGGACTACTAAAGTTATCTCTGAACTTCATTGTTCGGTGTTGGCTGGTCATCCTGGAATATTTGGTACCAGAGAGTTGGTGGCTAGATCCTTCTGGTGGCCATCTCTGTCACGGGATGTACGTACTTTTGTGCAGTCCTGTGGGATTTGTGCTAGGGCTAAGCCCTGCTGTTCACGTGCCAGTGGGTTGCTTTTGCCCTTGCCGGTCCCAAAGAGGCCTTGGACACATATTTCGATGGATTTCATTTCTGACCTTCCCGTTTCTCAAAAGATGTCAGTCATTTGGGTGGTCTGTGATCGCTTTTCTAAAATGGTCCATCTGGTGCCCTTGGTTAAATTGCCTTCCTCCTCTGATTTGGTGCCTTTGTTCTTCCAGCATGTGGTTCGTTTGCATGGCATTCCTGAGAATATTGTTTCTGACAGAGGTTCCCAGTTTGTTTCGAGGTTTTGGCGAGCCTTTTGTGGTAGGATGGGCATTGACCTGTCTTTTTCCTCGGCTTTCCATCCTCAGACTAATGGCCAGACCGAACGAACCAATCAGACCTTGGAGACATATCTGAGATGTTTTGTTTCTGCAGACCAGGATGATTGGGTGTCCTTTTTGCCGTTGGCTGAGTTCGCCCTTAATAATCGGGCCAGCTCGGCTACCTTGGTCTCTCCATTTTTCTGCAATTCTGGGTTCCATCCTCGTTTCTCTTCAGGACAGGTTGAGTCTTCGGACTGTCCTGGTGTGGATTCTGTGGTGGACAGGTTGCAGCAGATCTGGACTCAGGTAGTGGACAATTTGACCTTGTCCCAGGAGAAGGCTCAACTTTTCGCTAATCGCAGACGCCGTGTGGGTCCCCGACTTCGTGTTGGGGATCTGGTTTGGTTATCTTCTCGTCATATTCTTATGAAGGTTTCCTCTCCTAAATTTAAACCTCGTTTTATTGGTCCGTATAGGATTTCTGAGATTCTCAATCCTGTGTCTTTTCGTCTGACCCTCCCAGACTCCTTTTCCATACATAATGTATTCCATAGGTCGTTGTTGCGGAGATACGTGGCACCTATGGTTCCATCTGTTGAGCCTCCTGCCCCGGTTTTGGTGGAGGGGGAATTGGAGTATATTGTGGAGAAAATTTTGGATTCTCGTGTTTCTAGACGGAAACTCCAGTATCTGGTTAAATGGAAGGGTTATGCTCAGGAAGATAATTCCTGGGTTTTTGCCTCTGATGTCCATGCTCCAGATCTTGTTCGTGCCTTTCATGTGGCTCATCCTGGTCGGCCTGGGGGCTCTGGTGAGGGTTCGGTGACCCCTCCTCAAGGGGGGGGTACTGTTGTGAATTCTGTGGCTGAATTCACTCCTGTGGTCACAAGTGGTACTGCAGCTTCTGAGCTTCCTCCCTCAGGTGTTCTGGTGAGCTCGTTGGCTGCTTTGTTATTTAACTCCACCTGATTCTGTCTTCCTTGCTCCTTGACAATGTTCCAGTGTTGGACCTGAGCTTCTGGATCTTTCCTGTGGCCTGCGGCTCTGCTTAGATAAGTGCTTTTTGCTTTTGTTGCTACTTTTTCTGTCCAGCTTGTCTATTCGTTTTTGCTGGAAGCTCTGAGACGCAAAGGGTGCACCGCCGTGCCGTTAGTTCGGCACGGTGGGTCTTTTTGCCCCCTTTGCGTGGTTTTTTGCTTTAGGGTTTTTTGTAGACTGCAAAGTTCTCTTTGCTATCCTCGCTCTATCTAGAATATCGGGCCTCACTTTGCTGAATCTATTTCATCCCTACGTTTGTCTTTTCATCTTGCTAACAGTCATTATATGTGGGGGGCTGCCTTTTCCTTTGGGGTATTTCTCTGAGGCAAGTCAGGCTTGTTTTTCTATCTTCAGGCTAGTCAGCTCCTCAGGCTGTGCCGAGTTGCATAGGTAGTGACAGGCGCAATCCACAGCTGCCTTTAGTTGTGTTTAGGATAGGTTCAGGTATTGCGGTCTACAGAGATTCCACGTCTCAGAGCTCGTTCTATTGTTTTTGGGTTATTGTCAGATCACTGTATGTGCTCTGATTGCTGGCACACTGTGTCACTGGATTGCCTACATAACAGAGCTCCATGGAGTAACCTGTTGTGTCGCCTGACGCATCCTTCTCTGTTGTTGTTTTTGCTGAACAGGACAATGGAGCGACTTGTCCCTGAGCGTTAACATCCACTAACGACGCGCTGCTTTTACATTTACCAGTTTCAGAAGAGGAGGCAAAAGAGCTAGAGGCTGAGTCAGCAAGGAAAGCCAAAACTTGCTCTTGCTGCTCCAGCTTTAAAAGCGGTTTTCCTACTCCCAGAAAAGGGAGCGTTCGAGGCCTTGTGTAGCCAGATGACGAACCTGGCTCCACAGCTCGAGACTTAGGTGCTGTATTGTTTTTCCCACGACCACCTGATGCTCCATGACCACCACCACTACCATCATTACCAGCTGGCAATGAACGCCCACGGCCACGACCTCTTCCACCAGACTTCCTCATTGTTTTAAAAACGTAACCAAAGTAACGGTATTTGTTACTGTAAAACAACTTACAAGGTGAACTCAAACTTCTGTAGGATTTAGATATCCCTTTATAGGTGGGTGAGACTGCAAGGAAAATCAGGCACAATGTTACACACTCGGTTTTCTGTGGCACAAAATGAGAGAGATGCCACACACACAGGACTGTCACTCAAGCACAAATACCAATATTAATCTCCCACTATTTATTTTTTTCAGGGAGAATTTTAAAACCAAAATTAGAAAAAACAGAAACTAGGCTTTCTGTGGACCACAATTTGAGAGAGATGGCACACACGACTGGCACTCAAGCACAAATGCCAATATTAATCTTCCACTATTTATTTTTTTTCAGGGAGAATTTTAAAACCAAAATAAAAAAAATAAAAAAGTAGGTTTTCTGTGGCCCACAATTTGAGAGAGATGGCACACACGACTGGCACTGAAGCACAAATGCCAATATTAATCTCCCACTATTTATTTTTTTTCAGGGAGAATTTTAAAACCAAAATACAAAAAAATTAAAAACTAGGCATTCTGTGGCCCACAATTTGAGAGAGATGGCACGCAGGACTGTCACTCAAGCACAAATGCCAATATTAATCTCCCACTATTTATTTTTTTTCAGGGAGAATTTTAAAACCAAAATAAAAAAAATAAAAAAATAGGCTTTCTGTGGCCCACAATTTGAGAGAGATGGCACGCAGGACTGTCACTCAAGCACAAATGCCAATATTAATCTCCCACTATTTTTTTTCAGAGAGAATTTTAAAACCAAAATAAAAAAAACAGACACTAGGCTTTCTGTGGCCCACAATTCGAGAGAGATGGCACACACGACTGGCACTCAAGCACAAATGCCAATATTAATCTCCCACTATTTATTTTTTTTCAGGGAGAATTTTAAAACCAAAATTAAAAAAAAACAAAAAACTAGGCTTTCTGTGGCCCACAATTTGAGAGAGATGGCACGCAGGACTGTCACTCAAGCACAAATGCCAATATTAATCTCCCACTATTTTTTTTTTTTCAGGGAGAATTTTAAAAGCAAAATAAAAAAAAACAGACACTAGGCTTTCTGTGGCCCACAATTTGAGAGAGATGGTGTTAGGGGTCGAGTTTCCTCTGCTGCACAGGGGGAATCTCGATCCGTGTCTGCTGCGGTATTTCATTCTGCATCGGCCGCAGTGGGGTCTGCTCAGCGGAGACGTCGCTCCCAGCGTCTCGCTGAGGCTGATTCTGTGCATAGGGTCACTACTGCCTTTTCTGGCTTTCCTATGGTACCCTGCACTGATCTGCGGCGAGCAGGCTTCTCTGGGACTAAGTCCTTATTTACACACACTGAGCATGCCCAGGGCAAGATCTCCCGTTGGAGGTCGAGGGTCACATGCTCAGGTACTGCAGCGCATCCTATTGGTCCTCCAGGAAGGTCCTGAAAGGGCAAAACTTCGGTAGCAGCTTGCTGTGCTGCAACTATATAAACTGCGCATGACCGCACGGCCATGTGCTAGTATTGTTTTGATATTATGTGTGTGTGTAGATGGATGTATGTCGAAGGATGAAAGCTCCTAAATATCCCATTCCTAGTGTTGTTGTCTGTTTGTGAATGGAGGTAGCTATCTAGCGCCCGACTAGCCATCAGCACGTAACACACATCACAGCGTCCAGTTGCTGTGTCCGCCAGTACGGCGCCGTGCGCTTTCTCTGCGCTTTCCTGACCCAAGCCTGGGTGGTTAGTGGCATCCGTCAGTGCGGCACCGCACGCACTCTCGTGCCTTTATATATTATTATTTATGTTTCTCTGACACCCCAGTTGTGGTGTCGAGCGCATGAGGTCTTCTGAACTCAAATTCTCAGTCTCGGGTTTGAGATTAGAGACTCCTTGCTTGCGCTCTATGTGCGGTACCGCGGTCCTGTGACGCAACAGGGTCGCTTCCTTCACACAGGGTGAAATTAACCCATGTGTGTATTCTTATAGTACCGCCATATAGTCCGTCCTTACTAGCAGCAGGGTTATTACCTGCACAGTGGACCTCGGACTGCGAACGCACCTAGTTCTATATCATCTTTTACTTGGTGCGTTCCGCCAGTCCCTAACAGATGGCACACACGACTGGCACTCAAGCACAAATGCCAATATTAATCTCCCACTAATTATTTTTTTTCAGGGAGAATTTTAAAACCAAAATCAAAAAAAAAAAAAAAAAATAGGCTTTCTGTGGCCCACAATTTGAGAGAGATGGCACGCAGGACTGTCACTCAAGCACAAATGCCAATATTAACCCCTTAGCGACCACCGATACGCCTTTTAACAGCGGCCGCTAAGGGTACTTAAACCACAGCGCCGTTAATTAACGGCGCTGTGGAAAAAGTAAATAGCGCCCCCCAGAGTCGGATTTTCTCCGGGGTCTCGGCTGCCGGGAGTAGCCGAGACCCCAGAGAACATGATTCGGGGTTTTTTTTACCCACCCCGCTTTTGCGATCGCCGGTAATTAACCGTTTACCGGCGATCGCAAAAAAAAAACCGCGATTTATTTTTAATTTCTCTGTCCTCCGATGTGATCACACATCGGAGGACAGAGAAAAGGGGAGAAAAGGGGTCCCAGATAGGTGAGTATCGGGGGGCTATCTCCCCCGGTGCTCCTCGTGGCTCCCGGTGGGCGCCGCCATCTTCAAAATGGCGGGCGCATGCGCAGTGCGCCCGCCGGCCGGCCCCGGGAGAATCTTTGGGGTCTCGGCTACCGGGGGTAGCCGAGACCCCAAAGAGCATGATCGGGGTCGGTTTTACCGACCCCTGTTTTGCGATCGCCGGTAATTAACTGTTTACCGGCGACCGCAAAAAAAAAAAAAAAAAAGCTATGTGTAATTCTCTGTCCTCTGATGTGATCGCACATCAGAGGACAGAGAAATAGGGGGATTCGGGGACCCTATTATACTTACCGGTGTCCCTGGGTCCTCCTGCTGCTCCTCCTGGCCGCCGGCATCTTCTGGGGAAAAGAAAATGGTGGGCGCATGCGCAGTGCGCCCGCCATCTGTCTCCATCTGCCGGCCAGCAGGAGAAGAGCAGTTGGGGCTAAAATTAGGGTTAGGGGTAGGGGTAGGGCTAGGGGTAGGGTTAGGGGTAGGGTTAGGGGTAGGATTAGGGCTAGGGTTAGGGGTAGGGTTAGGGGTAGGGTTAGGGGTAGGATTAGGGTTAGGGTTAGGGGTAGGGTTAGGGGTAGGGTTAGGACTAGGGGTAGGGTTAGGGCTAGGATTAGGGTTAGGGCTAAATTTAGGGTTAGGGTTGGGGCTAAATTTAGGGTTAGGGTTGGGGCTAAATTTAGAGTTAGGGTTGGCGCTAAATTTAGGGTAGGCTTCTTTCACACTTACGTCGGTACGGGGCCGTCGCAATGCATCGGCCCAACATACCGACGCACGTTGTGAAAATTGTGCACAACGTGGGCAGCGGATGTAGTTTTTCAACGCATCTGCTGCCCAATCTATGTCCTGGGGAGGAGGGGGCGGAGTTACGGCCACGCATGCGCGGTCAGAAATGGCGGATGTGACGTACAAAAAAACGTTACATTGAACTTTTTTTGTGCTGACGGTCCGCCAAAACACTGATCCAGTTCAAAAACCTGACCTGCACATCCAAACATAGACTGAGTGTGAACAGGTGCTGAACCCAGAGTCGCCAACTCGTATATAGTTAAGTAAAAAGGGCAGCACACTGCAGCGCCAAAACATGCAAACTTGAAAACACGAAATTTGAACTGCATTACTGCACTAGAAATATGAAAAATGAGAGCTTTTAGCGCATAAAAATGGCCATATTTATGTGTACCTCGTAGCCACTTTACGGCATCTCTCTTATACGAGGTCCTACGCTTGACCTACCTCACCGAGAATAAACGTCTCCATCTGAATGGGTACATGTGAAACCTCTTCTTGGACTCAAATTCTCTCTTTCTGTGGAGGGGTATTGGACCTACTATAATTAAAACACCTGTGGCTAGGAGGCGGGGAGTGCACTGTTGTGAGTTCTGTTTTGGGGCTCCCTCTGGTAGTTACTGATGGTACTGGGTGACTTGTCTTTCCTGGGTTTCTGGGTTCCACCTGTTCCATCAGCATATGGGAGTTTCCTATTTAACCTGGCTTTGCTGGCATTTCCTCGCCGGTTATCAATGTATCCAGTGTGTCTTGTTACCTCTGCTCCCTGCTCCTAGAACCTTCTGGACAAGCTAAGTTTGGATTTTCCTGTTTTGTGTTTTGCTTAATTTGGTTTTTAGTCCAGCCTGCAGATATGTGATTCTCTGCTGCTGGTTGCTCTAGTGGGCTGAAATTGCTTTTCATGTACCATGAGTTGGCACATGAGTTCAAGTAATTTCAGGATGGTTTTTTGAAGGGTTTTTCGCTGACCGCGCAGTTCACTTTTGTATCCTCTGCTATCTAGCTTTAGCGGGCCTCATTTTGCTGAAACTGTTTTCATACTACGTATGTGCTTTCCTCTCATTTCACCGTCATTATATGTGGGGGGCTGCTATTTGCTGTGGGGTATTTCTCTGGAGGCAAGAGAGGTCTGTGTTTCTTCTGATAGGGGAAGTTAGATCTTCGGCTGGAGCGAGACGTCTAGGATCATCGTAGGCACGTTCCCCGGCTACTTTTATTTGTGTGTTAGGTTTAGGGTCGCGGTCAGCTCAGGTTCCATCGCCCTAGAGCTTGTTTGTATCTGTGCTTGTCATTTTTGTGATCCCCTGCCATTGGGATCATGACAGTATAACCGGCCCACAAAGTGTTAATTGTATTGGCTGAAGTAGGAGGATAAGTAGTCTGAGGAAGTTTTTTTTTTTTTTTTTTTTCACTTTCCCTCAGAGTTTGCTGCCTAGCCTTATTGCAGCCTGGCTACTTCCTCCTCCTCTTAATCTTTGAATGGCTCTGATCTCAGCTGTTTATCATGGACGTCTAGAGTTTGGCTTCCAGCCTGAATAATCTTGCCGCTAAGGTTCAAGATATACAGGATTTTGTTGTACATGCTCCTATGTCTGAACCTAGAATTCCTGTCCCAGAGTTTTTTTCTGGAGATAGATCTCGTTTTCTGAATTTTAGGAACAATTGCAAGTTGTTTCTTTCTTTGAAATCTCGCTCCTCTGGAGACCCTGCTCAGCAAGTCAAGATAATTATATCTTTCCTGCGGGGTGACCCTCAGGATTGGGCATTTGCATTAGCACCAGGGGACCCTGCGTTGCTTAATGCGGATGCCTTTTTTTCTGGCATTGGGTTTGCTCTATGAGGAACCTAACCAAGAGATTCAGGCTGAAAAAGCTTTGTTGGCCCTCTCTCAGGGGCAAGATGAAGCAGAAATTTATTGTCAAAAATTTCGGAAGTGGTCGGTACTTACTCAGTGGAATGAGTGCGCTCTGGCTGCAAAGTTTAGAGATGGCCTTTCTGAGGCCATTAAAGATGTTATGGTGGGGTTCCCTGCACCTGCTGGTCTGAATGAGTCTATGACTATGGCTGTTCAGATTGATCGGCGTTTACGGGAGCGCAAACCTGTGCATCATTTGGCGGTGTCGTCTGAACCGTCACCTGAGATAATGCAATGTGATAGAATTCAGTCCAGAAGTGAACGGCAAAAGTATAGGCGGAAAAAAGGGTTGTGCTTTTATTGTGGTGATTCAGCTCATGTTATATTAGCATGCTCTAAACGCACAAAAAAGGTTGATAAGTCTGTTGCCATTAGTACTTTACAGTCTAAGTTCATTCTGTCTGTGACTCTGATTTGTTCATTATCATCCATTTCCGTCGATGCCTATGTGGATTCAGGCGCTGCCCTGAGTCTTATGGATTGGTCATTTGCCAATCGCTGTGGGTTTAGTCTGGAGCCTCTGGAAGTCCCTATTCCTTTGAAGGGAATTGACTCTACACCTTTGGCTATGAATAAACCTCAGTACTGGACACAAGTGACCATGCGTATGACTCCCGTTCATCAGGAGGTGATTCGCTTCCTGGTACTGTATAATTTGCATGATGTTCTAGTACTTGGTCTGCCATGGTTACAAACTCATAATCCAGTCCTTGACTGGAAATCAATGTCTGTGTTAAGCTGGGGTTGTCAGGGGGTTCATGATGATGCACCTCCGATTTTTATCGCTTCATCTACTCCTTCTGAGATTCCTGTGTTTTTGTCTGACTATCGGGATGTTTTTGAGGAGCCTAAGCTCAGTTCGCTTCCTCCTCACAGGGATTGCGATTGTGCTATAAATTTAATTCCAGGCAGTAAATTTCCTAAAGGTCGTTTGTTCAATCTGTCAGTGCCAGAGCATACTGCTATGCGGGATTATGTTAAGGAGTCCTTGGGAAAGGGACATATCCGTCCATCTTTGTCCCCTTTGGGAGCAGGTTTTTTTTTCGTGGCCAAAAAAGATGGTTCCTTGAGGCCTTGTATAGATTATCGTCTTTTGAATAAGATTACCGTAAAATATCAGTATCCTTTGCCATTGTTGACTGATTTGTTTGCTCGCATTAAGGGGGCTAAATGGTTCACTAAGATTGATCTTCGGGGTGCGTATAATCTTATACGAATAAAGCAAGGTAATGAGTGGAAAACCGCATTTAATACGCCTGAGGGCCATTTTGAGTATTTGGTAATGCCTTTTGGACTTTCTAATGCTCCTTCAGTCTTCCAGTCCTTTATGCACGATATTTTCCGTGAATATCTGGATAAATTTATGATTGTGTATTTGGATGATATTTTGGTTTTTTCTGATGACTGGGAGTCTCATGTTCAGCAGGTCAGGAAGGTGTTGCAGGTCCTGCGGGCCAATTCCTTGTTTGTAAAAGGCTCAAAGTGTCTCTTTGGAGTCCAGAAGATTTCTTTCTTGGGGTATATTTTTTCCCCTTCTACTATTGAGATGGATCCCGTCAAGGTTCAGGCTATTTGTGACTGGACGCAGCCTACATCTCTTAAGAGTCTACAGAAGTTCTTGGGCTTTGCTAATTTCTATCGTCGTTTTATAACTAATTTTTCTAGTGTTGTTAAGCCTTTGACGGATTTGACTAAGAAGGGTGCTGATGTTGCTAATTGGTCTCCTGCGGCTGTGGAGGCCTTTCAGGAACTTAAGCGCCGGTTTTCTTCTGCTCCTGTGTTGCGTCAGCCAGATGTTTCGCTCCCTTTTCAGGTTGAGGTTGATGCTTCCGAGATTGGAGCGGGGGCGGTTTTGTCACAGAGAAGCTCCGATGGCTCAGTGATGAAGCCATGCGCGTTTTTTTCTAGAAAGTTTTCGCCGGCTGAGCGGAATTATGATGTTGGTAATCGGGAACTTTTGGCCATGAAGTGGGCATTTGAGGAGTGGCGTCATTGGCTAGAGGGTGCTAGACATCGTGTGGTGGTCTTGACTGATCACAAAAATTTGATTTACCTTGAGTCTGCCAGGCGTCTGAATCCTAGACAGGCTCGTTGGTCACTGTTTTTCTCTCGTTTCAATTTTGTGGTTTTATACCTGCCAGGTTCAAAGAATGTGAAGGCGGATGCTCTTTCTAGGAGTTTTGTGCCTGACTCCCTTGGAAATTCTGAGCCCTCTGGTATCCTTAGGGATGGGGTGATTTTGTCTGCTGTCTTCCCAGACTTGCGACGTGCTTTGCAGGAGTTTCAGGCGGGTAAACCTGATCGTTGTCCGCCTGAGACACTGTTTGTTCCGGATAATTGGACCAGTAGAGTCATCTCCGAGGTCCATTCTTCTGCGTTGGCAGGTCATCCTGGAATATTTGGTACTAGAGACTTGGTGGCCAGGTCTTTTTGGTGGCCTTCCTTGTCGAGGGATGTGCGTTCTTTTGTGCAGTCTTGTGAGGTTTGCGCTCGGGCTAAGCCTTGCTGTTCTCGGGCCAGTGGATTGTTGTCACCTTTGCCCATCCCGAAGAGGCCTTGGACGCACATTTCCATGGACTTTATTTCGGATCTCCCTGTCTCTCAAAAAATGTCCGTCATCTGGGTTGTGTGTGATCGCTTTTCTAAAATGGTTCATCTGGTACCCTTGCCTAAGTTGCCTTCCTCCTCTGAGTTGGTCCCTCTGTTTTTTCAGAATGTGGTTCGTTTGCATGGGATTCCTGAGAACATCGTTTCTGACAGGGGATCCCAGTTTGTGTCTAGATTTTGGCGGACGTTCTGTGCTAAGATGGGCATTGATTTGTCCTTTTCGTCTGCATTCCATCCTCAGACGAATGGCCAGACTGAACGAACTAATCAGACCTTGGAAACTTATTTAAGGTGTTTTGTTTCTGCTGATCAGGATGACTGGGTTACCTTTTTGCCGCTGGCCGAGTTTGCCCTTAATAATCGGGCTAGTTCTGCTACCTTGGTTTCTCCTTTCTTTTGTAATTCGGGGTTTCATCCTCGTTTTTCCTCTGGTCAGGTGGAACCTTCTGATTGTCCTGGAGTGGACATGGTGGTGGATAGGTTGCATCGGATTTGGAGTCATGTGGTGGACAATTTGAAGTTGTCCCAGGAGAAGGCTCAGCAGTTTGCTAATCGCCGTCGCCGCGTGGGTCCTCGACTTCTTGTTGGTGACTTGGTGTGGTTGTCTTCTCGTTTTGTTCCTATGAAGGTCTCTTCTCCTAAGTTCAAGCCTCGGTTCATCGGTCCCTATAGGATCTTGGAAATTCTTAACCCTGTGTCGTTTCGTTTGGATCTCCTGGCATCGTTTGCTATTCACAATGTGTTCCATCGGTCGTTGTTGCAGAAGTATGAGGTACCTGTTTTTCCTTCGCTTGAGCCTCCTGCTCCGGTGCTGGTGCAGGGAGAATTGGAGTATGTTGTGGAGAAGATCTTGGATTCTCGTGTTTCCAGACGGAAACTCCAGTATTTGGTCAAGTGGAAGGGTTATGGTCAGGAGGATAATTCTTGGGTGGTTGCCTCGGATGTTCATGCTGATGATTTGGTTCGCGCTTTTCATAGGGCTCATCCTGGTCGCCCTGGTGGTTCTCGTGAGGGTTCGGTGACCCCTCCTCAAGGGGGGGGTACTGTTGTGAGTTCTGTTTTTGGGCTCCCTCTGGTGGTTACTGATGGTACTGGGTGACTTGTCTTTCCTGGGTTTCTGGGTTCCACCTGTTCCATCAGCATATGGGAGTTTCCTATTTAACCTGGCTTTGCTGGCATTTCCTCGCCGGTTATCAATGTATCCAGTGTGTCTTGTTACCTCTGCTCCCTGCTCCTAGAACCTTCTGGACAAGCTAAGTTTGGATTTTCCTGTTTTGTGTTTTGCTTTATTTGGTTTTTAGTCCAGCCTGCAGATATGTGATTCTCTGCTGCTGGTTGCTCTAGTGGGTTGAAATTGCTTTTCATGTACCATGAGTTGGCACATGAGTTCAAGTAATTTCAGGATGGTTTTTTGAAGGGTTTTTCGCTGACCGCGCAGTTCACTTTTGTATCCTCTGCTATCTAGCTTTAGCGGGCCTCATTTTGCTGAAACTGTTTTCATACTACGTATGTGCTTTCCTCTCATTTCACCGTCATTATATGTGGGGGGCTGCTATTTGCTGTGGGGTATTTCTCTGGAGGCAAGAGAGGTCTGTGTTTCTTCTGATAGGGGAAGTTAGATCTTCGGCTGGAGCGAGACGTCTAGGATCATCGTAGGCACGTTCCCCGGCTACTTTTATTTGTGTGTTAGGTTTAGGGTCGCGGTCAGCTCAGGTTCCATCGCCCTAGAGCTTGTTTGTATCTGTGCTTGTCATTTTTGTGATCCCCTGCCATTGGGATCATGACAGTGCACGATCAGAAGGCTAAAGAATACATTTCAAAAACCTGACCTGCACATCCAAACATAGACTGAGTGTGAACAGGTGCTGAACCCCTCCACAGAAAGAGAGAATTTGAGTCCAAGAAGAGGTTTCACATGTACCCATTCAGATGGAGACGTTTATTCTCGGTGAGGTAGGTCAAGCGTAGGACCTCGTATAAGAGAGATGCCGTAAAGTGGATACGAGGTACACATAAATATGGCCATTTTTATACGCTAAAAGCTCTCATTTTTCATATTTCTAGTGCAGTAATGCAGTTCAAATTTCGTGTTTTCAAGTTTGCATGTTTTGGCGCTGCAGTGTGCCGCCCTTTTTACTTAACTATATACGAGTTGGCGACTCTGGGTTCAGCACCTGTTCACACTCAGTCTATGTTTGGATGTGCAGGTCAGGTTTTTGAAATGTATTCTTTAGCCTTCTGATCGTGCACTCCCCGCCTCCTAGCCACAGGTGTTTTAATTATAGTAGGTCCAATACCCCTCCACAGAAAGAGAGAATTTGAGTCCAAGAAGAGGTTTCACATGTACCCATTCAGATGGAGACGTTTATTCTCGGTGAGGTAGGTCAAGCGTAGGACCTCGTATAAGAGAGATGCCGTAAAGTGGCTACGAGGTACACATAAATATGGCCATTTTTATGCGCTAAAAGCTCTCATTTTTCATATTTCTAGTGCAGTAATGCAGTTCAAATTTCGTGTTTTCAAGTTTGCATGTTTTGGCGCTGCAGTGTGCTGCCCTTTTTACTTAACTATATACGAGTTGGCGACTCTGGGTTCAGCACCTGTTCACACTCAGTCTATGTTTGGATGTGCAGGTCAGGTTTTTGAAATGTATTCTTTAGCCTTCTGATCGTGCACTCCCCGCCTCCTAGCCACAGGTGTTTTAATTATAGTAGGTCCAATACCCCTCCACAGAAAGAGAGAATTTGAGTCCAAGAAGAGGTTTCACATGTACCCATTCAGATGGAGACGTTTATTCTCGGTGAGGTAGGTCAAGCGTAGGACCTCGTATAAGAGAGATGCCGTAAAGTGGCTACGAGGTACACATAAATATGGCCATTTTTATGCGCTAAAAGCTCTCATTTTTCATATTTCTAGTGCAGTAATGCAGTTCAAATTTCGTGTTTTCAAGTTTGCATGTTTTGGCGCTGCAGTGTGCTGCCCTTTTTACTTAACTATATACGAGTTGGCGACTCTGGGTTCAGCACCTGTTCACACTCAGTCTATGTTTGGATGTGCAGGTCAGGTTTTTGAAATGTATTCTTTAGCCTTCTGATCGTGCACTCCCCGCCTCCTAGCCACAGGTGTTTTAATTATAGTAGGTCCAATACCCCTCCACAGAAAGAGAGAATTTGAGTCCAAGAAGAGGTTTCACATGTACCCATTCAGATGGAGACGTTTATTCTCGGTGAGGTAGGTCAAGCGTAGGACCTCGTATAAGAGAGATGCCGTAAAGTGGCTACGAGGTACACATAAATATGGCCATTTTTATGCGCTAAAAGCTCTCATTTTTCATATTTCTAGTGCAGTAATGCAGTTCAAATTTCGTGTTTTCAAGTTTGCATGTTTTGGCGCTGCAGTGTGCTGCCCTTTTTACTTAACTATATACGAGTTGGCGACTCTGGGTTCAGCACCTGTTCACACTCAGTCTATGTTTGGATGTGCAGGTCAGGTTTTTGAAATGTATTCTTTAGCCTTCTGATCGTGCACTCCCCGCCTCCTAGCCACAGGTGTTTTAATTATAGTAGGTCCAATACCCCTCCACAGAAAGAGAGAATTTGAGTCCAAGAAGAGGTTTCACATGTACCCATTCAGATGGAGACGTTTATTCTCGGTGAGGTAGGTCAAGCGTAGGACCTCGTATAAGAGAGATGCCGTAAAGTGGCTACGAGGTACACATAAATATGGCCATTTTTATGCGCTAAAAGCTCTCATTTTTCATATTTCTAGTGCAGTAATGCAGTTCAAATTTCGTGTTTTCAAGTTTGCATGTTTTGGCGCTGCAGTGTGCTGCCCTTTTTACTTAACTATATACGAGTTGGCGACTCTGGGTTCAGCACCTGTTCACACTCAGTCTATGTTTGGATGTGCAGGTCAGGTTTTTGAAATGTATTCTTTAGCCTTCTGATCGTGCACTCCCCGCCTCCTAGCCACAGGTGTTTTAATTATAGTAGGTCCAATACCCCTCCACAGAAAGAGAGAATTTGAGTCCAAGAAGAGGTTTCACATGTACCCATTCAGATGGAGACGTTTATTCTCGGTGAGGTAGGTCAAGCGTAGGACCTCGTATAAGAGAGATGCCGTAAAGTGGCTACGAGGTACACATAAATATGGCCATTTTTATGCGCTAAAAGCTCTCATTTTTCATATTTCTAGTGCAGTAATGCAGTTCAAATTTCGTGTTTTCAAGTTTGCATGTTTTGGCGCTGCAGTGTGCTGCCCTTTTTACTTAACTATATACGAGTTGGCGACTCTGGGTTCAGCACCTGTTCACACTCAGTCTATGTTTGGATGTGCAGGTCAGGTTTTTGAAATGTATTCTTTAGCCTTCTGATCGTGCACTCCCCGCCTCCTAGCCACAGGTGTTTTAATTATAGTAGGTCCAATACCCCTCCACAGAAAGAGAGAATTTGAGTCCAAGAAGAGGTTTCACATGTACCCATTCAGATGGAGACGTTTATTCTCGGTGAGGTAGGTCAAGCGTAGGACCTCGTATAAGAGAGATGCCGTAAAGTGGCTACGAGGTACACATAAATATGGCCATTTTTATGCGCTAAAAGCTCTCATTTTTCATATTTCTAGTGCAGTAATGCAGTTCAAATTTCGTGTTTTCAAGTTTGCATGTTTTGGCGCTGCAGTGTGCTGCCCTTTTTACTTAACTATATGCGAGTTGGCGACTCTGGGTTCAGCACCTGTTCACACTCAGTCTATGTTTGGATGTGCAGGTCAGGTTTTTGAAATGTATTCTTTAGCCTTCTGATCGTGCACTCCCCGCCTCCTAGCCACAGGTGTTTTAATTATAGTAGGTCCAATACCCCTCCACAGAAAGAGAGAATTTGAGTCCAAGAAGAGGTTTCACATGTACCCATTCAGATGGAGACGTTTATTCTCGGTGAGGTAGGTCAAGCGTAGGACCTCGTATAAGAGAGATGCCGTAAAGTGGCTACGAGGTACACATAAATATGGCCATTTTTATGCGCTAAAAGCTCTCATTTTTCATATTTCTAGTGCAGTAATGCAGTTCAAATTTCGTGTTTTCAAGTTTGCATGTTTTGGCGCTGCAGTGTGCTGCCCTTTTTACTTAACTATATACGAGTTGGCGACTCTGGGTTCAGCACCTGTTCACACTCAGTCTATGTTTGGATGTGCAGGTCAGGTTTTTGAAATGTATTCTTTAGCCTTCTGATCGTGCACTCCCCGCCTCCTAGCCACAGGTGTTTTAATTATAGTAGGTCCAATACCCCTCCACAGAAAGAGAGAATTTGAGTCCAAGAAGAGGTTTCACATGTACCCATTCAGATGGAGACGTTTATTCTCGGTGAGGTAGGTCAAGCGTAGGACCTCGTATAAGAGAGATGCCGTAAAGTGGCTACGAGGTACACATAAATATGGCCATTTTTATGCGCTAAAAGCTCTCATTTTTCATATTTCTAGTGCAGTAATGCAGTTCAAATTTCGTGTTTTCAAGTTTGCATGTTTTGGCGCTGCAGTGTGCTGCCCTTTTTACTTAACTATATGCGAGTTGGCGACTCTGGGTTCAGCACCTGTTCACACTCAGTCTATGTTTGGATGTGCAGGTCAGGTTTTTGAAATGTATTCTTTAGCCTTCTGATCGTGCACTCCCCGCCTCCTAGCCACAGGTGTTTTAATTATAGTAGGTCCAATACCCCTCCACAGAAAGAGAGAATTTGAGTCCAAGAAGAGGTTTCACATGTACCCATTCAGATGGAGACGTTTATTCTCGGTGAGGTAGGTCAAGCGTAGGACCTCGTATAAGAGAGATGCCGTAAAGTGGCTACGAGGTACACATAAATATGGCCATTTTTATGCGCTAAAAGCTCTCATTTTTCATATTTCTAGTGCAGTAATGCAGTTCAAATTTCGTGTTTTCAAGTTTGCATGTTTTGGCGCTGCAGTGTGCTGCCCTTTTTACTTAACTATATGCGAGTTGGCGACTCTGGGTTCAGCACCTGTTCACACTCAGTCTATGTTTGGATGTGCAGGTCAGGTTTTTGAAATGTATTCTTTAGCCTTCTGATCGTGCACTCCCCGCCTCCTAGCCACAGGTGTTTTAATTATAGTAGGTCCAATACCCCTCCACAGAAAGAGAGAATTTGAGTCCAAGAAGAGGTTTCACATGTACCCATTCAGATGGAGACGTTTATTCTCGGTGAGGTAGGTCAAGCGTAGGACCTCGTATAAGAGAGATGCCGTAAAGTGGCTACGAGGTACACATAAATATGGCCATTTTTATGCGCTAAAAGCTCTCATTTTTCATATTTCTAGTGCAGTAATGCAGTTCAAATTTCGTGTTTTCAAGTTTGCATGTTTTGGCGCTGCAGTGTGCTGCCCTTTTTACTTAACTATATACGAGTTGGCGACTCTGGGTTCAGCACCTGTTCACACTCAGTCTATGTTTGGATGTGCAGGTCAGGTTTTTGAAATGTATTCTTTAGCCTTCTGATCGTGCACTCCCCGCCTCCTAGCCACAGGTGTTTTAATTATAGTAGGTCCAATACCCCTCCACAGAAAGAGAGAATTTGAGTCCAAGAAGAGGTTTCACATGTACCCATTCAGATGGAGACGTTTATTCTCGGTGAGGTAGGTCAAGCGTAGGACCTCGTATAAGAGAGATGCCGTAAAGTGGCTACGAGGTACACATAAATATGGCCATTTTTATGCGCTAAAAGCTCTCATTTTTCATATTTCTAGTGCAGTAATGCAGTTCAAATTTCGTGTTTTCAAGTTTGCATGTTTTGGCGCTGCAGTGTGCTGCCCTTTTTACTTAACTATATGCGAGTTGGCGACTCTGGGTTCAGCACCTGTTCACACTCAGTCTATGTTTGGATGTGCAGGTCAGGTTTTTGAAATGTATTCTTTAGCCTTCTGATCGTGCACTCCCCGCCTCCTAGCCACAGGTGTTTTAATTATAGTAGGTCCAATACCCCTCCACAGAAAGAGAGAATTTGAGTCCAAGAAGAGGTTTCACATGTACCCATTCAGATGGAGACGTTTATTCTCGGTGAGGTAGGTCAAGCGTAGGACCTCGTATAAGAGAGATGCCGTAAAGTGGCTACGAGGTACACATAAATATGGCCATTTTTATGCGCTAAAAGCTCTCATTTTTCATATTTCTAGTGCAGTAATGCAGTTCAAATTTCGTGTTTTCAAGTTTGCATGTTTTGGCGCTGCAGTGTGCTGCCCTTTTTACTTAACTATATACGAGTTGGCGACTCTGGGTTCAGCACCTGTTCACACTCAGTCTATGTTTGGATGTGCAGGTCAGGTTTTTGAAATGTATTCTTTAGCCTTCTGATCGTGCACTCCCCGCCTCCTAGCCACAGGTGTTTTAATTATAGTAGGTCCAATACCCCTCCACAGAAAGAGAGAATTTGAGTCCAAGAAGAGGTTTCACATGTACCCATTCAGATGGAGACGTTTATTCTCGGTGAGGTAGGTCAAGCGTAGGACCTCGTATAAGAGAGATGCCGTAAAGTGGCTACGAGGTACACATAAATATGGCCATTTTTATGCGCTAAAAGCTCTCATTTTTCATATTTCTAGTGCAGTAATGCAGTTCAAATTTCGTGTTTTCAAGTTTGCATGTTTTGGCGCTGCAGTGTGCTGCCCTTTTTACTTAACTAAAAACACTGATCCAGTGCACGACGGACGCGACGTGTGGCCATCCGTCACGATCCGTCGGCAATACAAGTCTATGGGCAAAAAACGCATCCTGCGGGCACATTTGCAGGATCCGTTTCTTGTCCAAAACGACGGATTGCGACGGATGCCAAATGACGCAAGTGTGAAAGTAGCCTTAGGGCTAGGGCTAGGGTTGGGGCTAAAGTTAGGGCTAGGGTTGGGGCTAAAGTTAGGGTTAGAGTTGTGATTAGGGTTAGGGTTTGGATTAGGGTTGGTATTAGGGTTAGGGTTGGCATTAGGGTTACGCTTGGGATTAGGGTTAGGTTTGGGATTAAGGTTAAGGTTAGGGTTGTGATTAGGGGTGTATTGGGATTAGGGTTAGGTTTGAGGTTAGGGTTGAGATTAGGATTACGGGTGTGTTGGATTTAGGGTTTTGATTAGGGTTATGGTTAGGGTTGACATTAGGGTTGTTTTGGGGTAAGGGTTGTGATTATGGTTAGGGTTAGTGATTAGGATTATGGATCAGGTTGGGATTAGGGTTAGGGGTGTGTTGGGGTTAGGGTTGGAGCTAGAACTGGGGGGTTTCCACTGTTTAGGTACATCAGGGGGTCTCCAAACACGACAGCCAATTTTGCGCTCAAAAAGTCAAATGGTAGGCGCATGCGCGAAGCTCGATGACGGCGGTTTGGCGGCACTGAGCTCCGCTCCCCCTTGAGCCCATAACCACCCCTATTAGCATGCCAACAGCCATAAAAAGGGCACCGGAGGTCTTCTCACCTGTCCTGGGCACCGACGCACCACCATGCCGAAGAAAGGAGCCCCCACTCAGCCGGTTAGCCGCTCGATAGCAGATCTTTTGACCGATCCTAGCAGCTCCAAAATGGCCGCCGCGGCCCCGGCTTCGGATTTTACTAATCCCCTCACCATGCAGCAGGACGCTGCGGGAGACGGCGAGGAGAGGCTGGCGCAGGAGGACGCTGTAGTGCCCACAGCAGCACTTATTAAAACCCTCCAGGAGACATTTAGGCAGGAACTAGCTATAGCCATGAAATCAGTCACAGCACAAATGCAGGAGATACTGCAGCGCACCTCCTCATTAGAGGATAAAATGGACACGGTGGCAGACGCGCTTGAGGAAGACCAGGAGCAAATAAAACAGCAAATGGAGCGCATACATGAGCTGGAAATTAAATGTGAGGACTATGAAAATCGATCATGGAGAAGTAACCTCCGTATTAGGGGTCTCCCTGAATCAGTAGTGACACTCAAAGAGACTGCATCTGCACTATTTTCTGCCCTCCTTCCACAGGCAGACCAGGCCACGCTACACATCACTAGGATTCTCAGAGCGCTGGGCAAACCGAGGTTTGATAATGTCCCAAGGGATGTAATCCTGAAGCTACACTACGAAGAGACCAGAGACCTCATTTTAACAGCAGCACTGACCTCCCAAATCTTCTAGGTGTTCCATGCTCAGTCCGCCTATATGCTGACATTGCTCCCGCCACCCTGAACAGGCGCAGGGAGTTTAGACCACTCACTGCAGCATTGCAAGCTGCTAAAATAAAGTATAGATGGGGCTTCCCATTCGCTCTGTCTTTCTCCCATGACAACAAGCACTTCACATGTTGGTCTCTTGCGGAGGGAAAACGCATGATCGAACAGATGGGCATTAGGATACCAGATGATCTACAACCACTGCCTCAGAGGAAACCCAGACCAACTAGGGAGTGGAAAGAGGTCCCAAGAGTGACAAGAAGCCAGCGAGCGAACATCACTTGAAAGATCATTAACAGTGTGGCAGTCTAATTTAACTTCATCTAACTTTACTTCTCTTTACGCTCAACACCTATGAGAGTGGATTATCACCCATGAAAGGGTGGTCTTGGTTGCCTGGATGGAGTTGAAGGATTTCACTTTCTCCCAAGGAATTCATTCACATCCCCTCCTCCCCTCCCACTTTCCCCCCCTCCCTCCCCTCTTTTCCACCTCCCCTCCCTCCCCTCTTTTCCCCTTCCCCTCCCCTCTTTTCCCCTCTCCCTATCCTCACCCTCCCCTCTCCCCCCCCTTTTTTTTACTTTATTATTTTACACTTATAATTATTTATTTTTTTATTATTATTATTTTTTTTTTTATATTTATTATTTTCACCTGTCCACAATACAGTCTGATATGGGAAGTCGGCGTAAATCTTTTCACGAGGCCCAATAATTTTTCGAAGTTATATTAATGCCTTAATATGGGAACTCATGACCTGCAGCAATATGAAGGGGTTGGGCTTGTTGGGGGGGTTTTACATGTTGCCCAATTTTGGTGAAGTCTGGTTTTTCCCACATAATATGGGTCACCAGTTCGCCAAGTTGTGTGGGCTTCCAGCCCACTTGCATATATCTGTATGTTTTGTGTTGTCCTGTCTCGTCTTCTTTCCCTCCCACTCTCTTGTATTTACGTTGTATAGGATCGTAGATCTCTGCTCCGGATGCTTTACCGCTTTACATGGACTCCACGTGGATCGATATCGGAAGATGTGTGGGGTCGGGGGAAAATTTAGGGGTAAGCTATGATATGCAACACTAACCCAATCCATTTATGTGTAGGGTCCTATCCCACAATGTGAGGGGGTTTAATTCCCCCATCAAGCGTAAAAAAGCCTTCCTGGACTATAAAAAACAAAATCCTGATATTCTTTGTCTTCAGGAAACGCATTTCTCCACCTCATCAAGTCCAAGGTACTTTGACCAAAACTATTCCCGTGTATTTACATCATCAGGCCCAAACAAGACAAAAGGAGTAGCAATACTCCTCAAAAACAATTTTCCAATACAGATTACGAGTTCTCTTTCAGATGATGAGGGTAGGTTCTTAATTCTATTAGGCACATTACAAGGGCAAAAACTCTGTATAATAAATAGCTATTTCCCGGCCTCCACTCAGGTTCTAGTTTTTAAATCCATTTTAAACAAGCTAGATACCTACTCATTCCAGCACCTGATCTGGTGCGGGGATTTCAATTTCACGATAAATCCAACATTAGATAGCAACGCCATAAGACGCACTGACATCACTAAAAATGAGAGGAAAAGGGTTCTCCGATTACTGAAGGACCATCACCTAGCAGACTTATGGAGAGAGATGAATGGCAATAATAGAGGTTATACGTACTACTCCCCCGCTCACAAAACATACTCTAGGGTAGATCTTCAGCTGACAAAAACCTCCTCACTTCCCACAGTCCTATACTCACGCCATGTACATTCTGCATGGTCTGATCATGATGCCGTTCTCTCGGTATTCAAATTCAATGTGTCCACCTCTAGCTTATACAGATGGAGACTTAATGAATCACTACTTACTGACCCTGTGATCACAAATACAATTAAGGATGAATTAACCGAATACTTTAAATTTAATAGCTCAGGAGACGTATCCCCTGGAATTGTCTGGATGGCACACAAGAAATACATAACGGGCTCGCTGATTAAGTTGGCAGCCCAAAAGAAAAAAGCAAGAACAGAACTTCAGACTAGATTAGAAAACAAATTAGCAAAATTAGAGCAGGCCAATCAGATGTCTACTTCCCTCTACGTCTCTAAACAAATTCAGGAAACTAAAATTCAATTAGATGCCGTCCTCACCAATAGGACTGAGAAGGCATTAACTTGGACACAAGCCAAATTTTATAAATTTGCTAATAAGCCGAGTAAACTGTTAGCCCGCAAGTTACGTTCTAGGGAAATGATCAACACGATTTTCTCGATAAAAGATAGCTCGGGAAGGATTTCGTCCCATCCAGACAAAATATATAGGACATTCCATGAATATTACCAAAACCTATACGCCCAGCCCAGACCCCTATCACCTCACCCGATACAACAATTTTTACAAAACCTTCACCTGCCTAAAATCACAGACGCACTAGCTAAACAACTCCACTCCGAAATATCTATTGAGGAGATTCAATCAGTCATTAAAACGCTGAAAAAGGGGAAGGCCCCTGGCCCTGATGGGCTCACGGCCATATATTACCAAAAATTTACAGAAATTCTCTCACCCCATATCAAAAAAATTGGAGATGCTCTCCTTCACGGCTCAAAAATGCCGCCGGAGTTCCTAGTTTCTCATGTTACGGTTATACCCAAGCCAAAAAAAGACCATTTATTGACCTAAAACTTTAGGCCTATTTCATTATTAAACATGGATTTAAAAATATTCACTGCAATTATTACAAGTAGAATAAATCACATACTGCCCTCTCTAATTCACAGAGATCAGGTAGGGTTCATACCGTCTAGGCAGGCCCCGGATAATATAAGACGTAATATTAACCTTATTCACACGGCAAATTCTCGCAAGGAACAACTTTTAATATTAGCCTTGGATATTGAGAAGGCATTCGACTCGCTCTCCTGGAATTACCTCTTCCATGTCCTTTCTAAATTTGGTTTCACTCGGGAGCTCGTAGAATGTATTAAATTACTTTATGATTACCCCACAGCATATTTAAAACTCCCAACATTAAAGCCTTCACCCATATCTATCCAACGTGGTACCAGACAGGGATGCCCTCTCTCCCCGGCGCTATTTGCTCTAGCCATGGAGCCTTTGGCAGAAGCCATTAGAACAAATCAGAACATCACTGGGTTGTCTAATCTAGGCGAACAATATAAAGTAAGCTTGTTCGCAGATGACCTCCTTTTGGCTATTACCAACCCTCATATAACAATCCCCAATCTCCTTTCTCTGCTCCATACATTTGAAGACATCTCAGGACTTAAAATTAATATAGATAAATCGGAAGCTCTCTTTCTCAATACTAGTAAAGCTGTGCAGGATACTATCACTTCCCAATTTAAATTTACAAAGAGGGACAACTACCTAACCTACTTGGGAATAAATATTACAACAAATAGGGCGACCCTTTACAAGTGGAACTACACGCCACTTATACAGAATCTCCACACTGACTTGCCCAGATGGGCATCACTGAACCTATCTTGGCTGGGTAGAATCCATACAGTAAAAATGGTGACTCTTCCTCAGTTTTTGTACCTTTTTAGATCCCTCCCAATACCGATCTCAGCTAAAACTTTTGCAGGCCTCCACGCTATGATCTCTAAATTCGTATGGCAGAACAAAAGGGCCAGAATCCCCCAAAAATTAATGTTCTTCCACAGAAGACATGGTGGAGTTTCGCTCCCAAATCTATCTCTTTACTACAAAGCAGCACAAATAGCACAACTAACGAATATCTGCGCCCAAAATAACAAACCAAGGTGGGTTCACTTGGAGTCACATCTTATTAAGCCGCTTTCATTACCAGGCCTAATGTGGTCTATGGGAAAAATCCCCAAAGAACTTTTTATAACAGCTCCTTATACAGCCCACTCTTTCAGTTTATGGAGAAGAGTTAGATTCAAACACTCGTTGCAATCTGATCCCTCACCTTTGACCTCTATATTAGGTAACCCGATGTTCACTCCTGGTCTCGATCCACATTTATATACATGGTGGATATTGAGGGGGATTACTACAATAAAACACCTATGTAACCTTTTCAATGTCCTGATGGATAGAGCAGAATTCATAAGGAAGTTTGAACCCCCGATTAGAGAAACAATGCACATCAATCAGGTCTTACATTTTGCAGGTGGTCTAACCCGAGGTAAACGTCCCGTTCCCGTCTCCGGGTATGAACAAAAGTGCCTTTCCGATCCAATGGGAAGAGGGACGATATCTTTGCTTTACTCAATTATAAACCCACCCTATGATCAGGAGAAATTGGGATTCATGAGACGGTGGGAGGAGGAGTTGGGTGTCGAGCTGCCGGTGGAGGCTTGGAGGAGGTGCTGCGACACGCTATCTAAGGGCAGTCACCAATCATCATTAGTAGAAACCTCGATCAAGGTCCTTCATAGGACATATCTGGTGCCCACTAAACTCCATAGCATATTCCCGAATGTCTCAGAATTATGCTTTCGGGGATGTAACTTACCTGGGGATATGAAACATATATGGTGGACATGCCCAGTGGTGTCCAACTTATGGCAACAGATAAATCTGCTAGTAGACCAATTGGCTGGGAGAAAAACCAATTTGGATGCCTCTGTTTTTCTGCTTGGGGCGAGACACCCGACTCTTCCTAAAAATCTATTTAAGTTGGTTACTTTTCTTTTTATGGCTACTAAAATACACATTGCTTCGAAATGGAGGTCTCCCACATTGTCACTACGAAAGGTCAAGGAGAGGATGACTAACATCATGTTTTATGAACGCATTGAGGCTACTAGAAATGATATGTGGGATCAGTTTTTTAAGCTATGGAGCCCATGGATGGACTTGCAGCCTAATTTACTCCTGAGTCAGACTCTACGTCTGTCCCCATAGTGATTCGATCTGTGGGGACAAAGTTTGTTACAAATTAAAATGTAAATGCAGACCCCATTACCCTCCATGTTTATTCCTTGTGTTGTCTTTGTAGTGTCCCCCCTTACATCCATGATAGGTATATGTTCTTATATTTCTCGTTAATAGACTCCCCTGCGAGGGAGCATACTCACATTTAAACTACGTTTTATAATTGTTGAATGTTGAAATTTCAATAAAACTTTTTTTGAAACTAAAAAGTCAAATGGTGCTCCCTCCCTTCTGAGCTCTGCCGTGCGCCCAAACAGTGGGTTACCCCCACATATGGGGCATCAGCATACTCGGGATAAATTGGACAACAACTTCTGGGGTCCAATTTCTCTTGTTACCCTTGTGAAAATAAAAACTTGGGGGCTACAAAATCCTTTTTGTGGAAATATATATATATTTTATGACTCTGCATTATATAAACTTCTGTGAAGCACTTGGGCATTCAAAGTTCTCACCACACATCTATATAAGTTCCTTGGGGGGTCTAGTTTGCAAAACGGGGTCACTTGTGGGGGGTTACTACTGTTTAGGTACATCAGGGGCTCTGCAAACGCAACATAACGCCCACAGACCATTCTATCTAAGTCTGCATTCCAAAACGGCGCTCCTTCCCTTCCGAGCTCTGCCGTGCGCCCAAACAGTGGTTTACCCCCACATATGGCGCATCAGCGTACTCGGGATAAATTGGACAACAACTATTGCAGTCCAATATCTCCTGTTACCCTTGTGAAAGTAAAAACTTGGGGGCTACAATATCTTTTTTGTGGAAAAAAAAATATTTTTTATTTTCACGACTCTGCATTCTAAACTTCTGTGAAGCACTTGGGCATTCAAAGTTCTCACCACACATCTAGATAAGTTCCTTGGGGGGTCTAGGTTCCAAAATGGGGTCACTTGTGGAGGGTTTCTACTGGTTAGGTACATCAGGGGCTCTGCAAACGCAACATAATGCCCGCAGACCATTCTATCAAAGTCTGCATTCCAAAACAGCGCTCCTTCCTTCCGAGCTCTGCCGTGCGCCCAAACAGTGGTTTACCCCCACATATGGGGTACCAGCATACTCAGGACAAATTGGACAACAACTTTTGGGGTCCAATTTCTCGTTACCCTTGTGAAAATAAAAACTTGGGGGCTAAAAAATCTTTTTTGTGGAAAAAAAAATATTTTTTATTTTCACGACTCTGCATTATAAACTTCTGTGAAGCACTTGGGCATTCAAAGTTCTCACCACACATCTAGATAAGTTCCATGGGGGGTCTAGTTTCCAAAATGGGGTCACTTGTGGGGGATTTCTACTGTTTAGGCACATCAGGGGCTCTCCAAATGCAACATAGCGTCCGATCTCAATTCCAGCCAATTCTACATTGAAAAAGTAAAACGGCACTCCTTCTCTTCCAAGCTCTGCGGTGCGCCCTAACAGTGGTTTACCCCCACATATTGGGTATCAGCGCACTCAGGAGAAATTGCACAACAACTTTTGTGGTCTAATTTATCCTGTTACCCTTGTGAAAATAAAAATTTGTAGGCAAAAAGATCATTTTTGTAGAAAAAATGCGATTTTTTTTTTTTCACGGCTCTACATTATAAACTTCTGTGAAGCACATGGGGGTTCAAAGTGCTCACCACACATCTAGATAAGTTCCTTAAGGGGTCTAGTTTCCAAAATGGGGTCACTTGTGGGGGATTTCCACTGTTTAGGCACATCAGGGGCTCTCCAAACGCGACATGGCGTCCAATCTCAATTCCAGCCATTTCTACATTGAAAAAGTAAAACGGCACTCCTTCTCTTCCAAGCTCTGCGGTGCGCCCAAACAGTGGTTTACCCTCACATATGGGGTATCGACGTATTCAGGAGAAATCGCACAACAACTTTTGTGGTCTAATTTCTCCTGTTACCTTTGTGAAAATAAGAATTTGTGGGCGAAAAGATCATTTTTGTGTAAACAAAAGCGATTTTTTATTTTCACGGCTCTACGTTATAAACTTCTGTGAAGCACTTGGGGGTTCAAAGTGCTCCCCACACATCTAGATAAGTTCCTTAAGGGGTCTAGTTTCCAAAATGGTGTCACTTGTGGGGAGTTTCCACTGTTTAGGCACATCAGGGGCTCTCTAAACGCGACATGGCGTCCGATCTCAATTCCAGCCAATTCTGCATTGAAAAAGTCAAACGGCGCTCCTTCACTTCTAAGTTCTGCGGTGCGCCCAAAAAGTGGTTTACCCCCACATATGGGGTATTGTCGTATTCAGGAGAAATTGCATAACAAAATTTATGGTTACATTTCTGTTTTTACACTTGTGAAAATGAAAAAAATGGTTCTGAATTAAGATGTTTGCAAAAAAAAGTTAAATGTTCATTTTTTCCTTCCACATTGTTTCAGTTCCTGTGAAGCACGTAAAGGGTTACTAAACTTCTTGAATGTGGTTTTGAGAACCTTGAGGGGTGTAGTTTTTAGAATGGTGTCACACTTCATTATTTTCTATCATATAGACCCCTCAAAATGACTTCAAATGTGATGTGGTCCCTAAAAACAAATGGTGTTGTAAAAATGAGAAATTGCTGGTCAACTTTTAACCCTTATAACTGCCTAACAAAAAAAAATTTTGTTTCCAAAATTGTGCTGATGTAAAGTAGACATGTGGGAAATGTTATTTATTAACTATTTTTCGTGACATATCTCTCTGATTTAAGGGCATAAAAATACAAAGTTTGAAAATTGCAAAATTTTAAAAATTTTCGCCATATTTCCGTTTTTTTTAATAAATAATCGCAAGTAATATCGAAGAAATTTTACCACTAACATGAAGTACAATATGTCACGAAAAAACAGTCTCAGAATCAGTTGGATCCATTGAAGTGTTCCAGAGTTATAACCTCATAAAGTGACAGTGGTCAGAATTGCAAAAATTGGCCCGGTCATTAAGTACCAAATTGGCTCTGTTACTAAGGGGTTAATCTCCCACTATTTATTTTTTTCAGGGAGAATTTTAAAACCAAAATAAAAAAACAGACACTAGGCTTTCTGTGGCCCACAATTTGAGAGAAATGGCACACACGACTGGCACTCAAGCACAAATGCCAATATTAATCTCCCACTATTTATTTTTTTTCAGGGAGAATTTTAAGACCAAAATAAAAAAAAAAGTAAGCTTTCTGTGGCCCACAATTTGAGAGAGATGGCACACACGACTGGCACGCAAGCACAAATGCCAATATTAATCTCCCACTATTTATTTTTTTTCAGGGAGAATTTTAAAACCAAAATAAAAAAAAAACAGACACTAGGCTTTCTGTGGCCCACAATTTGAGAGAGATGGCACACACGACTGGCACTCAAGCACAAATGCCAATATTAATCTCCCACTATTTATTTTTTTTCAGGGAGAATTTTAAAACCAAAATACAAAAAAAACAGACACTAGGCTTTCTGTGGCCCACAATTTGAGAGAGATGGCACACACGACTGGCACTGAAGCACAAATGCCTATATTAATCTCCCACTATTTATTTTTCAGGGAAAATTTTAAAACCAAAATACAAAAAAAACAGACACTAGGCTTTCTGTGGCTCACAATTTGAGAGAGATGGCACACACGACTGGCACTGAAGCACAAATGCCTATATTAATCTCCCACTATTTTTTTTTCAGGGAAAATTTTAAAACCAAAATACAAAAAAAACAGACACTAGGCTTTCTGTGGCCCACAATTTGAGAGAGATGGCACACACGACTGGCACTGAAGCACAAATGCCAATATTAATCTCCCACTATTTATTTTTTTCAGGGAGAATTTTAAAACCAAAATACAAAAAAAACAGACACTAGGCTTTCTGTGGCCCACAATTTGAGAGAGATGGCACACACGACTGGCACTGAAGCACAAATGCCAATATTAATCTCCCACTATTTATTTTTTTCAGGGAGAATTTTAAAACCAAAATACAAAAAAAACAGACACTAGGCTTTCTGTGGCCCACAATTTGAGAGAGATGGCACACACGACTGGCACTGAAGCACAAATGCCAATATTAATCTCCCACTATTTATTTTTTTTCAGGGAGAATTTTAAAACCAAAAAAAAAAACAGACACTAGGCTTTCTGTGGCCCACAATTTGAGAGAGATGGCACACACGACTGGCACTGAAGCACAAATGCCAATATTAATCTCCCACTATTTATTTTTTTTCAGGGAGAATTTTAAAACCAAAATAAAAAAAAACAGACACTAGGCTTTCTGTGGCCCACAATTTGAGAGAGATGGCACACACGACTGGCACTCAAGCACAAATGGCAATATTAATCTCCCACTATTTTTTTTTTTTTCAGGGAGAATTTTAAAAACCAAAATAAAAAATAAAAAAGTAGGCTTTCTGTGGCCCACAATTTGAGAGAGATGGCACGCAGGACTGTCACTCAAGCACAAATGCCAATATTAATCTCCCACTATTTATTTTTTTTCAGGGAGAATTTTAAAACCAAAATAAAAAAAAAAACAGACACTAGGCTTTCTGTGGCCCACAATTTGAGAGAGATGGCACACACGACTGGCACTCAAGCACAAATGCCAATATTAATCTCCCACTATTTATTTTTTTTCAGGGAGAATTTTAAAACCAAAATAAAAAAAAAAAAAAGTATTCTTTCTGTGGCCCACAATTTGAGAGAGATGGCACACACGACTGGCACTCAAGCACAAATGCCAATATTAATCTCCCACTATTTTTTTTTTCAGGGAGAATTTTAAAACCAAAATAAAAAACCCAAAAAAAACTAGGCTTTCTGTGGCCCACAATTTGAGAGAGATGGCACGCAGGACTGTCACTCAAGCACAAATGCCAATATTAATCTCCCACTATTTATTTTTTTTCAGGGAGAATTTTAAAACCAAAATAAAAAAAAAAACAGACACTAGGCTTTCTGTGGCCCACAATTTGAGAGAGATGGCACACACGACTGGCACTCAAGCACAAATGCCAATATTAATCTCCCACTATTTATTTTTTTTCAGGGAGAATTTTAAAACCAAAATAAAAAAAAAAAAAAGTATTCTTTCTGTGGCCCACAATTTGAGAGAGATGGCACACACGACTGGCACTCAAGCACAAATGCCAATATTAATCTCCCACTATTTTTTTTTTCAGGGAGAATTTTAAAACCAAAATAAAAAACCCAAAAAAAACTAGGCTTTCTGTGGCCCACAATTTGAGAGAGATGGCACGCAGGACTGTCACTCAAGCACAAATGCCAATATTAATCTCCCACTATTTATTTTTTTTCAGGGAGAATTTTAAAACCAAAATAAAAAAAACAGACACTAGGCTTTCTGCTGCCCACAATTTGAGAGAGATGGCACACACGACTGGCACTCAAGCACAAATGCCAATATTAATCTCCCACTATTTTTTTTTTTTTTCAGGGAGAATTTTAAAACCAAAATTAAAAAAAAAATAAACTAGGCTTTCTGTGGCCCACAATTAGAGAAAGATGGCACACAGGACTGTCACTCAAGCACAAATGCCAATATTAATCTCCCACTATTTTTTTTTTTTTTCAGGGAGAATTTTAAAACCAAAATTAAAAAAAAAATAAACTAGGCTTTCTGTGGCCCACAATTAGAGAAAGATGGCACACAGGACTGTCACTCAAGCACAAATGCCAATATTAATCTCCCACTATTTATTTTTTTTCAGGGAGAATTTTTTTCCTTTCCTGGGATTCCTGACATATTGGTGGCAGCATGGTGGGATTCCTGACAGGGGTCCTCACTGTTCCAGATGGGAACACATTTATGCCCCAGACAGAGGCCTCTTGGGTAACTCCCAGGCAGGGAGTCTCTTGTGGGGCACACATGCAGTCCCTGTGCCCGCTGCCCCACTGTCCACTAGCAGCTCCGTTCCCCTCCAGGGGAATGGCCAACTCTCAGCAGGGTAGTGCACAACCGGCCACAGAAATGCCTGCCTGGGTACTGCTACTGAAGCAGGAACTTCCTGCCTTTTTTAGGCTGCTAATCCAGCCCCTTTCATTAACTCTATCTCTGCACTAATCATCTCTAATACAGTGCAAAAGCATTATGCATTGACATGACAGATGTAAAACATTTCAAATTACACAGTACATATGAGACATGGCACATTAACACAATTAAACATAAGGGAACCATTCAGGTGCCGCACGGGCTACATGTGCCTGGTATGCAGGAAGGCACCTGAAGTTCATGCCACCTCCTTACATAGCATGCAAACATAAAATATGAAAATTTAATTGCATTACTGCACTAGAGATATGAAAAATTGAGAATGCTTAGAGCATAAATTACCCAATTCATGTGTACCTGGCAGCCAAGATAAGGCATTTCTCGTTGCCAGGACCTAATGCCAATCCTCTCTTAGACAGTCTACATTTCTCTGGGAACCTAATGTGAATCCTCTCCTGAACTGAAGTCTATATCTCTGTGGGGGAAGGGGGGGGGGAGAATCCTGCTGCAATTAAAAACACTTAAGGCTAAGGGCGGAGTGCTCAGTCAGAAGGCTAATACAAATAGCAAAAAAATATCAAAACAACTGACAGTCACACCCAAACACAAACCAGGTCTGAACAGGTGCTTACCTAGAGTCAGCAACCCATGTATAATGAAAACAAATAAGGCAGCACTCTGTAGCGCTATAGCATGCAAACATAAAATATGAAAATTGAATTGCATTACTGCACTAATAATATGAAAAATTGAGAATACGTAGAGCATAAATTGGCCAATTCATGTGTACCTGGCAGCCACGTTAAGCCGTTTCTCATTGCCAGGACCTAATGCCAATCCTCTTTTAGACAATCTACATTTCTCTGGGAACCTAATGTGAATCCTCTCCTGGACTGAAGTCTATATTTCTGTGGAGGTGTATAATCCTGCTGCAATTAAAAACACCTAAGGCTAAGGGGCAGAGTGCTCAGTCAGAAAGCTAATACAAAAATAAAAAAAACTGACTGCCACATGTATTTTTTATTTTACCCAGTGTTAGGTGTCGAGTTCCCTCCGCTACACAGGGGGAATCTTGAACCATGTCCGCTGCGGTCTCCCATTCTCCTCCAGCCACAGTGGAACCTGCTCAGCAGAGACATCGATCCCAGCATCTGGCTCAAGCTGATACTGTGCACTTGGTTACTGCTGCCTTTCCAGGCTCAGCCCTTGTAACCAGCACTGATCAGTGGCGAGCAGACGTTCCAGGGACAATGTCCTGCCTATCCCCTATTGAGCATGCCCACGGGTCGACCTCTCATTGGAAGTCGGGGGTCACATGCTCAGGTCCTGTAGCGGCTCCTATTGGATCACTAGGAAGGCCCTGGAGAGCTACAGCTATAAAAGCTTTGCATGGCCGCACGGCCATGCGCTAGTATAAATCAATTATTGTGTGTGTGTGTTACGTGTTACGGAACCACTCAGCACTCAGAATATGTTGTGCAGTTATATGCATGTATAATAGGTTCCATGTGAGATGCATCAGCCCACAGGTTGCGCCCCTGGGCAGAGGGGACAAGATATTCCCCTTCTGTCCTCCCCCACCTTTGTAATTTCCACAGTAAATATCGTCAGGCTCCGGCCCCCTGTGGCTATTGTAATGTATGTCTGGCCTGCCCTCTGTATCTGTGTGATATATTCTGTGTCCTGTGAATAAAGTATTGTCAGACTGGAAATACGTGGAGAAGCAGTGATATTTTATATGCTCCCAGGTAACCAAGGAATTCCAGCTAGCGTCTTTCATTCAGACTCCAGCCAAAGCAGAGTGGACCTCCTGAAACACGGGGTGGTACTGAAAAAGGTACCCCAGCTTGGTAGACCCCATTACACTGGTGGTAGACAGTGGGATATGATACCCCTTCTACAGGAGGAAAGGAATGAATGGAAAACAACTACCAGAAGTTAAAGAGGACTACATTAGTTATTAGTTATTAAGGTTGAAGGAAGACTTTAAGTCCATCTAGTTCAACCCATAGCCTAACCTAACATGCCCTAACATGTTGATCCAGAGGAAGGCAAAAAAAAACCATGTGGCAAAGAGTAAGCTCCACATTGGGGAAAAAAATTCCTTCCCAACTCCACATACGGCAATCAGACTAGTTCCCTGGATCAACGCCCTATCAATGAATCTAGTATATATACCCTGTAACATTATACTTTTCCAGAAAGGTATCTAGTCCCCTCTTAAATTTAAGTAATGAATCACTCATTACAACATCATACGGCAGAGAGTTCCATAGTCTCACTGCTCTTACAGTAAAGAATCCACGTCTGTTATTATGCTTAAACCTTCTTTCCTCCAGACGTAGAGGATGCTGTTGTGAATTCTGTGGTCAAGCTCCCTCCTGTGGTCATGAGTGGTACTTCGGCTGGTTCTGTCTATGAGCTTCCTCTGGTGGATGTGAGTGGGGCTGCGGCTTCTGAGTTTCCTTCCTCAGGTGACGAGGTTAAGTCGTTAGGTGCTGCTCTATTTAACTCCACCTAGTTCTTTGTTCCTGGCCTCCAGTCAATGTTCCAGTATTGGTCTTGCTTTCTCCTGGATCGTTCTTGTGGCCTGTCTGCCCTGCATAAGCTAAGTTTTGCTTGTGTTACTTTTGTTTGCTATATTTTCTGTCCAGCTTGCTATATTGGTTTTTCTTGCTTGCTGGAAGCTCTGAGACGCAGAGGGAGCACCTCTGTACCGTTAGTCGGTGCGGAGGGTCTTTTTGCCCCTCTGCGTGGTTGTTTGTAGGTTTTTGTGCTGACCGCAAAGCTATCTTTCCTATCCTCGGTCTATTCAGTAAGTCGGGCCTCACTTTGCTAAAATCTATTTCATCTCTGTGTTTGTATTTTCATCTTATCTCACAGTCATTATATGTGGGGGGCTGCCTTTTCCTTTGGGGAATTTCTCTGAGGCAAGGTAGGCTTATTTTTCTATCTTCAGGGCTAGCTAGTTTCTCAGGCTGTGCCGAGTTGCATAGGGAGCGTTAGGCGCAATCCACGGCTACCTCTAGTGTGGTATGATAGGATTAGGGATTGTGGTCAGCAGAGTTCCCACGTCTCAGAGCTCGTCCTATGTTAGTAACTATCAGGTCACTTTGTGTGCTCTTAACCACTAGGTCCATTGTGGTTCTGAATCACCTGTTCATAACAGGATGCCCCCTTGTCCCTGTCTCATGTCTATGATTAAAAACATCATCAGAAAGGTCTTTGTACTGTCCCCTCATATATTTATACATTAAAATAAGATCACCCCTTAGTCTTCGTTTTTCCAAACTAAATAGCCCCAAGTGTAATAACCTATCTTGGTATTGCAGACCCCCCAGTCCTCTAATAACCTTGGTCGCTCTTCTCTGCACCCGCTCCAGTTCAGCTATGTCTTTCTTATACACCGGAGACCAGAACTGTGCACAGTATTCTAAGTGTGGTCGAACTAGTCACTTGTATAGAGGTAAAATTATGTTCTCCTCATGAGCATCTATGCCTCTTTTAATGCATCCCATTATTTTATTTGCCTTTGTATCAGCTGCCTGACACTGGCCACTGAACATGAGTTTGTCATCCAGCCATACACCCAGGTCTTTTTCATTGACGGTTTTGCCCAGAGTTTTAGAATTAAGCACATAGTTATACATCTTATTACTTCACCCCAAGTTCATGACCTTACATTTATCCCCATTAAAGCTCATTTGCCATTTATCAGCCCAAGCTTCTAGTTTACATAAATCATCCTGTAATATAAACTTGTCCTCCCCTGTATTGATTATCCTGCAGAGTTTAGTGTCATCTGCAAATATTGAAATTCTACTCTGAATGCCCCCTACAAGGTCATTAATAAATATATTAAAAAGAAGAGGGCCCAATACTGACCCCTGTGGTACCCCACTGCCAACCGCGACCCAGTCCGAGTGTGCTCCATTAATAACCACCCTTTGTTTCCTATCCCTGAGCCAGCTCTCAACCCACTTACACATATTTTCCCCTATCCCCATTATTCTCATTTTATGTATCAACCTTTTGTGTGGCACCGTATCAAAAGCTTTTGAAAAGTCCATATACACTACATCTACTGGGTTCCCTTGGTCCAGTCTGGAACTTACCTCTTCATAGAAGCTGATCAGATTAGTCTGACAGGAACGGTCCCTAGTAAACCAATGTTGGTATTGGGTCATGAGGTTATTCCTCTTCAGATACTCCAGTATAGCATCCCTTAGAATGCCCTCCAGGGTTTTACCCTCAGTAGAGGTTAAGCTTACTGGCCTTACTGGCGGAAAAGGAAGCAAGTTTCATGGAAACGGACTTACTCACAAGCACATCGTTAAATACAGTATTGAACTTGTCTACTCATGAATTGAGCAAGGCCCACTTATCGGTGTTATCTAAGGGTCTAAATTTTGGTTCGCCGGAAAATTTTGATATAGTCCAATTCAAAATTGACTTATTTAAGTAAGAAAAATGCATTTAAGTTTTTGCTTCTTCCACAGGTGCGGCTAGGGGGTCACACCCGTGTGAAACTCCCTGTTCAGTGGGTCCCTTTGGCTTTATGGTAAATTCTAGTACTGACAATGACACACAGGAGGATGCACTTTTATTACTTAGTCTTATGGACCCCGATGTCTCTTTCAAAATAAGGACGCCAAGTGACGTACCTTTTACGGGTGGAGTACAGTCGACCTTCATGCCTCCTGTTGCCCCGGGTGGTACTATAGAGGTTTTTGAGAGACAGGTCAAAAAGGAGGTAGAGGCACTTATTTATCGACACTCACCGTCTAATTTGACTGTAGAGGAAAAACTGGCTTTGAGAGAAATCAGTAGCTGGGATGATGTAGTGATCCGTGCAGCAGACAAAGGCGGTAATTTGGTGCTATTAACAAAAGAGTACTACATGTTGGAAGCCCATAGACAGTTAAATAAAACAGAAACTTACTGTATATTAAAATCCGATCCTACCGTGAAATTTAAGAACGATTTACGGACGTTGTTGAGACCATTTGTAGAAGATGGGATTTTATCTATGAGACAAGCAGAGAAGTTGTTCATGGATTTTCCAAATAAACCACATTGGTACCACGTACCTAAAGTGCACAAGTCACCAGTTACACCGCCAGGCCATCCAATAGTGTCAGGGGTGGGAACAGTAACAGAACCCCCATCACGTTATTTAAATTGGCTTTTACATCCCCTCCTCCCTGACAGTCCCTCCTACATACGTGACACCAAACATTTTTTGGAAATATTGAGAGGTTTTACTTGGCAGGATAACTTTTGCCTTGCGTCTATTGACGTGGAGAGTCTTTTCACACGCATCCTCCAAGCCCAGGGAGTGGAGGCAGTAAGAGAGGTTTTCTCCTATACCCCGACTGACAATAAGACTATAGCATTCATTTGTGATGGATTACGCTTTGTCTTAACGCACAATGCTTCCAAGTTTGATTCCACCTGGTTCCTTCAAACAGAAGGAACAGCAATGGGTACGCCTGTTGCATGTACCCTAGCTAATCTATACCTAGCGCTGTTTGAAAAACGCTTCGTGAATGTCGAGAATAACCCCTTTTTAAAACACATAAAACTTTATATAAGATTTGTGGATGACGTGTTTGTAGTTTGGGATGGAAACGAATCGGTTTTTCAGTCTTTTGTTAAACATCTGGAACAAGTGAATGACATGAATATGAAATTCACGTCGGTTTTTGGAGGGTCAAACTTAGAGTTTTTAGACGTGAGAATTTGGTTCGACGAGGGGTCGTTACAAACAGAGATGTTCCGAAAGCCCACAGCAACGAATTCACTATTACACTATCAGAGTGCACACCCGCATTACACCAAAAAATCTCTCCCTTACAGTCAATTTCTCAGGGTTTTGAGGGTTAACAGTAGCCAGGCTGGGTTTCAGCGACAATCACAGGAATTGTATACAAGGTTCAGGGAAAGGGGTAACCCTCCCATGATTTTGGATCAAGCTCTAGCAAAGGCAAAAGCAGAAGGTGCCGTAGGGGCGATACGAAAAGCGATACGAAACAACATAAAAAGTTCGTTTTTAGCTTTAAATTTGGTCCTATGGACCATTGTATAAGAACAGCTATAAGAAACAGCTGGCATATCTTAGAGAGAGACTCTATTCTAGCAGGTCCAGTGAGTAGAGGCCCGTTGTTCGCCTGCCACCGGGGAAAAAATCTAAAAGATGTATTAGTGCGCAATAGAGTGGTATCTAAACAAGATAATTGGTTAACAGCGGGTATTCCACAAGGTAATGTCAAATGTGGACACTGCAGTTTTTGTGCTTACCACTTATAAGGGAAAGTGATCCAAATGGGCCCTGTCCGACATGTAGTTCAAGACTTTATATCTTGTAGAACCACGTATGTGGTATATGTCCTGTTCTGTCCGTGCGATTTTTATTATGTGGGGAAGACCATACGTCCCCTTTTCATCAGATTTAGGGAACACTGCAAATCCATTAGCACTGGCAAAGGAGTCCCCAGACTCATAAGTCATATACGTACCCACCACGCAGGAAATGCGGCATGCCTGCGGTTTGCAGGTCTTGAGAGGGTAACCCTGCCAGAACAGGGAGGTGACCTCCATAAGCTGCTATTAAGAAGAGAGGGGAGGTGGATACTGAGGGTTAATGCAACAGGCCCCTTAGGGTTAAATGATAGAACCGATATGTCAGTCTTCTTGTAAAGTAATTTTGGTATTCTGTTGCAATATTCTGTGTTTGGGACTTGTATTTGTTTATTTTTAAGTTTGTCAAGTCATTTGTTCTACTACACATTGTTTTTAATGTTTCTTACCAATTAGTAGGAGTTTCATAGTACGGTGACGCACACTGGTGGGAGAGCACTCCTTGGGTGGATGTGCTTGAGAAGTCCTCCTACCTGACGTTACCATTAGACCCGTAGAAGCGCAGGAGCGCGAAACGGCCGTCGTCACTTGGAACCACAGGTTCTCCCTGCCATGCTCTGCTATTTTGCTATTTTATAATGCAGAGAACCAAAAAAGATGGACACAAGAGCTTAAAACTAACAACTTTATTAAGACAAATTCAAAGCATTACAATAAATACGTCAATAAAATCAAATACGTAAAATGCAAAAAGAGAAGAGAAGAGGCAAACCTAGTACCACGCACAACTACAGCTATTCAATGAGGAGCAAATCAATTATAGTTATTATGCAGAAAAGTCATATATATCTTTGTGTAAGGACATATGAAGATGTGACAAATTGATAAAAAGTGTATTAGCCCAATATTCAGTCTAATAGTAGAATAAACTAATAACAGTAGGTGGGCAGTTACACAAGAGAGAAAGCTCCAAAGTACCTAGCACGCAGCAGGGAAGTTCAACAGGTATATTGCCATATAAACGGGTGTCAAATGTAAACGTTATATGATAATCGACCCCTTATGGCTCATTACAAACATCTGGACAAGTGTCACATATAGGTGTTGTGAGATGACTCACCCCTAATGGCTCAATACAAACATATATTGCACAAAATCCCGGGAAGTCCCATGCAATGAAAGACCGAGCTAAAGTCAGAATAGTAGATAGGGAAAAAATGGAGAACATCAAACGCAAGGTATACCAACCTGCTGCTGCCGTGCGTGGAAGAGGAGGCCCCGACGTGCGTTTCGCAGGTGTTGCTTCCTCGGGGGGCGCTAGTGAGGGGTGAAGTAAGGATCCTTATATACCGAACTGCTAAAACCTCCAGGCGGCAATGGCGGAGCTTACCCAGGCACGGCTGTGGCTGGAGGCGGCGGAGTCGGCGTCCGACGTCACACAGCCGCGCCCCGCACTGACGCGTTAGTGGGAGGGGCCAGATGTGCGACGCAGAGAGGACGCGTATCCACGGCAACCAGGCCACGCCGACCCGGAGAAGCGCACGCCGCTCGGAGGACAGGAAAGCGACTGACAGAAAGTGAGCACCAGGAAGTCTACAAAGGACATGTGCACATACCTGACTGGACGGTGAGTGTAATAAGACAGGAGAGAAGGTGAGGACAAGCAGAGGTGCTCGCAAAGAGACCGGACACAGCTACAATAAGAGAAAATAAAGATATGTGAGTATGCTAATAAGTCATATGGACATTGATGCCAATAATAAGAAATACTGATCTGAGTAACGCCAGATAGTGCAACTAACTGATATAGGTTGTTACAAGAAAAAACATATAAACAGGGGAAAAGATAATAGTAAAAATGATAATAAAAATGATAGTAAAAGCAGACGAATACCCTGCAAATGTGGGATAGTATTGGTGATACTAATGATAATGGTGTGCCAAATATATAAAAAAGAAAAAAAAATAGGTGAAATATAAATATATGATGGAAAGGATATGTGGATAAAAAATAATAAATAAAAGTGGGACCAAAAAATGGGACCTAAAAAAAGAAAAATAGATGTGACATAAAAGCAGTGCATTAGGTCTTTTATTGCTGTGAAGAGATTGAATGATGAAGTAGGAGAGAAAGATAATCCCAGACTTAATACTTCCAACTGTGCATCAGTAAGAGAAACAGAGGAAAGGTTAATCACCTGTAATTTAGATGGTCCTGCGGTGTTGGTATAGGCACGTTTAGAAGAATTATATTTCCGGCTGTAGTTTGTACCCTTTCTTTTATTTCTACCAGCGGAAGAGAAGCGTTGTACATCCAGAGTCTCAGTTTTACCTTCAGCCGAGGATAGGGAGGAAATTGAGGAGGATCGTTTTGACAGCCGTGGTTTATACCACTTGTACACAGAATTGGTTTTGAAGTCTTGTACATCTCGCATAAATTTGCTGGTTTTAACCTCCTGGATCTCCTTTTCCCAGATGACAAATTGTCCATCAAGGTCCTTCTTGAAGACATCCATATCCGCTGGACTCGCGGACTCGGTGAGTTTTTTCTGTAGAGTCTCGATTTCACTCTCCATTGATTCCAGACTTTTTTTGTTTAGTCCAATAAGCAATTCAATAAGGGAACATGAGCATATATTGCAAGCTTCCTCCCATCGAGAGCGAAAAAAGGGGTCCTCAACGGGAAATGAAGGTAAAATTTTAATCCGAAGACCCCTAGGGATCATGTTTTTAGATAGATAACTCTCCAGAGTAGCCTTGTTCCAACAGATACGCATTCTTTTTTTCAACATAAATTTCAAATTGGTTTTAATTTCCATTATAGTCCCATTCTCTGTTTCACCACTAGGTGTCGCCTCACTCTTAAAAATTGCATCGATATGTGCCAGCCAGGATTGATCCCGTGCTTTCAGATCCATAGCCCAGGAAAGAGTGCTGAAACACACAAACTAGATCAGTAAACCTATAGGGAGGGCAGTCAACTTAAATGCTCCGCCATAATCAAGATAGTAGAAAACCAAAAAAGATGGACACAAGAGCTTTTTAATTTGTTAATTTTTGTGTACGTATCTATATTTATTATAATGTCACTAGGGGGCATGACGGGCGTCTGAAGGTGACGGGCACAAGGGGGCATTCTTTGCGTCTGGAGGAGAGAAGGTTTTTCCTCCAACATAGAAGAGGATTCTTTACTGTTAGGGCAGTGAGAATCTGGAATTGCTTGCCTGAGGAGGTGGTGATGGCGAACTCAGTCGAGGGGTTCAAGAGAGGCCTGGATGTCTTCCTAGAGCATAACAATATTGTATCATACAATTATTAGGTTCTGTAGAAGGACGTAGATCTGGGGATTTATTATGATGGAATATAGGCTGAACTGGATGGACAAATGTCTTTTTTCGGCCTTACTAACTATGTTACTATGTTACTACATTGTGTACTGTCAGCTCGTCTCGTACACACAAAAATAAATTTTATTGGTGTACAGCTCTCACTATTTGCCTTTTACAGGAGCTCCCATTAGCAGACTAACGCACTGCTTTTATGTCACATCTATTTTTCTTTTTTTAGGTCCCATTTTTTGGTCCCACTTTTATTTATTATTTTTTATCCACCTATCCTTTCCATCATATATTTATATTTCACCTATTTTTTTTTTCTTTTTTTTTCTTTTTTATATATTTGGCACACCATTATCATTAGTATCACCAATACTATCCCACATTTGCAGGGTATTCGTCTGCTTTTACTATCATTTTTATTATCATTTTTACTATTATCTTTTCCCATGTTTATATGTTTTTTTCTTGTAACAACCTATATCAGTTAGTTGCACTATCTGGCGTTACTCAGATCAGTATTTCTTATTATTGGCATCAATGTCCATATGACTTATTAGCATACTCACATATCTTTATTTTCTCTTATTGTAGCTGTGTCCGGTCTCTTTGCGAGCACCTCTGCTTGTCCTCACCTTCTCTCCTGTCTTATTACACTCACCGTCCAGTCAGGTATGTGCACATGTCCTTTGTAGACTTCCTGGTGCTCACTTTCTGTCAGTCGCTTTCCTGTCCTCCGAGCGGCGTGCGCTTCTCCGGGTCGGCGTGGCCTGGTTGCCGTGGATACGCGTCCTCTCTGCGTCGCACATCTGGCCCATCCCACTGACGCGTCAGTGCGGGGCGCGGCTGTGTGACGTCGGACGCCGACTCCGCCGCCTCCAGCCACAGCCGTGCCTGGGTAAGCGCCGCCATTGCCGCCTGGAGGTTTTAGCAGTTCGGTATATAAGGATCCTTACTTCACCCCTCACTAGCGCCCCCCGAGGAAGCAACACCTGCGAAACGCGCGTCGGGGCCTCCTCTTCCACTCACGGCAGCAGCAGGTTGGTATACCTTGCGTTTGATGTTCTCCATTTTTTCCCTATCTACTATTCTGACTTTAGCTCGGTCTTTCATTGCATGGGACTTCCCGGGATTTTGTGCAATATATGTTTGTATTGAGCCATTAGGGGTGAGTCATCTCACAACGCCTATATGTGACACTTGTCCAGATGTTTGTAATGAGCCATAAGGGGTCAATTATCATATAACGTTTACATTTGACACCCGTTTATATGGAAAAAACCTGTTGAACCTCCCTGCTGTGTGCTAGGTACTTTGGAGCTTTCTCTCTTGTGTAGCTGCCCACCTACTGTTATTAGTTTATTCTACTATTAGACTGAATATTGGGCTAATACACTTTTTATCAATTTGTCACATCTTCATATGTCCTTACACAAAGATATATATGACTTTTCTGCATAATAACTATAATTGATTTGCTCCTCATTGGATAGCTGTATTTGTGCGTGGTACTAGGTTTGCCTCTTCTCTTCTTGCATTTTACGTATTTGATTTTATTGACGTATTTATTGTAATGCTTTGAATTTGTCTTAATAAAGTTGTTAGTTTTGAGCTCTTGTGTCCATCTTTTTTGGTTTTCTACTATCTTGATTATGGCGGAGCATTTAGGTTGACTGCCCTCCCTATAGGTTTACTATTTTATAATGCAGCCTCAATAAAGAAAGGACATTTTGTACGGATGGTAAGTGCTCGTTTTTCTTACAGTTTTCATTGTTGCAAGCACTTTCTTTTTTCAATGAGCACCCGTATTCCGATGTGGCTTTAATAACGCTGACTAGTCCGAAGGAGGTTATACAGGTGTTCAGGAGCTGATTGTGCGTTATACTTTTTTTCTTTTGGTTTACTATCATTTTTTAGTTTCTTACTATTTACGTAGTTAAAGAATATTTTGGGATTATTTTTGCTCTCTCTGGCAATGAGTCTCTCTGTCTCAATCTTTGCTGCCTTGATTTGCGTTTTACAGACTTTATTTAATTTTCTGTATTTATTTAATGCTTCATCACTACCTACTTCCTTTAATTCTCTAAATGCTTTCTTTTTGTCACTTATTGCGCACCTTACAGCTCTATTTAGCCATATTGTTTTCCTCCTATTTCTGGTATGTTTATTCCCATACGGTATATTCTGTGCACAGGTCCTATCCAGGATGCTAATAAACGTCTCCCATTTTCTTTGTGTATTTTTATGTCTCAGGATATCGTCCCAGTTAATTGCACTAAGATCATCTCTCATCCGTTGGAAATTTGCCCTCCTGAAGTTTAGTGTCCGTGTAACCCCTCTACTACACATCTTATTAAAGGATACATGAAAACTTATTATTTTGTGATCACTATTCCCCAAGTGACCCCCAACCCTTATATTTGATATGCGGTCTGGCCTGTTGGTTAATATTAGGTCTAGCAGTGCCCCCCTTCTTGTTGGGTCCTGAACCAGTTGTAAAAGGTAATTGTCTCTCATAGTTGTCAAAAACCGATTACCTTTGCTGGAACTGCAGGTTTCTGTTCCCCAATCTATTTCAGGGTAGTTGAAGTCCCCCATAATAATGACTTCTCCTTGAGTCGCAGCTTCAGCTATTTGCTTTACGAGGATATTCTCCATTGCTTCCATTATTTTTGGAGATTTATAACAAACCCCTATCAGTAATTTATTATTTTTCCCCTTCCCCTTATCTCCACCCACAGGGACTCTACATTTTCATTAAATTCACCTATATTATCACGCCGGATGGGTTTTAAGGACGATTTTTACATACAGACACACCCCTCCCCCTCGCTTATCCATTCGGTCATTTCTGAACAGACTATAACCCTGTAAGTTAACAGCCCAGTCATGACTCTCATCCAGCCACATTTCAGTTATCCCCACCATGTCATAATTATGCTCCAACAACATTAATTCTAATTCGTCCATTTTGTTGGCGAGGCTTCTGGCATTAGTATACATACATTTTATGTAATCACTTAAATGTCCAAAAATAACGTAGGGCACTTCACAAATGCTATACCACAAAATCTCATGTATATATCAATGGGACCAAGAAGAGATCCCACAATGAAAGTATAAAATCATTTTTTATTATAAATAAATATAAAAACAAAACAGTTGATGAATACAGAAAAAAAGAAAAATACCTTACAAAGGGACGCCACAAGAAACAGAAATGAGTATAGGTATATATACAGTGGGGCAAAAAAGTATTTAGTCAGTCAGCAATAGTGCAAGTTCCACCACTTAAAAAGATGAGAGGCGTCTGTGATTTACATCATAGGTAGACCTCAACTATGGGAGACAAACTGAGAAAAAAAAATCCAGAAAATCACATTGTCTGTTTTTTTAACATTTTATTTGCATATTATGGTGGAAAATAAGTATTTGGTCAGAAACAAACAATCAAGATTTCTGGCTCTCACAGACCTGTAACTTCTTCTTTAAGAGTCTCCTCTTTCCTCCACTCATTACCTGTAGTAATGGCACCTGTTTAAACTTGTTATCAGTATAAAAAGACACAATCTGACTCCAAACTCTACTATGGTGAAGACCAAAGAGCTGTCAAAGGACACCAGAAACAAAATTGTAGCCCTGCACCAGGCTGGGAAGACTGAATCTGCAATAGCCAACCAGCTTGGAGTGAAGAAATCAACAGTGGGAGCAATAATTAGAAAATGGAAGACATACAAGACCACTGATAATCTCCCTCGATCTGGGGCTCCACGCAAAATCCCACCCCGTGGGGTCAGAATGATCACAAGAACGGTGAGCAAAAATCCCAGAACCACGTGGGGGGACCTAGTGAATGAACTGCAGAGAGCTGGGACCAATGTAACAAGGCCTACCATAAGTAACACACTACACCACCATGGACTCAGATCCTGCAGTGCCAGACATGTCCCACTGCTTAAGCCAGTACATGTCCGGGCCCGTCTGAAGTTTGCTAGAGAGCATTTGGATGATCCAGAGGAGTTTTGGGAGAATGTCCTATGGTCTGATGAAACCAAACTGGAACTGTTTGGTAGAAACACAACTTGTCGTGTTTGGAGGAAAAAGAATACTGAGTTGCATCCATCAAACACCATACCTACTGTAAAGCATGGTGGTGGAAACATCATGCTTTGGGGCTGTTTCTCTGCAAAGAGGCCAGGACGACTGATCCGGGTACATGAAAGAATGAATGGGGCCATGTATCGTGAGATTTTGAGTGCAAACCTCCTTCCATCAGCAAGGGCATTGAAGATGAAACGTGGCTGGGTCTTTCAACATGACAATGATCCAAAGCACACCGCCAGGGCAACGAAGGAGTGGCTTAGTAAGAAGCATTTCAAGGTCCTGGAGTGGCCTAGCCAGTCTCCAGATCTCAACCCTATAGAAAACCTTTGGAGGGAGTTGAAAGTCCGTGTTGCCAAGCGAAAAGCCAAAAACATCACTGCTCTAGAGGAGATCTGCATGGAGGAATGGGCCAACATACCAACAACAGTGTGTGGCAACCTTGTGAAGACTTACAGAAAACGTTTGACCTCTGTCATTGCCAACAAAGGATATATTACAAAGTATTGAGATGAAATTTTGTTTCTGACCAAATACTTATTTTCCACCATAATATGCAAATAAAATGTTAAAAAAACAGACAATGTGATTTTCTGGATTTTTTTTTCTCAGTTGTCTCCCATAGTTGAGGTCTACCTATGATGTAAATTACAGACGCCTCTCATCTTTTTAAGTGGTGGAACTTGCACTATTGCTGACTGACTAAATACTTTTTTGCCCCACTGTATGTGCATACAGCAACCATCTGCAAATGTCTGCTAGTGGTTGACACAAAAATTCTATGTCAAAAAGAATGCTGACACAATACCTACTCACAGTAAAGGAAGATGGGCAACATGTATGGATCAATACCCTGGACCCTATACCATCAGGACCCTAACTCAATATTTAGCCACCCCAGATACTAAATATATACGCCACAATCAATGGGCCAATACACAGGGCAAAGCTGCCTCAATAAATCCGGGGGGATAAAATAAGATAAAAATCGGGTACACATTACCTGCCACAGAGCTTCCCCTAGGCGTCCCTTCACCCCGACGCGCGTTTCGCCGCCAGCTTCTTTCGGGAGCGTGCCGGGGTGAAGGAGAGCCGAGCTTTTAAATCACAGATGTCCAATAGCCGGCCGGCAGTACGAGTCCTATGGCCGATGACGTAGGCGCATCGCGCGTCTGCCCTCCTCCGAAGCATCTCATTTCCTGCCGACGCTCAGTGACACGCAAGCCCAAAGGCTGCGTCTCAGTGTATGAGCATCATAGGAAGTGACGGAGGATCGGAACGGCGCGCATGCACACTATCGGTCTAGACTCCACTGCCGCTCAAGCCAGGACTACAAAAAGATGGGAGATAAACTAATAGATAATGAATACATGATGGGGGGATAATAGGCAACAAAACAACCAAACCGAAGAAAAAGAAAAGGGTGGTAACATTGACGTGAAGACAGTAGTGATAAATAATTATGATAATTATAATGGTGTCCATGATTAACTAAATATAAAGTGCATGACCACTGAATAAATCTAATATTTCATAGTGACGACACATAATAAATATACATGATAATAATGTGTTATAATACCGGTGAATACATAATGATGAACACCAAAAAGCGAAAAAACAGAACAAGAAAGCAGTAAACACATTGACAACAATAACAAAAGATGTGAATAATAACAAATAAAAATAATAAATGAATAAATAAATATAATAATTCATAATATAAAATATATGGCCGCTAAGTAACTACAACCACATATCTTGATAATTAAATAACATAATAATCATAATAAAAGTGCATACTAACATGATAAACCCCAAAATACACAGAGCTCCCTAAATTAATAATAATTTACCCCCAGTATAAAATACTGATATTATGAAATAAAATAAATATATATATATTTGATATCCAGTATAGGCCATAATTAAAGTGCGAGGCTTCTAGCATTAGTATACATGCACTTGATGTTCCTCTCTGTACCTCTATTCATTCTTAAATTATTAACTGTTCTAACCCCACCCCCCATGCCACCGCCACCCCCAACTTCCTTATTTGTGCCCAGGTCTCTATCTGCACTAACTTCCCCTCCTATAAAATGAATACCCTCCCCCCCCCCCAATTCCTAGTTTAAACACTCCTCCAACCTTCTAGCCATTTTCTGCCCCAGCACAGCTGCACCCTCCCCATTGAGGTGCAGCCTGTCCCTAGCGTAAAGCCTGTAGCCAACTGAGAAGTCGGCCCAGTTCTGAAGGAACCCAAACCCCTCCTTCCTACACCAATTCTTGAGCCACTTATTAACCTCCCTAATCTCCCGTTGCGTCTCTCTGGCGTGACATGTGGTACAGGCAGTATTTCGGAAAATACCACGCTGGAGGTCCTTGCTTTCAGCTTGCAGCCTAATTCCCTGAAATCATCTTTAAGGACCTTCCACCTACCTCTAACTTTGTCATTTGTGCCAATGTGCACCATGACCGCTGGGTCCTCACCAGCCCCTCCCAGTAATCTGTCCACCCGATCAGCGATGTGTCGGACTCGAGCGCCAGGTAGGCAGCACACCGTTCAACGATCCCTGTCTTTGTGACAGATTGCCCTATCTTTTCCCCTAATAATTGAGTCGCCCACTACCAGCACCTGTCTGGCCTGCCCTGCTCTCCTATTTCCCTCCTTACTGGAGCAGTCACTCCTCCGGCTTTCAGAGCAGTGCTACCCCTGTACTGGCACCCCCCTCATCTGCCAACTTAGCAAACTTATTGGGGTGTTCCAGATCAGGACTAGCCTCCCTGGCACTCTTCCCTCTACCCCGCTTCCTAACTGTCACCCAGCTTGCTACTTCACTGTCCTGCGGCTCCATCCTACCATTTCCCCCTCATCTATCCCACTGAGCGTCTGCTCAGTGAGCAGAAGACTCCTCTCCATATTGTCTATGGATCTCAGTGTTGCCAGCTGCACATTTAGATCCAGAATCTGGGCTTCCAAATGCACAACGTGCTCACATCTCGCACAGCAGTATGCACCCTCGACCGGCTGATCAAGGACTGCATACATGTGGCAAGATGTGCACTGGATGGCATTAACAAGAGTGGAGCACATTTCCTAATGGGGATTGCACCAGACAAAAGCTTTAACCCCTTTCTGCCATTAGACGTACTATTGCGTCCATGTGGGGTGGGCTTTACTTCCCAAGGACGCAATAGTACGTCATATGCGATCGGCAGCGCTCACGGGGGGAGCGCCGCCGATCGCGGCCGGGTGTCAGCTGCTTATCGCAGCTGACATCCGGCACTATGTGCCAGGAGCGGTCACGGACCGCCCCCGGCACATTAACCCCCGGCACACCGCGATCAAAGATGATCGCGATGTGCCGGCGGTACAGGGAAGCACCGCGCAGGGAGGGGGCTCCCTGCGGGCTTCCCTGAGCCCCCCGCAGCAACGCGATGTGATCGCGTTGCTGCGAGGGTCTCACCTCCCTCCCTGCTCCCTCCAGCCCCGGATCCAAGATGGCCGCGGATCCGGGTCCTGCAGGGAGGGAGGTGGCTTCACAGAGCCTGCTCAGAGCAGGCACTGTGAAGGCTGCAGCGCTGCATGTCAGATCAGTGATCTGACAGAGTGCTGTGCAAACTGTCAGATCACTGATCTGTGATGTCCCCCCCTGGGACAAAGTAAAAAAGTAAAAAAAAAAAATTTCAAATGTGTAAAAAAAAATAAAAAAAAATATTCCAAAATAATGAAAAAAAAAATAAAATTATTCCCATAAATACATTTCTTTATCTAAATAAAAAAAAAAAAACAATAAAAGTACACATATTTAGTATCGCCGCGTCCGTAACGGCCCGACCTATAAAACTGGCCCACTAGTTAACCCCTTCAGTAAACATCGTAAGAAAAAAAAAAAAAAAACGAGGCAAAAAACAACGCTTTATTATCATACCGCCGAACAAAAAGTGTAATAACACGCGATCAAAAAGACAGATATAACTAACCATGGTACCGCTGAAAACGTCATCTTGTCCCGCAAAAAACGAGCCGCCATACAGCATCATCAGCAAAAAAATAAAAAAGGTATAGTCCTGAGAATAAAGCGATGGAAAAATAATTATTTTTTCTATAAAATAGTTTTTATCGTATAAAAGCGCCAAAACATAAAAAAATGATATAAATGAGGTGTCGCTGTAATCGTACTGACCCGAAGAATAAAACTGCTTCATAAATTTTACCAAACGCGGAACGGTATAAACGCCTCCCCCAAAAGAAATTCATGAATAGCTGGTTTTTGGTCATTCTGCCTCACAAAAATCGGAATAAAAAGCGATCAAAAAATGTCACATGCCCGAAAATGTTACCAATAAAAACATCAACTCGTCCCACAAAAAACAAGACCTCACATGACTCTGTGGACCAAAATATAGAAAAATTATAGCTCTCAAAATGTGGTAACGCAAAAAATATTTTTTGCAATAAAAAGCGTCTTTCAGTGTGTGACGGCTGCCAATCATAAAATCCGCTAAAAAACCCGCTATAAAAGTAAATCAAACCCCCTTTCATCACCGACTTAGTTAGGGAAAAATTAAAAAAATGTATTTATTTCCATTTTCCCATTAGGGCTAGGGTTAGAGTTAGGGCTAGGGTTAGGGCTAGGGTTAGGGCTAGGGTTAGGGTTAGGGCTAGGGTTAGGGCTAGGGTTAGGGCTAGGGTTAGGGTTAGGGATAGGGCTAGGGTTAGGTTTAGGGTTAGGGCTAGGGTTAGGGCTAGGGTTAGGGTTAGGGTTAGGGTTAGGGCTAGGGTTAGGGCTAGGGTTAGGGCTAGGGTTAGGATTAGGGTTAGGGCTAGGGTTAGGGCTACAGTTTGGGTTGGGGCTAAAGTTACAGTTAGGGTTTAGATTACATTTACGGTTGGGAATAGGGTTGGGATTAGGGTTAGGGGTGTGTCAGGGTTAGAGGTGTGGTTAGGGTTACTGTTGGGATTAGGGTTAGGGATGTGTTTGGATTAGGGTTTCAGTTATAATTGGGGGGTTTCCACTGTTTAGGCACATCAGGGGCTCTCCAAACGCGACATGGCGTCCGATCTCAATTCCAGCCAATTCTGCGTTGAAAAAAACAGTGCTTCTTCCCTTCCGAGCTCTCCCGTGTGCCCAAACAGGGGTTTACCCCAACATATGGGGTATCAGCGTACTCAGGACAAATAGGACAACAACTTTTGGGGTCCAATTTCTCCTGCTACCCTTGGGAAAATACAAAACTCGGGGCTAAAACATATTTTTTGTGGGGAAAAAAAAGATTTTTTATTTTCACGGCTCTGCGTTATAAACTGTAGTGAAACACTTGGGGGTTCAAAGTTCTCACAACACATCTAGATTAGTTCCCTGGGGGGTCTAGTTTCCAATATGGGGTCACTTGTGGGGGGTTTCTACTGTTTAGGTACATTAGGGGTTCTGCAAACGCAATGTGACGTCTGCAGACCATTCCATCTAAGTCTGCATTCCAAATGGCGCTCCTTCCCTTCCGAGCTCTGCCATGCGCTCAAACGTTGGTTTCCCCCAACATACGGGGTATCAGCGTACTCAGGACAAATTGGACAACAACTTTTGGGGTCGAATTTCTCCTCTTACCCTCGGGAAAATACAAAACTGGGGGCTAAAAAATAAGTTTGGGGGGAAAGATTTTTTTTTTTTAATTTTCACGGCTCTGCGTTACAAACTGTAGTGAAACACTTGGGGGTTCAAAGCTATCACAACACATCTAGATGAGTTCCTTAGGGGGTCTAGTTTCCAAAATGGTGTCACTTGTGGGAGGTTTCTACTGTTTAGGTACATTAGGGGCTCTGCAAATGCAATGTGACACCTGCAGACCATTCCATCTAAGTCCTCATTCCAAATGGAACTCCTTCCCTTCCGAGCCCTCCCATGCGCCCAAACAGTGGTTCCCCCCCCACATATGGGGTATCAGCGCACTCAGGACAAATTGGACAACAAATTGTGGGGTCGAATTTCTCCTGTTACCCTCGGAAAAATACAAAACTGGGGGCTAAAAAATAATTTTTGTGGGAAAAAATTTTTGTTTTATTTTTACGGCTCTCCATTATAAACTTCTGTGAAGCCCTTGGTGGGTCAAAGCGCTCAGCACACATCTAGATAAGTTCCTAAGGGGGTCTACTTTCCAAAATGGTGTCACTTGTGGGGGGTTTCTACTGTTTAGGTACATTAGGGGCTCTGCAAACGCAATGTGACACCTGCAGACCATTCCATCTAAGTCTGCATTCAAATGGCACTCCTTCCCTTCTGAGCCCTCCCATGTGCCCAAACAGTGGTTCCCCCCACATATGGTGTATCATCGCACTCAGGACAAATTGGGCAACAAATTTTGGGGTCCAATTTCTCCTGTTACCCTCAGGAAAATACAAAACTGGGGGCTAAAAAAATAATTTTTGTGGGAAAAAAATTTTGTTTTATTTTTACGGCTCTGCATTATAAACTTCTGTGAAGCACTTGGTGGGTCAAAGTGCTCACCACACCTCTAGATAAGTTCCTTAGGGGGTCTACTTTCCAAAATGGTGTCACTTGTGGGGGGTTTCAATGTTTAGGCACATCAGTGGCTCTTCAAACGCAACATGACGTCCCATCTCAATTCCTGTCAATTTTGCATTGAAAAGTCAAACGGCGTTCCTTCCCTTCCGAGCTCTCCCATCCGCCCAAACAGTGGTTTACCCCCACATATGGGCTATCAGCGTACTCAGGACAAATTGTACAACAACTTTTGGGGTCCAATTTCTTCTCTTACCCTTGGGAAAATAAAAAATTGGGGGCGAAAAGATAATTTTTGTGAAAAAATATGATTTTTTATTTTTACGGTTCTACATTATAAACTTCTGTGAAGCACTTGTTGGGTCAAAGTGCTCACCACACCTCTAGATAAGTTCCTTAGGGGGTCTACTTTCCAAAATGGTGTCACTTGTGGGGGGTTTCAATGTTTAGCCACATCAGGGGCTCTCCAAACGAAACATGGCGTCCCATCTCAATTTCAGTCAATTTTGCATTGAAAAGTCAAATGGCACTCCTTCGCTTCCGAGCTCTGCCATGCGCCCAAACAGTGGTTTACCCCCACATGTGGGGTATTGGCATACTCAGGACAAATTGTACAACAATGTTTGGGGTCCATTTTCTCCTGTTACCCTTGGTAAAATAAAACAAATTGGAGCTGAATTAAATTTTTTGTGAAAAAAAGTTAAATGTTCATTTTTATTTAAACATTCAAAAAATTCCTGTGAAGCACCAGAAGGGTTAATAAACTTCTTGAATATGGTTTTGAGCACCTTGAGGGGTGTAGTTTTTAGAATGGTGTCACACTTGGGTATTTTCTATCATATAGACCCCTCAAAATGACTTCAAATGAGATGTGGTCCCTAAAATAAAATGGTGTTGTAGAAATGAGAAATTGCTGGTCAACTTTTAACCCTTATAACTCCCTAACAAAAAAAAATTTTGGTTCCAAAATTGTGCTGATGTAAAGTAGACATGTGGGAAATGTTACTTATTAAGTATTTTGTGTGACATATCTCTGTGATTTAATTGCATAAAAATTCAAAGTTGGAAAATTGCGAAATTTTCATAATTTTCGCCAAATTTCCGTTTTTTTCACAAATAAACGCAGGTACTATCAAATAATTTTTACCATTGTCATGAAGTACAATATGTCACGAGAAAACAATGTCAGAATCACCAGGATCCATTGAAGCGTTCCAGAGTTATAACCTCATAAAGGGACAGTGGTCAGAATTGTAAAAATTGGCCCGGTCATTAACGTGCAAACCACCCTTGGGGGTAAAGGGGTTAAATAAAAATAAATACAAAGTATTAATAAAATACAGACAGCAATTCAGTAATTCCTTCCTTGTTAACTGCCTGACTCCAAAGTCACTGAATCACAAGTCACACTTACCGCCGTTCACAGTTACGCTCAGGTCACACTCAGCTCGCTCACACTCGCTAAGCTGGAGATATAAAGATTTTTTTTTTCTTTTTCCCCTCAGCTGCAATCCACCTTGCTGCTCAATGCACTTCCAAAAAGGACTTGAATCCCAACCAGCTGCCCCTTTAAAACCCTTAATTATGAGCCTCCACCCTAAGTTAACCCCTTGTGAATATAGCTACTCCCAATTCAGCAACTCACACCAATTCACACAGGTATTTGTTAAAGGCTTTCCAAATACCTTTTCACTGAATCACAAGTCACACTTACCGCCGTTCACACTTACGCTCAGCTCACACTCAGCTCGCTCACACTCGCTAAGCTGGAGATTTAAAGATTTATTTTTTTCTTTTTCCCCTCAGCTGCAATCCACCTTGCTGACGCCCGAGGGTTGATCGCCAGTAACAAAAGCAGATTTGATAGCAGCCATTAGGGTTGAGCGAAACGGATCGTTCATTTTCATAATTCGGCGACTTTTGGCAAAGTCGGGTTTCATGAAACCCGATCCGATCACAGCGTGGGATCGGCCATGCGGTACGCGATCTACGCGCCAAACTCGCGTTTCATATGACGCGTTTAGTGCCATTTCTCAGCCAATGAAGGTGGACACAGAGTGTGGGCAGCGTGATGACATAGATCCTGGTCCCCACCATCTTAGAGAAGGGCATGGCAGTGATTGGCTTGCTTTCTGCGGCATCACAGGGGCTATAAAGAGGCGTGCACGCCGACCGCCATCTTACTGCTGCTGATCTGAGCATAGGGAGAGGTTGCTGCCGCTTCGTCAGAAGCAGGGATAGCGTTAGGCAGGGTACATTAACCCCCAAACCGCTTGTGCTGTAGTGATTTCCACTGTCCAACACCACCTTTTCTTTGCAGGGACAGTGGAGGCTAGATTTTTCTTCATCAGATCTGTAGCTTATTGGGCTGCCCTAGAAGGCTCCCTGATAGCTGCATTGCTGTTTGTACACCGCTGTGCAAACCAACTGCTTTTTTCAAAGCACAAATCCTTTTGCTCCTTCGTTTCTGCACAGCTATCTTGTTTGTTTGTCCATACTTTTGTGTGCAGCAGTCCTTTTTATTGCTGCCTGCCATACTTTTCTGAGATTATTGTAGGGAGATAGTAATTGTAGTACAGTCCCTTTTTTAAAAAATTGTTTTTTATATATCTTCAAGCCACTTTCTGCCCCTGAAACTGTGTAGTGTAAAACAGTGGGCCTCTATTTTTCTGCACTGTCCCACACCTAAAAAAGGAGATTTATATTGCCAATCAGTGCATCTGCGCCAGTCCTGTCTGTGGTATCTCTGTCAGTCATTTTCTGCCACAGAAACTATACTGTAATACAGTGGGCCTGATTTATTCACTAGTCTCCCATATAAAAAAAGGGGAGATTAATATTGCCTAATCTGTGCATCTGTGCCAGTCCTGTCTGTGGTATCCGTCAGTCATTTTCTGCCACAGAAACTATACTGTAATACAGTGGGCCTGATTTATCTGCGTCAGTCCTGTTAGTGGCATATCTGCCAGCTTCTTTCTGCCAATCAAACTGTGTAGTGTAATACAGTGGGCCTGATTTATTCACTAGTCTCCCATATAAAAAAAGGGAGATTTATATTGCCAGTGTGTGCATCTGTGTCAGTCTTGTTAGTGGCATATCTGCCAGCTTTTTTCTGCCAATCAAACTTAGTAGTGTATATTCTGTCTTCCTCCACGTAGGATGCTGTGTGAATTCCAACATACGGCTAAACCTTCATCCACATCCCAGTAAACAGACTGTGTTGATGCTTAAGTCTTATTTATTAGGGTGATGATAACCAAAACTATAACGTTGAACAACAATGGTGGACAGTATTCATAGTAGATGATCGAATAGTGAATGATGTTGATGTACAAGGTGGATGTTCAGTGAATAATCATAGTTGATGACTGATCATAGTGGATGACTGGTGAAAAACTGTAAAGAATAACAGCATTTCAGTATATGCACATACAGGGTGCAATCACATAAATAACTGGGACATTACAGCAGAAATTATACAGAGTGCATTACACAGTAATTCTGCAGCACTGCCCTATTATATACAAAGATGCATCTATCTAAATGCAGAGTACACATTAACCTAACTGCAAGCTGCAAAGCACAATCTGCCTAACTATATTTGACTGTAGGAGCTGCTGTTGTGATAGGCAATTCAGTAACACAATGTAAATAGCGATCAGAGCACATACAGTGATCTGACAATAACCCAAAATAATAGAACGAGCTCTGAGACGTGGGAACTCTGCAGACCGCAATTCCTGATCCTCTCCAAACACAACTAGAGGCAGCTGTGGATTGCGCCTAACTCTGCCTATGCAACTCGGCACAGCCTGAGAAACTAACTAGCCTGAAGATAGAAAAATAAGCCTACCTTGCCTCAGAGAAATACCCCAAAGGAAAAGGCAGCCCCCCACATATAATGACTGTGAGTAAGATGAAAAGACAAACGTAGGGATGAAATAGATTCAGCAAAGTGAGGCCCGATATTCTAGACAGAACGAGGATAGGAAAGATAACTTTGCGGTCTACACAAAACCCTAAAGAAAACCACGCAAAGGGGGCAAAAAGACCCTCCGTACCGAACTAACGGCACGGAGGTACACCCCTTGCGTCCCAGAGCTTCCAGCAAAACAAATAGACAAGCTGGACAGAAAAAATAGCAACAAATAGCAAAGAAGCACTTAGCTATGCAGAGCAGCAGGCCACAGGAATGAACCAGAGATACACAAGTCCAACACTGGAACATTGACAGGAAGCATGGATCAAAGCATTAGGTGGAGTTAAATAGAGAAGCAGCTAACGAGCTCACCAGATCACCTGAGGGAGGAAACTCAGAAGCTGCAGTACCACTTTCCTCCACAAACGGAAGCTCCCAGAGAGAATCAGCCGAAGTACCACTTGTGACCACAGGAGTGAACTCTGCCACAGAATTCACAACAAGCTGCATAAGGCTTAAATACTAACACAAACATAAGATGCATTAAACCTTTATAAACGTACCGAGATCCATTAGGACAGGGGTAAGAAAGTAAGCGAGACAGGAGCACGTGTGCCTCTCTTCAGACCAGAGGAAAATGGCTACTGAAGCTTGTCTTCCACAAAAAGAATGAGGGCGGAACTTACCCAGAAGACATTGCTGTTCTGAGTGAAAGATTGGTAAACAACATGAAAAGTAGGCAACTGATGACCTCCAGTGGCCACAACTTGAATTACAAGATAATTAACTTTCTGCACAATAAGATGGGCAGAACAGTGTAATACAGTGGGCCTGATTTTTCTGCTGTCTCCCACACATAAAGAGGGAGATTTATATTGCCAGTGTGTGCATCTGTGTCAGTCCTGTTTGTGGCATATCTGTCAGCCACTGTCTGCCACTGAAGCTGTGTACTGTAATACAGTGGGCCTGATTTTCCCTGCAGTCTCATACACCTATCAAGGGAGATTTAAATTCACAACAAGTTTGCGTACACCTTCTAACTGGTTTTACAGTACCATATAACGTTTGTTAGCTTGGTTACATTTTTCCAAGAATGAGGAAGTCTGGTGGAAGATGTCGTGGCCGTGGGCGATCATTGCCAGCTGGTAATGATGGTAGTGGTGGAGCATCAGGTGGTCGTGGGAAAAGCAATATAGCACCTAAGTCTCGAGTTGTTGAGCCAGCGTCATCGTCTGGCTACACAAGGCCTCGAACGCTCCCTTTTCTGGGAGTAGGAAAACCTCTTTTAAAGCCGGAGCAGCAGGAACAAGTTTTGGCTTTCCTTGCTGACTCTGCCTCTAGCTCTTTCGCCTCCTCTTTGGAAAGTGCAAAATTTAAAAGCAGCGCGTCGTCAGTGGATGTTCCCGGTCAGGAACAGGTCGCTTCCTTGTGTCCTTCACCCAGAACAACAGAGAAGGATGCGTCAGGCGACACAACAGGTTACTCCATGGAGCTCTTTACACATACCGTGCCTGGGTTAGAAAGGGAAATTGTTAATAGGCCATGCCCATTACAAGATGAATCAGACATGGAGAGCACAGATGCACAGCCACAGCTAGATTATTATGTTGTTCCATTGACTCAGATCACAACATTGCCCTCGCAGTGTACTGAGCCAGAATCTGACCCTGATGAGACTATGGAGCCCCGTCACGAACGCTATAGCACCGGCTTACACAGAAGAAGGTGCACAGGACAAAGAAGAGGAGGTCATAGATGACCCAGTTGTTGACCCCGATTGGCAGCCATTGGGGGAACAGGGTGCAGCCGGCAGTAGCTCTCAAGCGGAGGAGGAGGAGCCGCAGCAGGCATCAACATCGCAACAGCTTCCATCTGGCAGGCCCGTATCTGGCCAAAAACGTGTGTCAAAACCAAAAACAGTTGTAGGACAGCGTGGCCATCCGGTTAAATTAGCTCAGTGTGCAATGCCTGAAAAGGTATCCAATAGTAGGAAAAGTACAGTCTGGCACTTTTTTAAACAAGATCCACATGATCAGTGCAAAGTTATCTGTAAGAAATGCTCAAGGACCTTCAGCAGAGGTCAGAATGCGAAAAATCTAAATACAAGTTGCATGCGTAGACATTTAACCACCATGCACTTGCAAGCCTGGACTAACTGCCAAACGTCCCTTAACGTTGTTGCACCCTCTCACAATGAAGCTAGTCAGCAACGCTACATTCCTTCCCTCACTGTAAGCCCACCGTTTACCACACCACCTGCAGCAAATGTGGAGGTTTCGTCGCAAGGCCAAAGCAGTCAGGGAATCACCAGGTTCGTGGTAGGAAACACTGTATGTAGGCCAACTGCAAGAATACCATCACCAACCCTCTCTCAGTCTGCCATGTCCACCATCACCCCCGCTAGTTCCACCATATGCAGCACTCCAGTCCAGCTCACCCTGTAAGAGACTCTCCTTAGGAAAAAAATGTACTCATCCTCTCATCCGCGTACACAGGGTTTGAACGCCCACATTGCTAGACTAATCTCGTTAGAGATGATGCCCTACCGGTTAGTTGAAAGCGGAGCTTTCAAAGCCCTGATGGCCTACGCTGTACCACGCTACGACCTACCCAGTCGACACTTCTTTGCGAGAAAAGCCATCCCAGCCCTCCACCAGCATGTAAAAGACCGCATTGTCCATGCACCCCGGCAATCTGTCAGTAGAAAGGTGCACCTCACAACAGATGCATGGACCAGTAGGCATTACGTGTCCATCACGGCACACTGGGTTAATGTGGTGGATGCAGGGTCCACAGGGGACAGCCAGATTGTCCACAGACCGCAGTCGCACGACCTCTCCATCCGCAGCTGCCACTGTTGCACCTGAGGTGTCCCATTATGAAACAGCTAGTGGCAAGCGTCAGCAGGCTGTGTTGGAAATTAAGTGTTTGGGAGACAACAGACACACCACGGAAGTTCTGTCCGAGTTCTTGCAGCAAGAAACTCAGTCATGGCTGGGCAGAGAAAAGGCGCATGGGTGCAGAAGGCAGCCTGCAGCGTCCAGTAATACGAGACAGAGAAAAGGTGCATGGGTGCAGGAGGCAGCCTGTAGCATCCAGTAATACGAGGCAGAGAAAAGGCGAATGGGTGGAGGAGGCAGCCTGCAGCGTCCAGTAATACGAGACAGAGAAAAGATGCATGGGTGCAGGAGGCAGCCTGCAGCATCCAGTAATGCGAGGCAGAGAAAAGGCGCATGGGTGCAGAAGGTAGCTTGCAGAACCAAGTAGGGGAGGCAGAGTAAAGGCGCATGGGTGCAGAAGGCAGCCTGCAGCGTCCAGTAATACGAGACAGAGAAAAGGCGCATGGGTGCAGAAGGAAGCCTGCAGCACCCAGTAATATAAGGCAGAGAAAAGGTGCATGGGTGCAGAAAGCAGCCTGCAGCACTCAGTAATAAGAGGCAGAGAAAAGGCGCATGGGTGCAGAAGCCAGCAGCACCCAGTAATACCCCAGTAATACAAGGCAGAGAAAAGGTGCATGGGTGCATAAGGCACCTGCAGCACCCAGTAATACGAGGCAGAGAAAAGGCGCATGGGTGCAGGAGGCAGCCTACAGCACCCAGTAATAAGAGGCAGAGAAAAGGCGCATGGATGCAGAAGGTAGCCTGCAGCGTCCAGTAATATGAGGCAGAGAAAAGGCACATGGGTGCAGAAGGTAGCCTGCAGCGTCCAGTAATACGAGGCAGAGAAAAGGTGCATGGGTGCAGGAGGTAGCCTGCAGCGTCCAGTAATACGAGGCAGAGAAAAGGCACATGGGTGCAGAAGGTAGCCTGCAGCGTCCAGTAATACGAGACAGAGAAAAGGTGCATGGGTGCAGGAGGCAGCCTGCAGCGTCCAGTAATGCGAGACAGAGAAAAGGTGCATGGGTGCAGGAGGCAGCCTGTAGCATCCAGTAATACGAGGCAGAGAAAAGGCGCATGGGTGGAGGAGGCAGCCTGCAGCGTCCAGTAATACGAGACAGAGAAAAGGCGCATGGGTGGAGGAGGCAGCCTGCATCGTCCAGTAATACGAGACAGAGAAAAGGCGCATGGGTGCAGAAGGCAGCCTGCAGCGTCCAGTAATACGAGACAGAGAAAAGATGCATGGGTGCAGGAGGCAGCCTGCAGCATCCAGTAATGCGAGGCAGAGAAAAGGCGCATGGGTGCAGAAGGTAGCTTGCAGAACCAAGTAGGGGAGGCAGAGTAAAGGCGCATGGTTGCAGAAGGCAGCCTGCAGCGTCCAGTAATATGAGACAGAGAAAAGGTGCATGGGTGCAGAAGGAAGCCTGCAGCACCCAGTAATACAAGGCAGAGAAAAGGTGCATGGGTGCAGAAAGCAGCCTGCAGCACCCAGTAATAAGAGGCAGAGAAAAGGCGCGTGGATGCAGAAGCCAGCAGCACCCAGTAATACAGCAGTAATACAAGGCAGAGAAAAGGCGCATGGGTGCAGAAGGCGCCTGCAGCACCCAGTAATACGAGGCAGAGAAAAGGCGCATGGGTGCAGGAGGCAGCCTACAGCACCCAGTAATAAGAGGCAGAGAAAAGGCGCATGGGTGCAGAAGGCAGCCTGCAGCGTCCAGTAATACAAGGCAGAGAAAAGGCGCATGGGTGCAGGAAGCAGCCTGCAGCATCCAGTAATGCGAGGCAGAGAAAAGGCGCATGGGTGCAGAAGGTAGCTTGCAGAACCAAGTAGGGGAGGCAGAGTAAAGGCGCATGGGTGCAGAAAGCAGCCTGCAGCGCCCAGTAATACGAGACAGAGAAAAGGCGCATGGGTGTTGAAGGAAGCCTGCAGCACCAAGTAATACAAGGCAGAGAAAAGGTGCATGGGTGCAGAAAGCAGCCTGCAGCACCCAGTAATAAGAGGCAGATAAAAGGCGCGTGGATGCAGAAGCCAGCAGCACCCAGTAATACGAGGCAGAGAAAAGGCGCATGGGTGCAGGAGGCAGCCTACAGCACCCAGTAATAAGAGGCAGAGAAAAGGCACATGGGTGCAGAAGGCAGCCTGCAGCGTCCAGTAATACGAGGCAGAGAAAAGGCGCATGGGTACAGGAGGTAGCCTGCAGCGTCCAGTAATACGACACAGGGAAAAGGCGCATGGGTGCAGGAGTGTTGTGAATTCTGTTTTCGTACTCCCTCCTGTGGTCATGAATGGTACTTCGGCGAGTTCTGTCCATGGACTCCCTCTGGTGGCTGTGAGTGGAGCTGCTGCTTCTGAGGTTCCTTCCACAGGTGACGTAGTTTAGTCTTTGGCTGGCTGTTCTATTTAACTCCACTCAGATCGTTACTCCATGACAGCTGTCAATGTTTTTGTACTGGTTCAGTTCGCTCTTGGATCTTTCTGGTGACCTGTCTACTCCAGCAGAAGCTAAGTCACTGCTAGTTAATTATTTGTTCATTGTTTCCTTGTCCAGTTGGCTATCATGATTTTGCCTTGCTAGCTGGAAGCTCTGGGATGCAGAGTGGCACCTACGCACCGTGAGTCAGTGCGGAGGTCTTTTTGCACACTCTGCGTGGTCTTTTGTAGTTTTTTGTGTTGACCGCAAAGATACCTTTCCTATCCTCAGTCTGTTTAGTAAGTCTGGCCTCCCTTTGCAGAAACCTGTTTCATTTCTGTGTTTGTGACTTTCATCTTTACTCACAGTCAATATATGTGGGGGGCTGCCTTTTCCTTTGGGGAATTTCTCTGAGGCAAGGTAGGCTTTATTTTCTATCTTTAGGGCTAGTTAGCTCTTACGCTGTGAAGAGGCGTCTAGGTCGTGTTAGGTACGCTCCACGGCTATTTCTAGTTGTGTGATAGGATTAGGGTTTGCGGTCAGCAGAGCTCCCACTTCCCAGAGCTTGTCCTGTGTGAGTTTAACCATCAGGTCGTTCCGGGTGCTCCTAGCCACCAGGTCCATAACAGTACAGCTGGCCCAAAGTATTAATGCATCTCAATAGAGGGATAAGAGAAGTTCTGAGACCATTTTTTTTTCTCTGCAGTGTTTTTTGTCTTTCTTTTCCCCTTAACCTCTGGGTGGTTCAGGACACAGGTGTAGATATGGACATTCAAGGTCTGTCCTCTTGTGTGGATCATCTCACTGCAAGGGTACAAAACATTCAAGATTTTGTGGTTCAGAATCCGATGTTAGAGCTTAGAATTCCAATTCCTGATTTGTTTTCTGGGGATAGATCTAAATTCCTGAATTTCAAAAATAATTGTAAACTGTTTCTAGCTTTGAAACCCCGCTCCACTGGTGACCCCGTTCAACAAGTAAAAATAATTTTTTCTTTGTTGCGTGGTGACCCTCATGACTGGGCATTTTCCTTTGTGCCAGGAGATCCTGCATTGCGTGATGTAGATGCGTTTTTTCTGGTGCTTGGATTGCTTTATGATGAACCAAATTCAGTGGATCAGGCAGAGAAAATCTTACTGGCTTTGTGTCAGGGTCAGGATGAAGCGGAGGTGTACTGTCAGAAGTTTAGAAAGTGGTCTGTGTTTACTCAGTGGAATGAGTGTGCCCTGGCGGCAATTTTCAGAAAGGGTCTTTCTGAAGCCCTTAAGGATGTCATGGTGGGATTTCCCACGCCTGCTGGTCTGAATGAGTCTATGTCCTTGGCCATTCAGATCGATCGGCGCTTGCGTGAGCGCAAAGCTGTGCACCATTTGGCGGTATTCTCTGAGCATAGGCCTGAGCCTATGCAATGTGATAGGACTTTGACCAGAGCTGAACGGCAAGAACTCAGACGTCGGAATGGGCTGTGTTTTTACTGTGGTGATTCCACTCATGCTATCTCCGATTGTCCTAAGCGCACTAAGCGGTTCGCTAGGTCTGCCAGCATTGGTATGGTACAGTCTAAATTTCTTTTGTCCGTTACTCTGATTTGCTCTCTGTCGTCCTATTCTGTTATGGCATTTGTGGATTCAGGCGCTACCCTGAATTTGATGGACTTGGAGTTTGCCAGGCGCTGTGGTTTTCTCTTGGAGCCCTTGCAGTATCCTATTCCATTGAGAGGAGTTGATGCTACGCCTTTGGCCAAGAATAAGCCTCAGTACTGGACTCAATTGACCATGTGCATGGCTCCTGCACATCAGGAGGATATTCGCTTTTTGGTGTTGCATAATCTGCATGATGTGGTCGTTTTGGGGTTGCCATGGCTACAGGTCCATAATCCAGTATTGGATTGGAAATCTATGTCTGTGTCCGGCTGGGGTTGTCAGGGGTTAGATGGTGATGTTCCATTGCTGTCAACTTCGCCTTCCACTCCTTCTGAAGTCCCTGAGTTTTTGTCGGATTACCGGGATGTATTTGAAGAGCCCAAATCCGGTGCCTTACCTCCTCATAGGGATTGCGATTGTGCTATTAATTTGATTCCTGGTAGTAAGTTTCCTAAGGGCCAACTGTTTAATTTATCTGTGCCAGAGCAAGCCGCTATGCGGAGTTATATAAAGGAATCCTTGGAGAAAGGTCATATTCGCCCGTCGTCATCACCTTTGGGAGCAGGGTACTTTTTTGTGGCCAAGAAGGATGGCTCTTTGAGACCTTGTATTGATTACCGCCTTCTTTTCTAGAAAATTCTCGCCTGCTGAGCGCAATTATGATGTTGGCAATCGAGAGTTGTTGGCCATGAAGTGGGCATTCGAGGAGTGGCAACATTGGCTTGAAGGAGCCAAGCATCGCGTGGTGGTCTTGACGGATCACAAGAATTTGACTTATCTCGAGTCTGCTAAACGGTTGAATCCTAGACAGGCTCGATGGTCGCTGTTTTTCTCCCGTTTTGATTTTGTGGTTTCGTACCTTCCGGGCTCTAAGAATGTGAAGGCTGATGCCCTGTCAAGGAGTTTTGCGCCTGACTCTCCGGGTGTTCCTGAACGGCGGGTATTCTCAAAGAGGGGGTAATTTTGTCTGCCATCTCCCCTGATTTGCGGCGCGTGCTGCAGAAGTTTCAGGCTGATAGACCTGACCGTTGTCCAGCGGAGAAACTGTTTGTCCCTGATAGATGGACTAGTAGAGTTATCTCTGAGGTTCATTGTTCGGTGTTGGCGGGTCATCCTGGAATCTTTGGTACCAGAGATTTGGTGGCTAGATCCTTTTGGTGGCCTTCTTTGTCACGGGATGTGCGTTCTTTTGTGCAGTCCTGTGGGACTTGTGCTCGGGCTAAGCCCTGCTGTTCTCGTGCCAGTGGGTTGCTTTTGCCCTTGCTGGTCCCGAAGAGGCACTGGACGCATATTTCCATGGATTTTATTTCAGATCTCCCTGTCTCTCAAAGGATGTTGGTCATTTGGGTGGTTTGTGATCGCTTCTCTAAGATGGTCCATTTGGTACCCTTGTCTAAATTGCCTTCCTCCTCTGATTTGGTGCCATTGTTTTTCCAGCATGTGGTTCGTTTGCATGGCATTCCGGAGAACATCGTCTCGGACAGAGGTTCCCAGTTTGTTTCGAGGTTTTGGCGGTCCTTTTGTGCTAAGATAGGCATTGATTTGTCTTTTTCTTCGGCATTCCATCCTCAGACAAATGGCCAAACCGAACGAACTAATCAGACTTTGGAGACATATCTGAGATGCTTTGTTTCTGCTGATCAGGATGATTGGGTGTCCTTCTTGCCTTTGGCTGAGTTCGCCCTTAATAATCGGGCCTGCTCGGCTACTTTGGTTTCGCCTTTTTTCTGTAATTCTGGTTTCCATCCTCGTTTCTCTTCAGGGCAGGTTGAGCCTTCGGACTGTCCTGGTGTTGATACGGTGGGGGACAGGTTGCAGCAGATTTGGACTCATGTGGTGGACAATTTGACATTGTCCCAGGAGAAGGCTCAACGTTTCGCTAACCACCGGCGCTGTGTTGGTCCCCGACTTCGTGTTGGGGATTTGGTTTGGTTGTCATCTCGTCATGTTCCTATGAAGGTTTCCTCTCCTAAGTTTAAGCCTCGTTTCATTGGTCCGTATAAGATTTCTGAAGTTCTCAATCCTGTGTCATTTCGTTTGGCACTTCCAGCTTCTTTTGCCATCCATGTGTTCCATAGGTCGTCATTGCGGAGATACGTGGCGCCTATGGTTCCCTCCGTTGATCCTCCTGCCCCGGTGTTGGTCGAGGGGGAGTTGGAGTATGTGGTGGAGAAGATTTTGGATTCTCGTATTTCGAGCCGGAAACTCCAGTACCTGGTCAAGTGGAAGGGTTATGGTCAGGAAGATAATTCCTGGGTTTTTGCCTCTGATGTTCATGCTGCCGATCTAGTTCGTGACTTTCATTTGGCTCGTCCTGATCGGCCTGGGGGCTCTGGTGAGGGTTCGGTGACCCCTCCTCAAGGGGGGGTACTGTTGTGTATTCTGTTTTAGAACTCCCTCCTGTGGTCATGAATGGTACTTCGGCGAGTTCTGTCCATGGACTCCCTCTGGTGGCTGTGAGTGGAGCTGCTGCTTCTGAGGTTCCTTCCACAGGTGACGTAGTTTAGTCTTTGGCTGGCTGTTCTATTTAACTCCACTCAGATCGTTACTCCATGCCAGCTGTCAATGTTCTTGTACTGGTTCAGTTCGCTCTTGGATCTTTTTGGTGACCTGTCTACCCCAGCAGAAGCTAAGTCCCTGCTAGTTAATTATTTGTTCATTGTTTCCTTGTCCAGTTGGCTATCATGATTTTGCCTTGCTAGCTGGAAGCTCTGGGATGCAGAGTGGCACCTACGCACCGTGAGTCGGTGCGGAGGTCTTTTTGCACACTCTGCGTGGTCTTTTGTAGTTTTTTTGTGTTGACCGCAAAGATACCTTTCCTATCCTCAGTCTGTTTAGTAAGTCTGGCCTCCCTTTGCTGAAACCTGTTTCATTTCTGTGTTTGTGACTTTCATCTTAACTCACAGTCAATATATGTGGGGGGCTGCCTTTTCCTTTGGGGTATTTCTCTGAGGCAAGGTAGGCTTTATTTTCTATCTTTAGGGCTAGTTAGCTCTTACGCTGTGAAGAGGCGTCTAGGTCGTGTTAGGTACGCTCCACGGCTATTTCTAGTTGTGTGATAGGATTAGGGGTTTTGGTCAGAAGAGCTCCCACTTCCCAGAGCTTGTGCTGTGTGAGTTTAACCATCAGGTCGTTCCGGGTGCTCCTAACCACCAGGTCCATAACACAGGAGGCAGCCTGCAGCATCCAGTAATGCGAGGCAGAGAAAAGGTGCATGGGTGCAGAAGGTAGCTTGCAGAACCAAGTAGGGGAGGCAGAATAAAGGCGCATGGGTGCAGAAGGCAGCCTGCACCGTCCAGTAATACGAGGCAGAGAAAAGGCGCATGGGTGCAGGAGACAGCCTGCAGCATCCAGTAATGCGAGGCAGAGAAAAGGCGCATGGGTGCAGAAGGTAGCTTGCAGAACCAAGTAGGGGAGGCAGAGTAAAGGCGCATGGGTGCAGAAGGCAGCCTGCAGCGTCCAGTAATACGAGGCAGAGAAAAGGTGCATGGGTGCAGGAGGCAGCCTGCAGCATCCAGTAATGTGAGGCAGAGAAAAGGTGCATGGGTACAGAAGGTAGCTTGCAGAACCAAGTAGGGGAGGCAGAATAAAGGCGCGTGGGTGCAGAAGGTAGCCTGCAGCGTCTGTTGTGAGAGGTAATTCAGTACCACAATGGACATAGAGGTCAGTGCACATGAAGTGACCTGGCAATAACCCAAAAAACAAGAACGAGCTCTGAGACGTGGGAACTCTGTTGACCGCAATCCCTAATCCTCTCCAACCACACTAGAGGCAGCCGTGGATTGCGCCTAATGCTGCCTATGCAACTCGGCACGGCCTGAGAAACTAGCTAGCCTGAAGATAGAAAATAAGCCTACCTTGCCTCAGAGAAATACCCCAAAGGAAAAGGCAGCCCCCACATATAATGACTGTGAGTTAAGATGAAAAGACAAACGTAGAGATGAAATAGACTTAGCAAAGTGAGGCCCAACTTTCTGAACAGAGCGAGGATAGGAAAGGTAACTTTGCGGTCAACACAAAACCCTACAAAAACCACGCAAAGGGGGCAAAAAGACCCTCCGTACCGAACTAACGGCACGGAGGTACACTCTCTGCGTCCCAGAGCTTCCAGCAAGCAGAAAAAACAAATTGACAAGCTGGACAGAAAAAAAACAGCAAACAAATAGCAAAGAGGAACTTAGCTATGCAGAGCAGCAGGCCACAGGAACGATCCAGGAGGAAACAGGTCTAATACTAGAACATTGACTGGAAGCCAGGATCAAAGCACCAGGTGGAGTTAAATAGGGTAGCACCTAACGACTTCACCATATCACCTGAGGAAGGAAACTCAGAAGCCGCAGTACCACTTTCCTCCACCAACGGAAGCTCACAGAGAGAATCAGCCGAAGTACCACTTGTGACCACAAGAGGGAGCTCTGCCACAGAATTCACAACAGTACCCCCCCCCCTTGAGGATGGGTCACCGAACCCTCACCAGAGCTCCCAGGACGACCAGGATGAGCCATATGAAAGGCACGAACAAGATCGGGAGCATGGACATCAGAGGCAAAGACCCAGGAATTATCTTCCTGAGCATAACCCTTCCACTTAACCAAATACTGGAGTTTCCGTCTAGAAACACGAGAATCCAAAATCTTCTCCACAATATACTCCAACTCCCCCTCCACCAAAACCGGGGCAGGAGGATCAACAGATGGAACCACGGGTGCCACGTATCTCCGCAACAATGACCTATGGAATACGTTATGTATGGAAAAAGAATCTGGAAGGGTCAGACGAAAAGACACAGGATTAAGAACCTCAGAAATCCTATACGGACCAATAAAACGAGGTTTAAACTTAGGAGAGGAAACCTTCATAGGAATATGACGAGAAGATAACCAAACCAAGTCCCCAACCCGAAGTCGGGGACCCACACAGCGTCTGCGATTAGCGAAACGTTGAGCCTTCTCCTGGGACAAGGTCAAATTGTCCACTACATGAGTCCAAATCTGCTGCAACCTGTCCACCACAGTATCCACACCAGGACAGTCCGAAGACTCAACCTGCCCTGAAGAGAAACGAGGATGGAACCCAGAGTTGCAGAAAAACGGTGAAACCAAGGTAGCCGAGCTGGCCCGATTATTAAGGGCGAACTCAGCCAAAGGCAAAAAGGACACCCAGTCATCCTGATCAGCAGAAACAAAGCATCTCAGATATGTTTCCAAGGTCTGATTGGTTCGTTCGGTCTGGCCATTAGTCTGAGGATGGAAAGCCGAGGAAAAAGACAAGTCAATGCCCATCCTACCACAAAAGGCTCGCCAAAACCTCAAAACAAACTGGGAACCTCTGTCAGAAACGATATTCTCTGGAATGCCATGTAAACGAACCACATGCTGGAAAAACAATGGCACCAAATCAGAGGAGGAAGGCATTTTAGACAAGGGTACCAAATGGACCATCTTAGAGAAGCGATCACAGACCACCCAAATGACTGACATCTTTTGAGAGACGGGAAGATCTGAAATAAAATCCATAGAGATATGTGTCCAAGGCCTCTTCGGGACCGGCAAGGGCAAAAGCAACCCACTGGCCCAGCACAGCAGGGCTTAGCCCGAGCACAAATCCCACAGGACTGCACAAAAGTACGCACATCCCGCGACAGAGATGGCCACCAAAAGGATCTAGCCACTAACTCTCTGGTACCAAAGATTCCAGGATGACCAGCCAACACCGAACAATGAACCTCAGAGATGACTTTATTCGTCCACCTATCAGGGACAAACAGTTTCTCCGCTGGGCAACGATCAGGTTTATTAGCCTGAAATTTCTGCAGCACCCGCCGCAAATCAGGGGAGATGGCAGACACAATTACTCCCTCTTTGAGGATACCCGCCGGCTCAGATACACCCGGAGAGTCGGGCACAAAACTCTTAGACAGAGCATCCGCCTTCACATTTTTAGAGCCCGGAAGGTATGAAATCACAAAGTCAAAACGGGCAAAAAACAACGACCAACGAGCTTGTCTAGGATTCAACCGCTTGGCGGACTCGAGATAAGTCAAGTTCTTATGATCAGTCAAGACCACCACGCGATGCTTAGCTCCTTCAAGCCAATGACGCCACTCCTCGAATGCCCACTTCATGGCCAGCAACTCTCGATTGCCCACATCATAATTTCGCTCAGCAGGCGAAAACTTCCTGGAAAAGAAGGCGCATGGTTTCATCACCGAGCAATCAGAACTTCTTTGCGACAAAACAGCCCCTGCTCCAATCTCAGAAGCATCAACCTCGACCTGGAACGGAAGCGAAACATCTGGTTGACACAACACAGGGGCAGAAGAAAAACGACGCTTCAACTCTTGAAAGCTTCCACAGCAGCAGATGACCAATTGAACACATCAGCACCTTTCTTGGTCAAATCGGTCAATGGTTTAGCAATACTAGAAAAATTGCAGATGAAGCGACGATAAAAATTAGCAAAGCCCAGGAACTTTTGCAGACTTTTCAGAGATGTCGGCTGAGTCCAATTATGGATGGCTTGGACCTTAACAGGGTCCATCTCGATAGTAGAAGGGGAAAAGATGAACCCCAAAAATGAAACCTTCTGAACACCAAAGAGACACTTTGATCCCTTCACAAACTAAGAATTAGCACGCAGGACCTGAAACACCGTTCTGACCTGCTTCACATGAGACTCCCAATTATCCGAGAAGATCAAAATGTCATCTAAGTACACAATCAGGAATTTATCCAGGTACTCTCGGAAGATGTCATGCATAAAGGACTGAAACACTGATGGAGCATTGGCAAGTCCGAATGGCATTACCAGGTACTCAAAATGGCCCTCGGGCGTATTAAATGCAGTTTTCCACTCATCGCCTCGCTTAATACGCACAAGATTATACGCACCACGAAGATCTATCTTGGTGAAGCAACTAGCCCCCTTAATCCGAGCAAACAAATCAGATAACAATGGCAAGGGGTACTGAAATTTAACCGTGATCTTATTTAGAAGGCGGTAATCTATACAAGGTCTCAGTGAACCATCCTTCTTGGCTACAAAAAAGAACCCTGCTCCCAATGGCGACGATGACGGGCGAATATGCTCCTTCTCCAAAGACTCCTTCACATAACTCCGCATAGCGGCGTGCTCAGGCACAGATAAATTAAACAGTCGACCTTTTGGGAATTTACTACCAGGAATTAAATTGATAGCACAATTACAATCCCTATGCGGAGGTAGGGTATCGGACTTGGGCTCATCAAATACATCCCGGTAATCAGACAAAAACTCAGGAACCTCAGAAGGGGTGGATGACGAAATAGTCAGAAATGGGACATCACCATGTACCCCCTGACAACCCCAGCTGGACACAGACATGGATTTCCAATCTAATACTGGATTATGGACTTGTAGCCATGGCAACCCCAACACGACCCCATCATGCAGATTATGCAACACCAGAAAGCGAATAACCTCCTGATGTGCAGGAGCCATGCACATGGTCAGCTGGGTCCAGTACTGAGGCTTATTCTTCGCCAAAGGCGTAGCATCAATTCCTCTCAATGGAATAGGACACTGCAAGGGCTCCAAGAAAAACCCACAACGCCTAGCATACTCCAAGTCCATCAAATTCAAAGCAGCGCCTGAGTCCACAAATGCCATGACAGAATACGATGACAAAGAGCAGATCAAGGTAACGGACAGAAGAAATTTTGACTGTACCGTACCAATGGTGGCAGACCTAGTGAACCGCTTAGTGCGCTTAGGACAATCAGAGATAGCATGAGTGGAATCACCACAGTAGAAACACAGCCCATTCAGACGTCTGTGTTCTTGCCGTTCAACTCTGGTCAAAGTCCTATCGCACTGCATAGGCTCAGGTCTAAGCTCAGGTAATACCGCCAAATGGTGCACAGATTTACGCTCGCGCAAGCGTCGACCGATCTGAATGGCCAAAGACAGACTCATTCAGACCAGCAGGCATAGGAAATCCCACCATGACATCTTTAAGGGCTTTAGAGAGACCTTTTCTGAAAATAGCTGCGAGCGCACCTTCATTCCACTGAGTGAGTACGGACCACTTTCTAAATTTCTGACAATATACCTCTATTTCATCCTGACCCTGACACAGAGCCAGCAAATTCTTCTCTGCCTGATCCACAGAATTAGGCTCATCGTACAGCAATCCGTGCGCCAGGAAAAACGCATCGATATTACTTAATGCAGGATCTCCTAACGCAAGAGAAAATGCCCAGTCCTGAGGGTCGCCACGCAAAAAAGAAATAACGATCCTAACTTGTTGAACTGGGTCACCAGAGGAGCGAGGTTTCAAAGCCAGAAATAGTTTACAATTATTTTTGAAACTCAGAAATTTAGTTCTATCTCCAAAAAACAAATCAGGAATAGGAATTCTCGGTTCTAACATAGAATTCTGAACCACAAAGTCTTGAATACTTTGTACTCTTGCCGTGAGCTGATCCACACATGATGACAGACCTTTAATGTCCATTGCTACACCTGTGTCCTGAACCACCCAAATGTCTAGGGGGAAAAAAAGGCAAAACACAGTGCAAAGAAAAAAAATTGGTCTCAGAACTTCTTTTTCCCTCTATTGAGAATCATTAGTACTTTTGGCTTCCAGTACTGTTGTGAGAGGTAATTCAGTACCACAATGGACATAGAGGTCAGTGCACATACAGTGACCTGGCAATAACCCAAAAAACAAGAACGAGCTCTGAGACGTGGGAACTCTGTTGACCGCAATCCCTAATCCTATCCAACCACACTAGAGGCAGCCGTGGATTGCGCCTAACGCTGCCTATGCAACTCGGCACGGCCTGAGAAACTAGCTAGCCTGAAGATAGAAAATAAGCCTACCTTGCCTCAGAGAAATACCCCAAAGGAAAAGGCAGCCCCCACATATAATGACTGTGAGTTAAGATGAAAAGACATACGTAGAGATGAAATAGACTTAGCAAAGTGAGGCCCAACTTTCTGAACAGAGCGAGGATAGGAAAGGTAACTTTGCGGTCAACACAAAACCCTACAAAAACCACGCAAAGGGGGCAAAAAGACCCTCTGTACCGAACTAACGGCACAGAGGTACACCCTCTGTGTCCCAGAGCTTCCAGCAAGCAGAAAAAACAAATTGACAAGCTGGACAGAAAAAAACCAGCAAACAAATAGCAAAGAGGAACTCAGCTATGCAGAGCAGCAGGCCACAGGAACGATCCAGGAGGAAACAGGTCCAATACTAGAACATTGACTGGAAGCCAGGATCAAAGCACCAGGTGGAGTTAAATAGGGTAGCACCTAACGACTTCACCATATCACCTGAGGAAGGAAACTCAGAAGCCGCAGTACCACTTTCCTCCACCAACGGAAGCTCACAGAGACAATCAGCCGAAGTACCACTTGTGACCACAAGAGGGAGCTCTGCCACAGAATTCACAACAAGCGTCCAGTAATACGAGGCAGAGAAAAGGCGCATGGGTGCAGGAGGCAGCCTGCAGCGTCCAGTAATGTGAGACAGAGAAAAGGCGCATAGGTGCAGAAAGTAGCTTGCAGAACCAAGTAGGGGAGGCAGAGTAAAGGTGCATTGGTGCAGAAGAAAGCCTGCAGCGTCCAGTAATATGAGACAGAGAAAAGGTGCATGGGTGCAGGAGGTAGCCTGCAGCGTCCAGCAATACGAGACAGGGAAAAGGCGCATGGGGGCAGAAGGCAGCCTGCAGCGTCCAGTAATACGAGACAGGGAAAAGGCACATGGGGGCAGAAGGCAGCCTGCAGCGTCCAGTACTGAGACAGGGAAAAGGTGCATGGGGGCAGAAGGTAGCTTGCAGAACCAAGCAGGGGAGGCAGAGTAAAGGCGCATGGGTGCAGAAGGCAGCCTGCAGCGTCAAGTAATATGAGACAGAGAAAAGGCGCATGGGTGCCGGAGGCAGCCTGCAGCGTCCAGTAATGAGACAGGGAAAAGGCGCTTGGGTGCAGGAGGCAGCCTGCAGCGTCCAGCAATACGAGACAGGGAAAAGGCGCATGGGTGCAGAAGGCAGCCTGCAGCGTCCAGTAATGAGACAGGGAAAAGGCACATGGGGCAGAAGGCAGCCTGCAGCGTCCAGTAATACGAGACAGAGAAAAGGTGCATGGGTGCAAGAGGCAGCCTGCAGCGTCCAGTAATACGAGACAGGAAAAGCCGCATGGGTGCAGGAGGTAGCCTGCAGCATCCAGTAATACGAGGCAGAGAAAAGGCGCATGGGTGCAGAAGGTAGCTTGCGGAGCCAAGTAGGGGAGGCAGAGTAAAGGCGCATGGGTGCAGAAGGCAGCCTGCAGCGTCCAGTAATATGAGTCAGAGAAAAGGTGCATGGGTGCAGGAGGCAGCCTGCAGCATCCAGTAATACAAGGCAGAAAAAAGGTGCATGGGTGCAGGAGGCAGCCTGCAGCGTCCAGTAATACGAGGCAGAAAAAAGGTGCGTGGGTGCAGGAGGCAGCTTGCAGCGTCCAGTAATACGAGGCAGAAAAAAGGTGCATGGGTGCAGAAGGTAGCTTGCAGAACCAAGTAGGGGAGGCAGAGTAAAGGTGCAGGAGGCAGCCTGCAGCGTCCAGTAATACGAGGCAGAGAAAAGGCGCATGGGTGCAGGAGGCAGCCTGCAGCGTCCAGTAATACGAGACAGGGAAAAGGCGCATGGGTGCAGGAGGCAGCCTGCAGCGTCCAGTAATACGAGACAGGGAAAAGGCGCATGGGTGCAGGAGGCAGCCTGCAGCGTCCAGTAATACGAGGCAGAGAAAAGGCGCATGGGTGCAGGAGGCAGCCTGCAGCATCCAGTAATACGAGGCAGAGAAAAGGCGCATGGGTGCAGGAGGCAGCCTGCAGCGTCCAGTAATACGAGACAGGGAAAAGGTGCATGGGTGCAGGAGGCAGCCTGCAGCGTCCAGTAATACGAGACAGAGAAAAGGCGCATGGGTGGAGGCAGTCTGCAGCGTCCAGTAATACGAGACAGGGAAAAGGCGCATGGGTGCAGGAGGCAGCCTGCAGCGTCCAGTAATACGAGACAGGGAAAAGGCGCATGGGTGCAGGAGGCAGTCTGCAGCGTCCAGTAATACGAGACAGGGAAAAGGCGCATGGGTGCAGGAGGCAGTCTGCAGCGTCCAGTAATACGAGACAGGGAAAAGGCGCATGGGTGCAGAAGGCAGCCTGTATCGTCCAGTAATACGAGACAGAGAAAAGGCGCATGGGGGCAGAAGGCAGCCTGTATCGTCCAGTAATACGAGACAGGGAAAAGGCGCATGGGTGCAGGAGGCAGTCTGCAGCGTCCAGTAATACGAGACAGGGAAAAGGCACATGGGGGCAGAAGGCAGCCTGCAGCGTCCAGTACTGAGACAGGGAAAAGGTGCATGGGGGCAGAAGGTAGCTTGCAGAACCAAGCAGGGGAGGCAGAGTAAAGGCGCATGGGTGCAGGAGGCAGCCTGCAGCGTCCAGCAATACGAGACAGGGAAAAGGCGCATGGGTGCAGAAGGCAGCCTGCAGCGTCCAGTAATGAGACAGGGAAAAGGCACATGGGGGCAGAAGGCAGCCTGCAGCGTCCAGTAATACGAGACAGGGAAAAGGTGCATGGGTGCAGGAGGTAGCCTGCAGCGTCCAGTAATACGAGACAGAGAAAAGGTGCATGGGTGCAAGAGGCAGCCTGCAGCGTCCAGTAATACGAGACAGGAAAAGCCGCATGGGTGCAGGAGGTAGCCTGCAGCATCCAGTAATACGAGGCAGAGAAAAGGCGCATGGGTGCAGAAGGTAGCTTGCGGAGCCAAGTAGGGGAGGCAAAGTAAAGGCGCATGGGTGCAGAAGGCAGCCTGCAGCGTCCAGTAATATGAGTCAGAGAAAAGGTGCATGGGTGCAGGAGGCAGCCTGCAGCATCCAGTAATACGAGGCAGAAAAAAGGTGCATGGGTGCAGGAGGCAGCCTGCAGCGTCCAGTAATACGAGGCAGAAAAAAGGTGCATGGTTGCAGGAGGCAGCTTGCAGCGTCCAGTAATACGAGGCAGAAAAGAGGTGCATGGGTGCAGAAGGTAGCTTGCAGAACCAAGTAGGGGAGGCAGAGTAAAGGTGCATGGGTGCAGGAGGCAGCCTGCAGCGTCCAGTAATACGAGGCAGAGAAAAGGCGCATGGGTGCAGGAGGCAGCCTGCAGCGTCCAGTAATACGAGACAGGGAAAAGGCGCATGGGTGCAGGAGGCAGCCTGCAGCGTCCAGTAATACGAGGCAGAGAAAAGGCGCATGGGTGCAGGAGGCAGCCTGCAGCATCCAGTAATACGAGGCAGAGAAAAGGCGCATGGGTGCAGGAGGCAGCCTGCAGCATCCAGTAATACGAGGCAGAGAAAAGGCGCATGGGTGCAGGAGGCAGCCTGCAGCGTCCAGTAATACGAGGCAGAAAAAAGGTGCATGGGTGCAGGAGGCAGCTTACAGCGTCCAGTAATACGAGACAGGGAAAAGGCGCATGGGTGCAGGAGGCAGCCTGCAGCGTCCAGTAATACGAGACAGGGAAAAGGCGCATGGGTGCAGGAGGCAGTCTGCAGCGTCCAGTAATACGAGACAGGGAAAAGGTGCATGGGTGCAGGAGGCAGCCTGCAGCGTCCAGTAATACGAGACAGGGAAAAGGTGCATGGGTGCAGGAGGCAGCCTGCAGCGTCCAGTAATACGAGGCAGAGAAAAGGCGCATGGGGGCAGGAGGCAGCCTGCAGTGTCCAGTAATACGAGACAGGGAAAAGTTGCATGGGTGCAGGAGGCAGGCTGCAGCGTCCAGTAATACGAGACAGGGAAAAGGTGCATGGGTGCAGGAGGCAGCCTGCAGCGTCCAGTAATACGAGACAGGGAAAAGGTGCATGGGTGCAGGAGGCAGCCTGCAGCGTCCAGTAATACGAGGCAGAGAAAAGGCGCATGGGTGCAGGAGGCAGCCTGCAGTAATACGAGACAGGGAAAAGGTGCATGGGTGCAGGAGGCAGCCTGCAGCGTCCAGTAATACGAGACAGGGAAAAGGTGCATGGGTGCAGGAGGCAGCCTGCAGCATCCAGTAATACGAGGCAGAGAAAAGGCGCATGGGTGCAGGAGGCAGCCTGCAGTAATACGAGACAGGGAAAAGGTGCATGGGTGCAGGAGGCAGCCTGCAGCGTCCAGTAATACGAGACAGGGAAAAGGCGCATGTGTGCAGGAGGCAGTCTGCAGCGTCCAGTAATACGAGACAGAGAAAAGGCGCATGTGTGCAGGAGGCAGTCTGCAGCGTCCAGTAATACGAGACAGGGAAAAGGCGCATGGGTGCAGAAGGCAGTCTGCAGCGTCCAGTAATACGAGACAGAGAAAAGGCGCATGGGTGCAGTAGGCAGCCTGCAGCATCCAGTAATACGAGACAGATAAAAGGCGCATGGGTGCAGAAGGCAGTCTGCAGCGTCCAGTAATACGAGACAGAGAAAAGGCGCATGGGGGCAGGAGGCAGCCTGCAGCGTCCAGTAATACGAGACAGGGAAAAGGCGCATGGGTGCAGGAGGCAGCCTGCAGCGTCCAGTAATACGAGACAGGGAAAAGGCGCATGGGTGCAGGAGGCAGTCTGCAGCGTCCAGTAATACGAGACAGAGAAAAGGCGCATGGGTGCAGGAGGCAGTCTGCAGCGTCCAGTAATACGAGACAGGGAAAAGGCGCATGGGTGCAGAAGGCAGTCTGCAGTGTCCAGTAATACAAGACAGAGAAAAGGCGCATGGGTGCAGTAGGCAGCCTGCAGCATCCAGTAATACGAGACAGATTAAAGGCGCATGGGTGCAGAAGGCAGTCTGCAGCGTCCAGTAATACGAGACAGAGAAAAGGCGCATGGGGGCAGGAGGCAGCCTGCAGCGTCCAGTAATACGAGACAGGGAAAAGGCGCATGGGTGCAGGAGGCAGTCTGCAGCGTCCAGTAATACGAGACAGAGAAAAGGCGCATGGGTGCAGGAGGCAGTCTGCAGCGTCCAGTAATACGAGACAGGGAAAAGGCGCATGGGTGCAGAAGGCAGTCTGCAGTGTCCAGCAATACAAGACAGAGAAAAGGCGCATGGGTGCAGTAGGCAGCCTGCAGCATCCAGTAATACGAGACAGATTAAAGGCGCATGGGTGCAGAAGGCAGTCTGCAGCGTCCAGTAATACGAGACAGAGAAAAGGCGCATGGGGGCAGGAGGCAGCCTGCAGCGTCCAGTAATACGAGACAGGGAAAAGGCACATGGGGGCAGGAGGCAGCCTGCAGCGTCCAGTAATACGAGACAGGGAAAAGGCGCATGGGTGCAGGAGGCAGCCTGCAGCGTCCAGTAATACGAGACAGGGAAAAGGCGCATGGGTGCAGGAGGCAGTCTGCAGCGTCCAGTAATACGAGACAGAGAAAAGGCGCATGGGTGCAGGAGGCAGTCTGCAGCGTCCAGTAATACGAGACAGGGAAAAGGCGCATGGGTGCAGAAGGCAGTCTGCAGTGTCCAGTAATACAAGACAGAGAAAAGGCGCATGGGTGCAGTAGGCAGCCTGCAGCATCCAGTAATACGAGACAGATTAAAGGCGCATGGGTGCAGAAGGCAGTCTGCAGCGTCCAGTAATACGAGACAGAGAAAAGGCGCATGGGGGCAGGAGGCAGCCTGCAGCGTCCAGTAATACGAGACAGGGAAAAGGCGCATGGGTGCAGGAGGCAGTCTGCAGCGTCCAGTAATACGAGACAGAGAAAAGGCGCATGGGTGCAGGAGGCAGTCTGCAGCGTCCAGTAATACGAGACAGGGAAAAGGCGCATGGGTGCAGAAGGCAGTCTGCAGTGTCCAGCAATACAAGACAGAGAAAAGGCGCATGGGTGCAGTAGGCAGCCTGCAGCATCCAGTAATACGAGACAGATTAAAGGCGCATGGGTGCAGAAGGCAGTCTGCAGCGTCCAGTAATACGAGACAGAGAAAAGGCGCATGGGGGCAGGAGGCAGCCTGCAGCGTCCAGTAATACGAGACAGGGAAAAGGCACATGGGGGCAGGAGGCAGTCTGCAGCGTCCAGTAATACGAGACAGGGAAAAGGCGCATGGGTGCAGAAGGCAGTCTGCAGTGTCCAGCAATACAAGACAGAGAAAAGGCGCATGGGTGCAGTAGGCAGCCTGCAGCATCCAGTAATACGAGACAGATTAAAGGCGCATGGGTGCAGAAGGCAGTCTGCAGCGTCCAGTAATACGAGACAGAGAAAAGGCGCATGGGGGCAGGAGGCAGCCTGCAGCGTCCAGTAATACGAGACAGGGAAAAGGCACATGGGGGCAGGAGGCAGCCTGCAGCGTCCAGTAATACGAGACAGATAAAAGGCGCATGGGGGCAGGAGGCAGCTTGCAGCGTCCAGTAATAGGAGACAGATAAAAGGCGCATGGGGGCAGGAGGCAGCCTGCAGCGTCCAGTAGAGACAGGGAAAAGGCGCATGGGGGCAGAAGGTAGCTTGCAGAACCAAGCAGGGGAGGCAGAGTAAACGTGCAGGAGGCAATCTGCAGCTAGTTTGTCTCTGCAGTGCACACGGCGTTCACGGTGGTGGGAACCAGCAGCCCTCTAGTTGAAGCGGAACCTTCGTCTCACGGAACGTTTGTTCTGAACCAAGGCGGAAGAACTTAATGGGACACAGTGACCAGTGCAACCAAGAACTAGTGGAATAATCACGTCCGGCCAACTCATCGCTGTAGTTGTCAGTTTGTTGTGTGTTGATCATGGTGTTGCTTACAATGATCGCCAGAGTAGCGGACGGCCTTCCCCTGGCTGCGTCCATGCAGGAGGACGAGCAGGTGAGTGGGGCCCGGCGCTCCCTAATCCCAGACTTCAGCTGTAGGTGGAGCGGAGGAGTCACTGAGTGCAGGGCGCGTGTCCTTACTTTGCCATGTAGTGCTCCGCTCCCCTGTGCGGATGTCTTCAGGTGAACTGTCACGTATCTGCAGTGACCAGTAGTCGGTGGTGTTGGCCAGTAGCACGCTCTCTCGCCCTGCAGGCTGCCATCTCTTCTTTCCATATGTGCAAGTGTCCAGAAAGCCTGAGATTCACTCCCCAGCTTCACTTTAGTAACAGTTTCTTACATACAGAGTTTTTCCAGCCTTCATATACAAATTTAGGCCCAGTGAATGGAATAATGTATACTCACCAAATTATAACCCCCGTGAACCGAGACCAGGCTGCATTGGTGGTCTATGCCAGGGAGGAAGCGATGACATCCTCTTCTTGGGTCACTAAACCAGCGTGTCACCACCACAGCCACATCTGATGATTGTCGCAAGAACAGGCACGTTATTGCTTGTCATGACACAGACCACCAGGAAGGCCTGCCCTGGGTCAGTGGGGGACAGGGCAGGTGAGTATTCCTTATTTCATATGTTTTTAAAACAACGTTCCCCCTGTAAATATTCACCCCTTCATGACCCAGCCTATTTTGACCTTAATGACCTGGCCATTTTTTGCAATTCTGACCAGTGTCCCTTCATAAGGTAGTAAATCAGGAACACTTCAACGGATCCTAGCGATTCTGAGATTGTTTTTTCGTGACATATTGGGCTTTATGTTAGTGGTAAATTTAGGTCGATAATTTTTGCGTTTGTGAAAAAAAAAAGGAAATTTGGCAAAATTTTTTAATTTTTATTCTGTTAAACCAGTGTTATGTGACAGAAAATAGTTAATAAATAATATTACCCACTTGTCTACTTTACATCAGCATAATTATGGAAACAAAATTTTTTTTTGCTAGGAAGTTATAAGGGTTAAAATTTGACCAGTGATTTCTCATTTTTACAACAAGATTCATAAGACCATTTTTTTTTAGGGATCATCTCACATTTGAAGTCAGTTTGAGGGGTCTATATGGCTGAAAATACACCGAAGTGACACCATTCTAAAAACTGCACCCCTTAAGGTGCTTAAAACCACATTCAAGAAGTTTATTAACCCCTCAGGTGTTTAACAACAGCAGAAGCAACATCGAAGGAAAACATTAATATTTAAGGTTTTAGTCCCAAAAATGATCTTTTAGCAACAATTTTTTTATTTTCCCAAGGGTAAAAGGAGAAACTGGACCCCAAACGTTGTTGTCCAATTTGTCCTGAGTGCGCCAATACCCCATATGTGGGGGGAAAACCACTGTTTCGGCGCATGACAGGCTCAGAAGGGAAGGAGCGCCATTTGATTTTTTGAATTAAAAATTGGCTCCAATCTTTAGCGGACATCATGTCGCTTTTTGAGAGCATCTGTGTTAGGGGTCGAGTTCCTGCCTCTGCACAGGGGGAATCTCGGGCCATCTCTGCTGCGGTCTCCCATTCTTCTCCTGCCGCATTGGAGCCTGCTCAGCAGGGACGTCGGTCCCGGCGTCTCGCTCAGTCTGACTCTGTGCTAAGAATTACTGCTGCATTTCCTGCTTCTGCCATTGAAGTCAGTGCTGGGCAGCGGCGAGCGGACGTTTCTGGGGCTAAGTCCTGCTTTTCACGTTCTGAGCATGCCCAGAGTAAGATCTCTCAGTGGAGATCGAGGGTCACATGATCAGATACTGCAGCTAGGTCATTGGTCCTTCTTGGAAGGTCCTTGTAGGTGCTAGGACTAAGTCTTGCTTTGCACTCTGAGCATGCCCAGGGCAAGATCTCTCAGCGGAGATCTGGGGTCACATGCTCAGGTACTGCAGCAACTCCATTGGTCCTTCTTTGAAGGTCCTAAACGTGCTGCAACTATTTAAGGCTCGCATGGCCGCACGGCCATGCGCTAGTATTGACAAATGTAATCGTGTGTGTGTTGATGAGTGCAAGTCGTTCCTTAAAAAACTCATCCCTTTTGTATGACTGTTCGCGAAAGGTGTATGGCTGCAACCTAGCGCCCGGCTGAACGCACAGTGTTTACACATGAAACAGCGCCTACCGCTGTGTCCGCCAGTACAGTGCCACGCGCCAATAGAGCACTTGTTTAACCCAAGTCAGGGTGGTTAGTGGCTTCCGTCAGTACGGCACAGTTCGCACTCTCGTGCTATTTTATTATTTTTGTTGCGTGCGGTACTGCGGCCCTGTGACTCAACAGGGTTCGCTTCCTTCACATTGGGTGAAGTTAACCCGTGTGTGTATTCTCATTGTACCGCCATATCGTCCGTCTCTACTAGCAGCAGGGTTTTCACCTGCACGGTGGACCTCGGACTGCGAACGCACCTAGTACTATTACATCTTTAACTTGGTGCGTTCGCCAGTCCTAACAATCTGTGTGCCTAAATATTGGATCTCCCCCACAAGTGACCCAATTTTGGAAACTAGACCCCCAAAGAAAGTTATCTAGATGCATAGTGAGCACTTTAAACCAGGGCTGTGTAGTCGGAGTCGTGGAGTCGGAGTTAGTTTTGGTTGGAGTCGGTAGAAATGTACCGACTCCAGCTTTAAAAAAAAATGTATTAATATTTCATAATTGAACTTTCATATGAATTTTATAAATGTTGCTCAAATATATATGTTCTATCAAACTATGAACAACAGTGATAAGCAGTTCTTCTGGAGATAGAGACATTTCTTAAGGTACCGTCACACTAAGCGACGCTGCAGCGATACCGACAACGATGTCGATCGCTGCAGCGTCGCTGGAGAGCTGTCACACAGACAGCTCTCCAGCGACCAACGATCCCGAAGTCCCCTGGTAACCAGGGTAAACATCGGGTTACTAAGCGCAGGGCCGCGCTTAGTAACCCGATGTTTACCCTGGTTACCGTTGTAAATGTAAAAAAAAAAACACTACATACTTACATTCCCGGTGTCTGGTCACGTCCCTCGCCTTCAGCTTCCCGCACTGACTGAGCGCCAGCCGTAAAGCACAGCGGTGATGTCACCGCTGTGCTCTTGCTTTACGGCTGGCCGGCGCTCACCAGTCAGTGCGGGAAACTGAAGGCGAGGGACATGACCAGACACCGGGAATGTAAGTATGTAGTGTTTTTTGTTTTACATTTCCAACGGTAACCAGGGTAAACATCGGGTTACTAAGCACGGCCCTGCGCTTAGTAACCCGATGTTTACCCTGGTTACCAGTGAAGACATCGCTGAGTCGGCGTCACACACGCCGATTCAGCGATGTCAGCGGGAGATCCAGCAACGAAATAAAGTGCTGGACTTTCCCCAGCGACCAACGATCTCCCAGCAGGGGCCTGATCGTTGGTCGCTGTCACACATAACGATTTTGTTAACGATATCGTTGCTACGTCACAAAAAGCAACGATATCGTTAACGATATCGTTATGTGTGACGGTACCTTTTACTTCTTGTGTGTCACTGTTCTCCACTGCCCTTATCTAATCTTATACTTGGTTAACCTCATGCTGCCCCAACCCCCCTACTTAGTGTATTAAACTAAAAGTGAAAATGTGTTGCAAATTCTTAGTAGTAAAGCTCCTCCTCTAGACTAGATGTTTACTAGGTGTGCGTCTTCCAAGCATCTCACAGCTGCTACTCAGAAGAGGAAGACTCTAAAGGTACCGTCACACTGAACGATATCGCTAGCGATCCGTGACGTTGCAGCGTCCTGGCTAGCGATATCGTTCAGTTTGACACGCAGCAGCGATCAGGATCCTGCTGTGATGTCGTTGGTCGCTGCAGAAAGTCCAGAACTTTATTTCGTCGCTGGACTCCCTGCAGACATCGCTGAATCGGCATGTGTGATGCCGATTCAGCGATGTCTTCACTGGTAACCAGGGTAAACATCGGGTTACTAAGCGCAGGGCCGCGCTTAGTAACCCGATGTTTACCCTGGTTACCAACGTAAAAGTAAAAAAAAAAAAACACTACATACTTACCTTCCGTGTCTGTCCCCGGCGCTGTGCTTTCCTGCACTGGCTGTGAGCGCCGGCCAGCCGGAAAGCACAGCGGTGACGCCACCGCTCTGCTTTCTGACCGCTGTGCTCACAGCCAGTGCAGGAAAGCACAGCGCCGGAGGACAGACACGGAAGGTAAGTATGTAGTGTTAGCTTTTTTTTAATTTTACGCTGGTAACCAGGGTAAACATTGGGTTACTAAGTGCGGCCCTGCGCTTAGTAACCCGATGTTTACCCTGGTTACCAGCATCGTTGGTCGCTGGAGAGCTGTCTGTGTGACAGCTCTCCAGCGACCAAACAGCGACGCTGCAGCGATCGACATCGTTGTCGGTATCGCTGCAGCGCCGCTGAGTGTGACGGTACCTTAAGAAGTATTATCCTTTCAGCAAACTTTGCATCAGTTAACTGTGAGTACATGAGGAATAAAAGTATTAGCAAGTGGTCTGATTACTTATATGATGGTGAGAAACTGAATAAGCACGATGTTTAAATTTACTGTTGTAAAATATTTTGTTACAAATTGGCGATTTGTGAAGGAGTCGGAGCCGGAACCTGATAAAATCCAGGAGTCTGTGTCGCAACTGTGGCTTACCGACTCCACAGCCCTGCTTTAAACCCTCAGGTGCTTCACAAATTGACCCGTAAAAATGAAAAAGTACTTTTTTTCACAAAAATTTTCTTTTAGCCTCAATTTTTTCATTTAATTTTCACATGTGCAACAGGATAACATGGATCCTAAAATTTGTTGGGAAATTTCTCCTGAGTACACCGATACCTCACGTGTGGGGGTAAACCACTGTTTGGGCACACGGCAAGGCTCAGAAGGGAAGGAGCGCCATTTGACTTTTTGAATGGAAAATTAGCTCCGGAAAATTAGCTCCAATCGTTAGCTGAAACCATGTCGCGTTTGGAGAGCTCCTGTGTGCCTAAACATTGAAGCTCCCAGACAAGTGTCCCCATTTTGGAAACTAGACCCCCCAAGGAACTTATCTAGATGTGTGCAGAGCACTTTGAACCCCCAAGTGCTTCACAGAAGTTTATAAAGCAGAGCCGTGAAAATAAAAAATCATTTTTTCCATTCGCCACGACAGCACCCACGAGAGAGGGGATCCGCCCCTAGGAACAGGAAACCTACAGAGAGATAAAAGGGGCGGCCCCCCTCGCTCCTCAGTTGGTTTCCTGTTCCTAGATGGAAACCCTCAGAGAGAATCTCTGCATGTTAAGGAAGAGGAAAGCTCGTCTGGACTGCCGCCTGTACGTCTCTGCTAAGCGGCAGGGGCTCCAGAGCGAGTATCAGAGACGGGGGAATGTTCCTGCTGGCTCCCCCCTCTGCTGATCACGTCAGAATGGCTGTCAGAAACAACAGTCTCCCTGCTGGGAGAAGGTTGTAGCGCTCCACCGCAGAATGGCCGGTGAGTACCCGTGTTGTGGGTCCCCTCCCCGAGGCTCCGGTGTGCGGTATGGCGATGTCTGCGGGACGCCTTTCTCCTCCATGGCGGTGGATTCAGCCACATGGGGAAGGTTTTTTCGCACATGTGCGGTATGGTCGGCGTCCCGGAAGTAGTTCTTTGAACTTCCGGGGGCGCGGGGTCAGACTGGTGTTTCCTGTATGGACGCCATTGGAAGCAGCTGCGGTGGACGCTATGTCTGAGGCCCCTAATGCAAAAAGGTAAAAAAAAAAGAAGGGGGCAGGAAAGTGTGTGTGTGTCCTCCGGCGCTATAAATTACAGTGCAGCTGTGCAGGGGGTGCATCAGAATGTTTTCCCACGAGGATGTTTGTGAGCGCCCTGTGGAGGAGGTAGTTGCACCTAGTGTCACTATTAGAAAAAGAGGCAGTGGATTATCCAAAGTGAGCGACTCCACTGACAGGTCAGAAAGGAGGTCGTCTCATGGCACACCCCAGGCCGAGCAAAGGAGCCAAAACCCGGTATACAAGTATACTTCAGGGTGAGTGGTTTGTTTAGCTTCATGGAAGCTTATGTGGGTCTCCCCTCCTTATTTTTTAATAGGCGAAGAGGACTGAGAAGACCAAGCACAAGCAATGTGCAATATGTACTGAGCCCTTACCTGACTCATATACTAAAAAACTGTGTCAGGCTTGTATAGAGAACACCCTGCGGCAGGAAGAGTCCGTTAGAGTGAATGAGATACGCCTTATGATTCGGGAGGAGCTTCAGAGTTTGAAAGGAAGCAGTCCATCCATAAATATTGAAAGGAAAGTTAGCAGAGCATCCTCGCCTAAAGCCGACACGTCGGCAGAAAGCGGGGAGGTCGAGTCAGATGTGTCTCAATTATCGGCGTCATCAGATGAGGAGGACTATTTCTGCTTTCCTACGGATGGCATAAATAACCTGGTTAAGTCTGTAAGGAGTACTATGGGGGTTTCAGAATCAAAAGAACCCCAGACCCAGCAGGAGGTGATGTTCGCGGGTCTTTATCAACAGAAAGGCCATGTGTTTCCTGTAAACCAGGCTATAAAAGACCTTGTCAAGAAAGAATGGAGTAAAGGTCAGAAGGGGTTTGTGCCAGTGTCCTGTAAAAGACGCTACCCCTTTGATGATGAGGACTTGGCCACCTGGGCTAAAGTACCGAAAGTTGATGCAGCTGTAGCATCTACCGCTCGCCGCTCCTCTTTGCCAGTAGAGGATGCGGGTTCTTTGTCCGACCCAATGGACAGAAAATCTGATGCGCTTCTAAAAAAATCCTGGGAAGCCTGTGTTACTGCATTTAAGCCAGCAATTTCAGCTACATGTACTAGTAGATCCATGTTGGTCTGGCTGGAACAACTGGATCAGAATATCAGGAGTGGCGTCTCCAGAGAGAAGTTACGGGCCTCCATTCCATTGATTAAGGGGGCTGCGGCATTTATATCCGATGCCTCAATAGACTCACTCCGCCTGGCGGCTAGATCAGCTAGCCTCTCTAATACGGCTCGTCGGGCATTATGGCTAAAGAACTGGAAGGGAGATGCCCAGTCCAGGTCTAAGTTGTGTGCCATACCCTGCCAGGGTGAGTACCTCTTTCGATCTGTCCTGGATGACATACTCACTAAGGCGGGCGAAAGGAAAAAAGGGTTTCCTAATCCCTTTATTCCTTCCTACAGAAGGGCGTTCAGGAAGCCACCATTTGGAAGGAAAGGAGGCTTTAAGGACCGCTGGAGTAACAGGGAGTTCAGGCAGAAGGGCAATTTGTTCAACAAGCACCCCTTCAGACCAGCGGATAAGTTCCGAGAACCCTATTCCACCGGTGGGCGGTAGACTACTACAATTTGTTGAACAGTGGAAAGAGATAACGGCCAACACATGGGCCTTAAATTTAATTTCGTCAGGTCTCACCTTAGACCTCATCCGGATGCCTCCGGATTCTTTTCTTCTTACCTCCCTAAAATCCAGGCTACAGCAAGAGGCACTGGAAACTGAAATCAAATCTCTTTTGTCCAAACGAGTACTAATAAAAGTTCCATCATCTGAAATAGGAAAGGGCTTTTACTCTCCCTTATTTCTAATTACTAAGCCTGATGGGTCCTTTAGGACTATATTTAATTTGAGGAAATTGAACACCTTCATAAGACCTAAAGCCTTTAAAATGGAGTCCGTTCGGTCAGCCATTAAAAATTTATTTCCCAACTGTTTCATGGTGGTACTAGATCTTAAGGATGCTTACTACCATCTGCCTATACACCAGTTACACCAGCAGTTTCTTAGGGTAGCCGTTGTAATAGATGGTCAGGTTTGTCATCTGCAATACAGGGCAATGCCCTTTGGCCTATCAATGGCTCCGAGGGTCTTTACTAAATTATTGTTGGAAGTAATGTCTTTTTTTGCGGTTAAAGGACACACTAGTCATCCCGTATCTAGATGATCTACTAATAGTGGGAAGAGACTCCCTACAGTGTGAACAGAGATTAGAGGAGGTAGTTTTTTCCTTACAATCTCTTGGTTGGATTATTAATTGGGAGAAATCCAGACTCCGGCCTGTTACATGTCAGAAGTTCCTTGGTCTCCTTTTGGATTCGGTTGATCAAGTATGTTGGCTGCCAGATAGTAAAAAAACCTCCATAATTGATAAAGTGAACTTAGCAATAAATAGGCGTAGTATGACCTTGAGAAGTGCCATGTCATTGCTGGGGTCTTTAACTTCTTGTATTCCTGCAGTTGAGTGGGCACAATTTCATTCCAGGCAGCTACAGAAATTTGTATTACAAGAGCGTATTAAAAATCAGGGACGTTTAGTTCAGATAGTTTTTCTACCGTCAGAAGTGGTACACTCCCTTACATGGTGGTTAGATTGGGGAAATCTGTCAAAAGGAGTTCTATGGGTAATCTCTCCTTCAAATATAGTCACCACAGATGCTAGTCCTGAAGGTTGGGGAGCACATTTTCGAGATCTGTGGGTTCAGGGTCTCTGGTCCAGATCAGGATATAGTGATTCTTCTAATGTTAAAGAATTAAGAGCTAGATATTATTCCCTGCTCCACTTTCTTCCTCAGCTGCGAGGCTCTCACACAAGGGTCCTCTCCGACAACACCTCTGCGGTGGCCTATCTAAACCGTCAAGGAGGTACACGGTCAGACACTCTTATGGAGGTGGCATCAGACATCATAATGTTAGCCGAAGGTCATCTGTTGTCCTTGTCAGCGGTACACATAAGAGGGATAGACAACTTTCAGGCCGATTTCCTCAGTCGTCATACTCTTCATCAAGGAGAATGGATGCTCAACAGGAAGATTTTCAAAATGATAACAACTCGTTGGGGCATGCCTCAAATAGACTTGTTCTCAACAAGATCCAATCGTCAGGTCAGAATGTTTGCCTCCCTATGCAGGCTAGACAATCCAGACATACTAGATGCCCTTCAGGTACCATGGACATTCGACCTGGCATACGCATTTCCCCCATGGAATCTATTGCCCATGGTGATAAGGAAGATAAGAGAGGAAGGGGCAAGAGTTCTGTTAATAGCCCCCTTTTGGCCCAAGAGGCCATGGTTTTCATGGCTCAGAGCCATGTCAATTACAGACCCGTGGATTCTGCCTCTGACCGACAACATGCTGTCTCAAGGTCCGTTTTTCCATCCTCAGGTGAAGGGCATGAACTTAACTGCCTGGAATTTGAGAGGCAATTACTAAGCAGGAGAGGGTTTTCTAGTGGGTTGATAGATACCCTTATGAAGAGTAGAAAGCCTTCTACCACCAAAATTTATGTTAAGGTCTGGAAAAAAATTCTTCAGTTTCACAGTACACAAATTTCTTCAGAGGTACCTATATTTTCAATACTAGAGTTTTTGCAAAAAGGTCTAGAATTGGGACTTTCGGTTAATACTTTGAAAGTTCAGGTTTCAGCGTTGGGAGCTCTTTTCAGTTACGATGTCGCAGGTGATAGATGGATATCCCGTTTTATATCGGCATGTCAACGGTCGAAACCAATAAATATACCACAGGTGCCCCAGTGGGATCTATCTTTGGTCCTGGATGCATTGACACAAAGCCCGTTTGAGCCTATTCATGCAGCTTCATTAAAGAACATCTCGTTGAAAGCGATATTATTAGTAGCATTGGTATCAGCTAGAAGAGTGAGTGATCTGCAGGCATTGTCAATCGATCCTCCATACTTATCTATAACACCTGATAGAATAGTTTTGAAAACAGATCCATGTTACCTACCTAAGGTGGCCACTAGTTTTCATAGATCCCAGGAGATCTTATTACCTACCTTTTATAAAGACCACTCGTCTCCAGAGGAAGTAAGACTTCATACCCTAGACATAAAAAGGACTATTCTGGCCTATTTAGAGAGAACTAGGGACTGGAGGAAGAGTAGGGCCCTGTTTGTGTCTTTTCAGGGTAAAACCAAAGGATCCAGAGTCACGAAGGGGACGTTATCTCGTTGGATCAGAGAAGCCATAATCTTGGCTTATAGAGCCAAAGGAAGAGATCCTACAATGCATGTGGGGGCGCATTCTACAAGGGCCTTGTCGACTTCCTGGGCAGAAAGGGCGAACGTGCCAATATAGCTTATATGTAAGGCCGCAACTTGGGCTTCGCCGGGCACCTTTTATAGGCACTATAGATTAGACCTATCAGCTGCTTCTGATCTAACCTTTGGGGTTTCGGTTCTTGACACAGTTAACCCACCCAATCTATAGTTTCTGAAAATCTCTCGTGGGTGCTGTCGTGGCGAATGGAAAATACCGGATTACTCACCGGTAATGCTCGTTTTATAGAGCCCATGACAGCACCCATTCACATCCCTCCCTTTTCTTTGTATAGTTGCACGTGGTGCTTTTTGGTGAGGTGTAAATATTAGATATAGTATAAGGTTGTAAATATGTATATATGCCTAAAGCCTGTTAACTAAAACCTGGCGGCGGTTCCTCCTATTCTCTGTAAAACAACTGAGGAGCGAGGGGGGGCCGCCCCTTTTATCTCTCTGTAGGTTTCCTGTTCCTAGGGGCAGATCCCCTCTCTCGTGGGTGCTGTCGTGGGCTCTATAAAAGAGCATTACCGGTGAGTAATCCGGTATTTTTTTCCTCAAAAATTATTTTTTAGCCCGCAATTTTTTATTTTTACAAGGGTAACAGGAAAAATTGGACCCCAAAAATTGTTTTCCAGTTTGTCCTGAGTATACTGGTACCCCATATGTGGGGGGGAACCACTGTTTGGGCACACGGCGGGGCTCGGAAAGGAGGGAGCACCATTTGACTTTTCAAACGCAAGATTGGCTGGAATCAATGGTGGCGCCATGTCGTGTTTGGGGCCCCTCTGATGTGCCTAAACAGTGGAAATCCCTCAATTCTAACTCCAACACTAACCCCAACACACCCCTAACCCTAATCTCAACTCTAACCATGACCTTAATCACATCCCTAACCCCAACACACCCCTAACCCTAATCCCAACCCTAACCACAAGCCTAACCCCAACACACCCCTAACCCTAATTTTAACCCTGATTCCAACCCTAACTCTAATTCTAACCCTGACCCTAAGGCTATGTGCCCACGTTGCGGATTTGTGTGCGGAGTTTTCCGCACCGTTATTGAAAAATCCGCAGGTAAAACACACTGCGTAGGTGAAATATAACAAATTGCTATGATTGGCTGTTGAAAGTGAAACAGCTAATCAGAGCGATCGTAGCCACGTGGGGGCAAAGCCACCCCGGGGCTGAAGTACCACTCCCCCCTGTCCCTGCAGGTCGTGTGAAATTTGAGTTAACCCTTTCACCCAATCTGCAGGAACGCGATCATTCTGTTACGCAGCATATACGTCACAGGTTGGATTGGCACCGACTTGCATGACACATACGCTGTATCACAGGTCGGGAAGGGGTTAAGGTAGTGTTTAGATAACCCATTTAACAGGTTGTATAGCACTTTTTTTTTCACGTAGGGTGCAGACAGACAGCGTGATTCTTGTGCGAGGATCACATCGCAGGGCACGGACTGGTCTGATACCTCTTCCTACCTGATTGTGACAGTGTGATGTATTTCTATGCAGCGTTCACTCTCCGGTCAGGAAATATGGCTGTCTGTTTGCCCCATAACCCCTTCCTGACATGCGCCGTACTAGTACTTCTCTGCGGGACCTGAGTTCCCGCAAACAGCAGTACTAGTACGGCGGCACGATCGCGCAGCTTCACAGTGAGTGTCGCGGCGATCGCGTGCGGGTGTCAGGTGTATATGACAGCTGACACCCTGCAGCAATGCCCACGATCGGCGTTAACGCCGATCGTGGGCATTTAACCCCTCTAATGCCGCTGTCAGTAGTGACAGCGACATAGAGAGACATCGCGTAGGGACGGGGGCTCCCTGCGCTCTCCCACCGAAACAACGCGATGCGATCGCGTTGTTCCGGTGTTCCGGCAGGAGTCCCCGGATCCAAGATGGCCACGCGGTTCCTTCCGGGTCCTGAAGTGAGGTGGCTTGCTGGCGCCTGCTCAGAGCAGGCGCTGGAAAGCCTCCTGCACTGCCTGTCAGATTGCTGATCTGACACAGTGCTATGCACACTGTCAGATCAGCAACGAAAAAAAAAAAAATTCCCAATAAATCCATTTATTTATGTAAATAAAAAAAAAACAATAAAAGTACACATATTTGGTATCGCCGCGTCCGTAACGACCCGCTCTATAAAACTATCACACTAGTTAACCCTTTCAGTGAACACCGCAAAAAAAAAAAATGAAAAAACAAGGCAAAAAACAACGCTTTGTTATCATACCGGCGAACAAAAAGTGGAATAAAACACGATCAAAAAGACAAATATAAATAAACATGGTACCGCTGAAAACTTCATCTTGTCCCGCAAAAAAAGCCGCCATACAGCATCATCAGCAGAAAAATAAAAAAGTTATAGCTCTCAGAATAAAGCGATGCAAAAACAATTTTTTTTTAATATAAAATAGTTTTTATTGTGTAAAAAGCACCAAAACATAAAAGTTGCTGCTCATTAGAAGAAACGGACTCCCTGGTTAAAGCTGTCAGAAGCACCATGGGACTAACTGATTCTCATCCCAAAAAAACAGTCCAAGACCTCATGTTTGGGGGACTTGAGCAGAAGAAAAGAAGAGTATTTCCTCTCAATGATAAAATACAGGCTCTAATTAATAAAGAGTGGAAAAAACCTGTAAGGAAGGCCTTGCTTACTCCCAAAAGGAAATATCCTTTTGAGGAACCAGCATGCTCCTTCTGGGAAAAAGCTCCCAAATTAGACGTAGCTATTGCTAAGGCGTCAAAAAAGTTTGCCCTACCTTTTGAGGATATGGGGGTCTTAAAGGACCCCATGGACAAAAAAGCGGATGCTTTTCTAAAAAGTTCCTGGGAAGCAGCCAGAGGGGGACTGAAACCAGCAGTGGCCGCTGCTTGTACTTCCGGCTCCCTGATGGTATGGTTAGACCAGCTAGAACAGACCTGGGCAAGATGCGGCCCGCGGGCCGCATCCGGCCCGCCTGACGGTTGTAAACGGCCCGCCGCCCGCCACCCCAGGCACCGCTCGGCTCCCCTTCCCTTGCCGCCCGCCGCCCCAGGCACCGCTCGGCTCCCCTTCCCTTGCCGCCCGCCGCCCCAGGCACCGCTCGGCTCCCCTTCCCTTGCCGCCCGAGGCACCGCTCGGCTCCCCTTCCCTTCAGCCACGCCTGCGCCTGTGCGCCCTGCATTCAAACTCCTGTCCGCTGAGAGGCGCTGACCGCCGCTGGCACTTCCGCATCAGGGAAGCGCTAGCAGCAGGTGACGTCCCTCAGCGTGACACATGCTGCTGCTCTGCTCCGTTGCGCCGGTGTTCTGTGTGGCACTGCAGCGCTGTACTGAGGTCACTTGTGGAGTCGGACGGTGCCGGTGGTCGGTGGTAAGGGCTCTGGGTTATCTGCTCCTCAGTACTTGCGCACTGGGTCATCTGCTCCGCTGTACTTGGGCTCTGGGTTATCTGCTCCTCAGTACTTGTGCTCTGGGTTATCTGCTCCTCTGTACTTGTGCTCTGGGTTATCTGCTCCTCTGTACTTGTGCTCTGGCTTATCTGCTCCTCAGTACTTGTGCTCTGGGTTATTATCTGCTCCTCAGTACTTGTGCTCTGGGTTATTATCTGCTCCTCAGTACTTGTGCTCTGGGTTATTATCTGCTCCTCAGTACTTGTGCTCTGGGTTATTATCTGCTCCTCAGTACTTGTGCTCTGGGTTATTATCTGCTCCTCAGTACTTGTGCTCTGGGTTATCTGCTCCTCTGTACTTGTGCTCTGGGTTATCTGCTCCTCAGTACTTGTGCTCTGGGTTATCTGCTCCTCAGTACTTGTGCTCTGAGTTGTCTGCTCCTCTGTACTTGTGCTCTGGGTTATCTGCTCCTCTGTACTTGTGCTCTGGGTTATCTGCTCCTCAGTACTTGTGCTCTGGGTTATTATCTGCTCCTCAGTACTTGTGCTCTGGGTTATTATCTGCTCCTCTGTACTTGTGCTCTGGGTTATCTGCTCCCCTGTACTTGTGCTCTGAGTTATCTGCTCCTCTGTACTTGTGCTCTGGGTTATCTGCTCCTCTGTACTTGTGCTCTGGGTTATTATCTGCTCCTCTATACTTGTGCACTGGGTTATTATCTGCACTAATGAAATCTGGACATTATGGGGGCACTAATGAAATCTGGACATTATGGGGGCACTAATGAATGAAATCTGGACATTATGGGGGCACAAATGAAATCTGGACATTATGGGGGCACTAATGAAATCTGGACATTATGGGGCCTGGATAATCTCTGCATTGTTTAACATACTGTTTGTTCATGAAAATATAGCATATGTATACTACAGTATTGGGTAAAAATTAGTTAATTATATTAGTCCGGCCCTCTAAAACCATCCAAATTTCTCATGCGGCCCCATGGCAAAATTAATTGCCCACCCCTGAGCTAGAATCTCAACTCAAAGGGAGATCATCCAGAGACAGTAACATAGTAACATAGTTAGTAAGGCCGAAAAAAGACATTTGTCCATCCAGTTCAGCCTATATTTCATCATAATAAATCCCCAGATCTACGTCCTTCTACAGAACCTAATAATTGTATGATACAATATTGTTCTGCTCCAGGAAGACATCCAGGCCTCTCTTGAACCCCTCGACTGAGTTCGCCATCACCACCTCCTCAGGCAAGCAATTCCAGATTCTCACTGCCCTAACAGTAAAGAATCCTCTTCTATGTTGGTGGAAAAACCTTCTCTCCTCCAGACGCAAAGAATGCCCCCTTGTGCCCATCACCTTCCTTGGTATAAACAGATCCTCAGCGAGATATTTGTATTGTCCCCTTATATACTTATACATGGTTATTAGATTGCCCCTCAGTCGTCTTTTATCTAGACTAAATAATCCTAATTTTGCTAATCTATCTGGGTTTTGTAGTTCTCCCATCCCCTTTATTAATTTTGTTGCCCTCCTTTGTACTCTCTCTAGTTCCATTATATCCTTCCTGAGCACCGGTGCCCAAAACTGGACACAGTACTCCATGTGCGGTCTAACTAGGGATTTGTACAGCAGCAGTATAATGCTCTCATCATGTGTATCCAGACCTCTTTTAATGCACCTTTTAATGCACCCCATGATCCTGTTTGCCTTGGCAGCTGCTGCCTGGCACTGGCTGCTCCAGGTAAGTTTATCATTAACTAGGATCCCCAAGTCTTTCTCCCTGTCAGATTTACCCAGTGGTTTCCCGTTCAGTGTGTAATGGTGATATTGATTCCTTCTTCCCATGTGTATAACCTTACATTTATCATTGTTAAACCCCATCTGCCACCTTTCAGCCCAAGTTTCCAACTTATCCAGATCCATCTGTAGCAGAATACTATCTTCTCTTGTATTAACTGCTTTACATAGTTTTGTATCATCTGCAAATATCGATATTTTACTGTGTAAACCTTCTACCAGATCATTAATGAATATGTTGAAGAGAACAGGTCCCAATGCCGACCCCTGCGGTACCCCACTGGTCACAGCGACCCAGTTAGAGACTCTACCATTTATAACCACCCTCTGCTTTCTATCACTAAGCCAGTTACTAACCCATTTACACACATTTTCCCCCAGACCACCAAGCATTCTCATTTTGTGTACCAACCTCTTGTGCCGCACGGTATCAAACGCTTTGGAAAAATTGAGATATACCACTTCCAATGACTCACCTTGGTCCAGCCTATAGCTTACCTCTTCATAAAAACTGATTAGATTGGTTTGACAGGAGCGATTTCTCATAAACCCATGCTGATATGGAGTTAAACAGTTATTCTCATTGAGATAATCCAGAATAACATCCCTCAGAAACCCTTCAAATATTTTACCAACAATAGAGGTTAGACTTACTGGCCTATAATTTCCAGGTTCACTTTTAGAGCCCTTTTTGAATATTGGCACCACATTTGCTATGCGCCAGTCCTGCGGAACAGACCCCGTCGCTATAGAGTCCCTAAAAATAAGAAATAATGGTTTATCTATTACATTACTTAGTTCTCTTAGTACTCGTGGGTGTATGCCATCCGGACCCGGAGATTTATCTATTTTAATCTTATTTAGCCGGTTTCGCACCTTTTCTTGGGTTAGATTGGTGACCCTTAATATAGGGTTTTCATTGTTTCTTGGGATTTCACCTAGCATTTCATTTTCCACCGTGAATACCGTGGAGAAGAAGGTGTTTAACCCCTTCATGACCCAGCCTATTTTGACCTTAACCCCTTTACCCCCAAAGATGGTTTGCACGTCAATGACCAGGCCAATTTTTACAATTATGACCACTGTCCCTTTATGAGGTTATAACTCCGAAACGCTTCAACGGATCCTGGTGATTCTGACATTGTTTTCTCGTGACATATTGTACTTCATGATAGTGGTAAAATTTCTTTGATAGTACCTGCGTTTATTTGTGAAAAAAACGGAAATTTGGCGAAAATTTTGAAAATTTCGCAATTTTCAAACTTTGAATTTTTATGCAATTAAATCACAGAGATGTCACACAAAATACTTAATAAGTAACATTTCCCACATGTCTCCTTTACATCAGCATAATTTTGGAACCAATTTTTTGTTTTGTTAGGGAGTTATAAGGGTTAAAAGTTGACCAGCAATTTCTCATTTTTACAACACCATTTTTTTTTAGGGACCACGTCTCATTTGAAGTCATTTTGAGGGGTCTATATGATAGAAAATGCCCAAGTGTGACACCATTCTAAAAACTGCACCCCTCAAGGTGCTCAAAACCACATTCAAGAAGTTTATTAACCCTTCAGGTGTTTAATAGGAATTTTTGGAATGTTTAAATAAAAATGAACATTTAACTTTTTTACACAAAAAATTTACTTCAGCTCCAATTTGTTTTATTTTACCAAGGGTAACAGGAGAAATTGGACCCAAAAAGTTGTTGTCCAATTTGTCCTGAGTACGCTGATACCCCATATGTGGCAGTAAACCACTGTTTGGGCGCATGGGAGAGCTCGGAAGGGAAGGAGCGCAGTTTGACTTTTCAATGCAAAATTGACAGAAATTGAGATGGGACGCCATGTTGCGTTTGGAGAGCCACTGATGTGCCTAAACATTGAAACCCCCCACAAGTGACACCATTTTGGAAAGTAGACCCCCTAAGGAACTTATCTAGAGGTGTGGTGAGCACTTTGACCCACCAAGTGCTTCACAGAAGTTTATAATGCAGAACCGTAAAAATAAAAAATCATATTTTTTCACAAAAATTATATTTTTGCCCCCAATTTTTTATTTTTCCAAGGGTAAGAGAAGAAATTGGACCTCAAAAGTTGTTGTCCAATTTGTCCCGAGTATGCTGATACCCCATATGTGGCAGTAAACCACTGTTTGGGCGCATGGGAGAGCTCGGAAGGGAAGGAGCGCCGTTTGACTTTTCAATGCAAAATTGACAGGAATTGAGATGGGACGCCATGTTGCGTTTGGAGAGCCACTGATGTGCCTAAACATTGAAACCCCCCACAAGTGACACCATTTTGGAAAGTAGACCCCCTAAGGAACTTATCTGGATGTGTGGTGAGCACTTTGACCCACCAAGGGCTTCACAGAAGTTTATAATGCAGAGCCATAAAAATAAAACAAAATTTTTTTCCCACAAAAATTATTTTTTAGCCCCCAGTTTTGTATTTTCCCTAGGGTAACAGGAGAAATTGGACCCCAAAAGTTGTTGTCCAATTTGTCCTGAGTACGCTGATACCCCATATGTGGGGGGGAACCACCGTTTGGGCGCATGGGAGGGTTCGGAAGGGAAGGAGCGCCATTTGGAATGCAGACTTAGATGGAATGGTCTGCAGGCGTCACATTGCGTTTGCAGAGCCCCTAATGTACCTAAACAGTAGAAACCCCCTACAAGTGACACCATTTTGGAAAGTAGACCCCCTATGGAACTCATCTTGATGTGTTGTGAGAACTTTGAACCCCCAAGTGTTTCACTACAGTTTATAACGCAGAGCCGTGAAAATAAAAAATCTTTTTGTTTTCCCACAAAAATTATTTTTTAGCCCCCAGTTTTGTATTTTCCCAAGGGTAACAGGAGAAATTGGTCCACAAAAGTTGTTGTCCAATTTGTCCTGAGTACGCTGATACCCCATATGTTGGGGTAAACCCCTGTTTGGGCACACAGGAGAGCTCGGAAGGGAAGGAGCACTGTTTTACTTTTTCAACGCAGAATTGGCTGGAATTGAGATCGGACGCCATGTCGTGTTTGGAGAGCCCCTGATGTGCCGAAACAGTGGAAACCCCCCAATTATAACTGAAACCCTAATCTAAACACACCCCTAACCCTAATTCCAACGGTAACCCTAACCACACCTCTAACCCTGACACACCCCTAACCCTAATCCCAACCCTATTCCCAACTGTAAATGTAATCTAAACCCTAACCCTAACTTTAGCCCCAACCCTAACTGTAGCCCCAACCCTAACCCTAGCCCTAACCCTAGCCCTAACCCTAGCCCTAACCCTAGCCCTAACCCTAGCCCTAGCCCTAACCCTAGCCCTAACCCTAGCCCTAGCCCTAACCCTAACCCTAGCCCTAACCCTAGCCCTAACCCTAACCCTAGCCCTAACCCTAGCCCTAACCCTAGCCCTAACCCTAGCCCTAATGGGAAAATGGAAATAAATACATTTTTTTTAATTTTTCCCTAACTAAGGGGGTGATGAAGGGGGGTTTGATTTACTTTTATAGCGAGTTTTTTAGCGGATTTTTATGATTGGCAGCCGTCACACACTGAAAGACCCTTTTTATTGCAAAAAATATTTTTTGCAATACCACATTTTGAGAGCTATAATTTTTCCATATTTTGGTCCACAGAGTCATGTGAGGTCTTGTTTTTTGCGGGACGAGTTGACGTTTTTATTGAAAACATTTTTGGGCGCGTGACATTTTTTGATCGCTTTTTATTCCGATTTTTGTGAGGAAGAATGACCAAAAGCCAGCTATTCATGAATTTCTATTGGGGGAGGCGTTTATACCGTTCCGCGTTTGGTAAAATTGATAAATCAATTTTATTCTTCGGGTCAGTACGATTACAGCGATACCTCATTTATATCATTTTTTTATGGTTTGGCGCTTTTGTACGATAAAAACTATTTTACAGAAAAAATAATTATTTTTGCATCGCTTTATTCTCAGGACTATAACTTTTTTATTTTTTTGCTGATGATGCTGTATGGCGGCTCTTTTTTTGCGGGACAATATGACGCTTTCAGCGGTACCATGGTTATTTATATCTGTCCTTTTGATCGCGTGTTATTCCACTTTTTGTTCGGCGGTATGATAATAAAGCGTTGTTTTTTGCCTCGTTTTTTTTTTTTTTTTCTTACGGTGTTTACTGAAGGGGTTAACTAGTGGGACAGTTTTATAGGTCGGGTCGTTACGGACGCGGCGATACTAAATATGTGTACTTTTATTGGTTTTTTTTTTTATTTAGATGAAGAAATGTATTTATGGGAATAATATTTTTTTTTTTTTCATTATTTTGGAATATTTTTTTTTATTTTTTTTACACATTTAGAAAAATTTTTTTTTACTTTTTTACTTTGTCCCAGGGGGAGACATCACAGATCAGTGATCTGACAGTTTGCACAGCACTCTGTCAGATCACTGATCTGACATGCAGCGCTGCAGGCTTCACAGTGCCTGCTCTGAGCAGGCTCTGTGAAGCCACCTCCCTCCCTGCAGGACCCGGATCCGCGGCCATCTTGGATCCGGGGCTGGAGGAAGCAGGGAGGAAGGTGAGACCCTCGCAGCAACGCGATCACATCGCGTTGCTCCGGGGGTCTCAGGGAAGCCCGCAGGGAGCCCCCTCCCTGCGCGGTGCTTCCCTGCACCGCCGGCACATCGCGATCATCTTTGATCGCGGTGTGCCAGGGGTTAATGTGCCGGGGGCGGTCCGTGACCGCTCCTGGCACATAGTGCCGGATGTCAGCTGCGATAAGCAGCTGACACCCGGCCGCGATCGGCCGCGCTCCCCCCGTGAGCGCGGCCGATCGGCTATGACGTACTATCCCGTCCAGGGTCAGATAAGCCCAGGGCACCTCGACGGGATAGTACGTCTAAGGTCACAGAGGGGTTAATGACCTTGCCGTTTTTTGCAATTCTGACCAGTGTCCCTTTATGAGGTAATAACTCAGGAACGCTTCAACGGATCCTAGCGGTTCTGAGATTGTTTTTTTCGTGACATATTGTGCTTCATGATAGTGGTAAATTTAGGTCAATAAATTCTGCGTTTATTTGTGATAAAAACGGAAATTTGGCGAAAATTTTGAAAATTTCGCAATTTTTACATTTTGAATTTTTATTCTGTTAAACCAGAGAGTTATGTAACACAAAATAGTTAATAAATAACATTTCCCACATGTATACTTTACATCAGCACAATTTTGGAAACAACATTTTTTTTTGCTAGGAAGTTATAAGGGTTAAAATTTGACCAGGAGATGGAACAGGATCCTTGATGCAAACAACTGGCTAAGACGATGGTGCAGACAACAAGGATTCGGATTCCTGGACCACGGTGTGAATTACTTGTACGATGGACTCCTCGCCAGAGACGGACTACACCTCAACAAACCTAGGAAACACACATTCGCCAGAAGACTCGCTACACTCATCAGGAGGGCGTTAAACTAGAAGAAGAGGGGACGGGAAGAAAAACATTAGACTTGAACAAAGAAGATCCAGGAAAACATACTCAGAAGGGAGGTAAGAACATTTCTAAAACAATCCACAGCGAGGAGATTGGAACAAAACAAAATCCTCTAAACTGCATGCTCGCAAACGCCAGAAGCCTGACAAACAAGATGGAAGAACTAGAAGCAGAAATATCTACAGGTAACTTTGACATAGTGGGAATAACCGAGACATGGTTAGATGAAAGCTATGACTGGGCAGTTAACTTACAGGGTTACAGTCTGTTTAGAAATTATCGTAAAAATCGGAGAGGAGGAGGGGTTTGTCTCTATGTAAAGTCTTGTCTAAAGTCCACTTTAAGGGAGGATATTAGCGAAGGAAATGAGGATGTCGAGTCCATATGGGTCGAAATTCATGGAGGGAAAAATGGTAACAAAATTCTCATTGGGGTCTGTACAAACCCCCAAATATAACAGAAACCATGGAAAGTCTACTTCTAAAGCAGATAGATGAAGCTGCAACCCATAATGAGGTCCTGGTTATGGGGGACTTTAACTACCCGGATATTAACTGGGACACAGAAACCTGTGAAACCCATAAAGGCAACAGGTTTCTGCTAATAACCAAGAAAAATTATCTTTCACAATTGGTGCAGAATCCAACCAGAGGAGCAGCACTTTTAGACCTAATACTATCTAATAGACCTGACAGAATAACAAATCTGCAGGTGGTCGGGCATCTAGGAAATAGCGACCACAATATTGTGCAGTTTCACCTGTCTTTCACTAGGGGGACTTGTCAGGGAGTCACAAAAACACTGAACTTTAGGAAGGCAAAGTTTGACCAGCTTAGAGATGCCCTTAATCTGGTAGACTGGGACAATATCCTCAGAAATAAGAATACAGATAATAATTGGGAAATGTTTAAGAACATCCTAAATAGGCAGTGTAAGCGGTTTATACCTTGTGGGAATAAAAGGACTAGAAATAGGAAAAACCCAATGTGGCTAAACAAAGAAGTAAGACAGGCAATTAACAGTAAAAAGAAAGCATTTGCACTACTAAAGCAGGATGGCACCATTGAAGCTCTAAAAAACTATAGGGAGGAAAATACTTTATGTAATAAACTAATTAATGCTGCCAAAAAGGAAACAGAGAAGCACATTGCTAAGGAGAGTAAAACTAATCCCAAACTGTTGTTCAACTATATCAATAGTAAAAGAATAAAAACTGAAAATGTAGGCCCCTTAAAAAATAGTGAGGAAAGAATGGTTGTAGATGACGAGGAAAAAGCTAACATATTAAACACCTTCTTCTCCACGGTATTCACGGTGGAAAATGAAATTCTAGGTGAAATCCCAAGAAACAATGAAAACCCTATATTAAGGGTCACCAATCTAACCCAAGAAGAGGTGCGAAACCGGCTAAATAAGATTAAAATAGATAAATCTCCGGGTCCGGATGGCATACACCCACGAGTACTAAGAGAACTAAGTAATGTAATAGATAAACCATTATTTCTTATTTTTAGGGACTCTATAGCAGGGGTCCCCAACTCCAGTCCTCAAGGCCCACCAACAGGTCATGTTTTCAGGATTTCCTTTGCATTGCACAGATGATGCAATTATTACCTGGGCAAGACTAAGGAAATCCTGAAAACATGACATGTTGGTGGGCCTTGAGGACTGGAGTTGGGGACCCCTGCTCTATAGCGACAGGGTCTGTTCCGCAGGATTGGCGCATAGCAAATGTGGTGCCAATATTCAAAAAGGGCTCTAAAAGTGAACCTGGAAATTATAGGCCAGTAAGTCTAACCTCTATTGTTGGTAAAATATTTGAAGGGTTTCTGAGGGATGTTATTCTGGATTATCTCAATGAGAATAACTGTTTAACTCCATATCAGCATGGGTTTATGAGAAATCGCTCCTGTCAAACCAATCTAATCAGTTTTTATGAAGAGGTAAGCTATAGGCTAGACCACGGTGAGTCATTGGACGTGGTATATCTAGATTTTTCCAAAGCGTTTGATACCGTGCCGCACAAGAGGTTGGTACACAAAATGAGAATGCTTGGTCTGGGGGAAAATGTGTGTAAATGGGTTAGTAACTGGCTTAGTGATAGAAAGCAGAGGGTGGTTATAAATGGTATAGTCTCTAACTGGGTCGCTGTGACCAGTGGGGTACCGCAGGGGTCAGTATTGGGACCTGTTCTTTTCAACATATTCATTAATGATCTGGTAGAAGGTTTACACAGTAAAATATCGATATTTGCAGATGATACAAAACTATGTAAAGCAGTTAATACAAGAGAAGATAGTATTCTGCTACAGATGGATCTGGATAAGTTGGAAACTTGGGCTGAAAGGTGGCAGATGGGGTTTAACAATGATAAATGTAAGGTTATACACATGGGAAGAAGGAATCAATATCACCATTATTACACACTGAATGGGAAACCACTGGGTAAATCTGACAGGGAGAAGGACTTGGGGATCCTAGTTAATGATAAACTTACCTGGAGCAGCCAGTGCCAGGCAGCAGCTGCCAAGGCAAACAGGATCATGGGGTGCATTAAAAGAGGTCTGGATACACATGATGAGAGCATTATACTGCCTCTGTACAAATCCCTAGTTAGACCGCACATGGAGTACTGTGTCCAGTTTTGGGCACCGGTGCTCAGGAAGGATATAATGGAACTAGAGAGAGTACAAAGGAGGGCAACAAAATTAATAAAGGGGATGGGAGAACTACAATACCCAGATAGATTAGCGAAATTAGGATTATTTAGTCTAGAAAAAAGACGACTGAGGGGCGATCTAATAACCATGTATAAGTATATAAGGGGACAATACAAATATCTCGCTGAGGATCTGTTTATACCAAGGAAGGTGACGGGCACAAGGGGGCATTCTTTGCGTCTGGAGGAGAGAAGGTTTTTCCACCAACATAGAAGAGGATTCTTTACTGTTAGGGCAGTGAGAATCTGGAATTGCTTGCCTGAGGAGGTGGTGATGGCGAACTCAGTCGAGGGGTTCAAGAGAGGCCTGGATGTCTTCCTGGAGCAGAACAATATTGTATCATACAATTAGGTTCTGTAGAAGGACGTAGATCTGGGGATTTATTATGATGGAATATAGGCTGAACTGGATGGACAAATGTCTTTTTTCGGCCTTACTAACTATGTTACTATGTTACCAGCGATTTCTCATTTTTACAACGAAATTTACAAAACCATTTTTTTTAGGGACCACCTCACATTTGAAGTCAGTTTGAGGGGTCTATATGGCTGAAAATACCCAAAAGTGACACCATTCTAAAAAATGCACCCCTCAAGGTACTCAAAACCACATTCAAGAAGTTTATTAACCCTTCAGGTACTTCACAGCAGCAGAAGCAACATGGAAGGAAAAAATGAACATTTAACTTTAGTCACAAAAATTATCTTTTACCAACAATTTTTTTATTTTCCCAATGGTAAAAGGAGAAACTGAACCACGAAAGTTGTTGTGCAATTTGTCCTGAGTACGCTGATACCTTATATGTGGGCGTAAACCACTGTTTGGGCACATGGTAAGGCTCGGAAGGGAAGGAGCGCCATTTGACTTTTTGAATGAAAAATTATCTCCATCGTTAGCGGACACCATGTCGCGTTTGGAGAGCCCCTGTGTGCCTAAACATTGGAGCTCCCCCACAAGTGACCCCATTTTGGAAACTAGACCCCCCCAAGGAACTTATCTAGATGCCTAGTGAGCACTTTAAACCCTCAGGTGCTTCACAAATTGATCTGTAAAAATGAAAATGTATTTTTTTTCACAAAAAAATTATTTTCGCCTCAATTTTTTCATTTTCACATAGGCAATAGGATAAAATGGATCATAAAATTTGTTGAGCAATTTCTCCTGAGTACGCCGATACCTCATATGTGGAGGTAAACCACTGTTTGGGGACACGGCAGGGCTCGGAAAGGAAGGCGCGCCATTTGACTTTTTGAATGGAAAATTAGCTCCAATTGTTAGCGGACACCATGTCGCGTTTGGAGAGCCCCTGTGTGCCTAAACATTGGAGCTCCCCCACAAGTGACCCCATTTTGGAAACTATACCCCCCAAGGAACTTATCTAGATGCATATTGAGCACTTTAAACCCCCAGGTGCTTCACAGAAGTTTATAACGCAGAGCCATGAAAATAAAAAATAATTTTTCTTTCCTCAAAAATGATTTTTTAGCCTGGAATTTCCTATTTTGCCAAGGGTAAAAGGAGAAATTGGACCCCAAATGTTGTTGTCCAGTTTGTCCTGAGTACGCTTATACCTCATATGTGGGGGTAAACCACTGTTTGGGTGCACGGCAGGGCTCGGAAGGGAAGGCACGCCATTTGGCTTTTTAAATGGAAAATTAGCTCCAATCATTAGCGGACACCATGTCACGTTTGGAGAGCCCCTGTGTGCCTAAACATTGGAGATCCCCCACAAATGACCCCATTTTGGAAACTAGACCCCCAAATGAACTAATCTACATGTGTGGTGAGGACTTTGAACCCCCAAGTGCTTCACAGAAGTTTATAACGCAGAGCCATGAAAATAAAAAAAATAATTTATTTTCTCAAAAATGATCTTTTAGCCTGCAATTTTTTATTTTCCCAAGGGTAACAGGAGAAATTTGACGCCAATATTTGTTGTCCAGTTTCTCCTGAGTACGGTGATACCCCATATGTGGGGGTAAACTACTGTTTGGGCACATGCCGGGGCTCGGAATTGAAGCAGTGACGTTTTGAAATGCAGACTTTGATGGAATGCTCTGCGGGCGTCACGGTTGCGTTTGCAGAGCCCCTGATGTGGCTAAACAGTAGAAACCCCCCACAAGTGACCCCATTTTGGAAACTAGACCCCGAAAGGAACTTATCTAGATGTGTGGTGAGCACTTTGAACCCCCAAGTGCTTCACAGAAGTTTATAATGCAGAGCCATGAAAATAATAAATACGTTTTCTTTCCTCAAAAATAATTATTTAGCCCAGAATTTTTTAATTTTCCCAAGGGTAACAGGAGAAATTTGACCCCAATATTTGTTGTCCAGTTTCTCCTGAGTACGGTGATACCCCATATGTGGGGGTAAACTACTGTTTGGGCACATGCCGGGGCTCAGAAGGAAGTAGTGACTTTTGAAATGCAGACTTTGATGGAATGGTCTGCGGGCGTCACGTTGTGTTTGCAGAGCCCATGGTGTGCCTAATCAGTAGAAACCCCCCACAAGTGACCCCATTTTAGAAACTAGACCCCCCAAGGAACTTATCTAGATGTGTGGTGAGCACTTTGAACCCCCAAGTGCTTCACAGACGTTTACAACGCAGAGCCGTGAAAATAAAAAATCATTTTTCTTTCCTCAAAAATGATGTTTTAGCAAGCAATTTTTTATTTTCACAAGGGTAACAGGAGAAATTGGACCCCAGTAATTGTTGCGCAGTTTGTCCTGAGTACACTGATACCCCATATGTGGGGGTAAACCACTGTTTGGGCGCACGTCGGGGCTCGGAAGTGAGGGAGCACCATTTGACTTTTTGAACACAAGATTGGCTGGAATCAATGGTGGCGCCATGTTGCGTTTGGAGACCCCTGATGTGCCTTAACAGTGGAAACCCCTCAATTCTACCTACAACACTAACCCCAACACACCCCTAACCCTAATCCCAACTGTAGCCATAACCCTAATCACAACCCTAATTCCAACCCTAACCCTAAGGCTATGTGCCCACGTTGCGGATTCGTGTGAGATTTTTCAGCATTATTTTTGAAAAATCTGCGGGTAAAAGGCACTGCGTTTTACCTGCGGATTTACCACGGATTTCCAGTGTTTTTGTGCGGATTTCACCTGTGGATTCCTATTGAGGAACAGGTGTAAAACGCTGTGGAATCTGCACAAAGAATTGACATGCTGCGGAAAATACAACGCAGCGTTTCCGCGCGGTATTTTCCACACCATGGGCACAGCGGATTTGGTTTTCCATAGGTTTACATGGAACTGTAAACCTGATGGAACTCTGCTGCGAATCCGCAGCGGCCAAATCCGTACCGTGTGCACATAGCCTAATTCTAAAGGTATGTGCACACGCTGCGGAAAACGCTGCGGATCCGCAGCAGTTTCCCATGAGTTTACAGTTCAATGTAAACCTATGGGAAACAAAAATCGCTGTACACATGCTGCAGAAAAACTGCACGGAAACGCAGCGGTTTACATTCTGCAGCATGTCACTTCTTTCAGCAGATTCCGCAGCGGTTTTACAACTGCTCCAATAGAAAATCGCAGTTGTAAAACCGCAGTGAAAGGCGCAGAAAAACTGGTAAATCCGCAGCGGATTAGCACTGCGGATTTATCAAATCCGCAGCGGAAAAATCCGCAGAGGAACAGAATACGTGTGCACATACCGAAACCATAACCCTAACCCTATTCTAACCTTAGTGTAAAAAGAAAAAAAAAAAAAAAAAATCTTTATTTTTTTATTGTCCTTACATATGGGGGTGACAAAGGAGGGGGGGGGGGTCATTTATTATTTTTTTTATTTTGATCACTGTGATAGATTATATCTCAGTGATTAAAATGCACTTTGGAACGAATCTGCCGGTCGGCAGATTCGGCGGGCGCATTTTGGAAGATGGCGGCGCCCAGAGAGAAGACGGACGGACCCCGGCAGGATCGGTAAGTATGATGGGGTGGGGGGGGAGCACGGGAGGGGGGGTCGGAACATGGGGGGGGGTGGATTGGAGCGCGGGGGGGTGGACCAGAGCAAGGGGGGGTGGAACGGAGCACGGGGGGGGGGTGGATCGGAGCACGGGGGTGGTGGATCGGAGCAGGGGGTTGGATCGGAGCACGGGGGGTGATTGGAGCACGGGGGGGGAGCGGACAAGAGCACGGGGGGAGCGAAGCACATGACGGAGGGGAGCCGGAGCAGTGTACCCGACAGATCGGTGGCTTGGGGGGGCGATCGGTGTTGTGGGGGCACATTAGTGTTTCCAGCCATGGCCGATGATACTGCAGCATCGGCCATGGCTGGATTGTAATATTTCACCAGTTTTAATAGGTGAAATATTACAAATCGCTCTGATTGGCAGTTTCACTTTCAACAGCCAATCAGAGCGATCGTAGCCACTGGGGGGTGAAGCCACCCCTCCCCCCTGGGCTAAACTACCACTCCCCCTGTCCCTGCAGATCGGGTGAAATGGGAGTTAACCCTTTCACCCGATCTGCAGGGACGCGATCTTTCCATGACGCCACATAGGCGTCATGGGTCGGATTGGCACTGACTTTCATGACGCCTACGTGGCGTCATGGGTCGGGAAGGGGTTAATATGTTAGCTTTTTCCTCGTCATCTACAACCATTCTTTCCTCACTATTTTTTAAGGGGCCTACATTTTCAGTTTTTATTCTTTTACTATTGATATAATTGAAGAACAGTTTGGGATTAGTTTTACTCTCCTTAGCAATGTGCTTCTCTGTTTCCTTTTTGGCAGCTTTAATTAGTTTTTTACATAAAGTATTTTCCTCCCTATAGTTTTTTAGAGCTTCAATGGTGCCATCCTGCTTTAGTAGTGCAAATGCTTTCTGTTTACTGTTAATTGCCTGTCTTCTTTGTTTAGCCACATTGGGTTTTTCCTATTTCTAGTCCTTTTATTCCCACAAGGTATAAACCGCTTACAGTGCCTATTTAGGATGTTCTTAAACATTTTCCATTTATTATCTGTATTCTTAATTCTGAGGATATTGTCCCAGTCTACCAGATTAAGGGCATCTCTAAGCTGGTCAAACTTTGCCTTCCTAAAGTTCAGTGTGTTTGTGACTCCCTGACAAGTCCCCCTAGTGAAAGACAGGTGAAACTCTACAATATTGTGGTCGCTATTTCCTAGATGCCCGACCACCTGCAGATTTGTTATTCTGTCAGGTCTATTAGATAGTATTAGGTCTAAAAGTGCTGCTCCTCTGGTTGGATTCTGCACCAATTGTGAAAGATAATTTTTCTTGGTTATTAGCAGAAACCTGTTGCCTTTATGGGTTTCACAGGTTTCTGTGTCCCAGTTAATATCCGGGTAGTTAAAGTCCCCCATAACTAGGACCTCATTATGGGTTGCAGCTTCATCTATCTGCTTTAGAAGTAGACTTTCCATGGTTTTTGTTATATTTGGGGGTTTGTAACAGACCCCAATGAGAATTTTGTTACCATTTTTCCCTCCATGAATTTCGACCCATATGGACTCGACATCCTCATTCCCTTCGCTAATATCCTCCCTTAAAGTGGACTTTAGACAAGACTTTACATAGAGACAAACCCCTCCTCCTCTCCGATTTTTACGATCCTTATATATATATATATATTGAGTACCTTGCCAGTAATGAAAGGGGCAGCCGCTTTCCTGGCCGATGTGTCAGCAGATTCTATCAGGCTGACGGCCAGATCAGCAGTTTTCTCCAATGCGGCCTGAAGAGCTCTCTGGCTCAAGTGTTGGCCGGGAGACCTTCAAACAAAGTCAAAACTTTGTAATATTTCCTGTGAGGGAGAATTTCTATTTGGCTCCACTCTGGATGATATTTTGGAAAAAGCAGGGGACAAAAAGAAGTCCTTCCCCATCCTGACATATCCATCTTACAAACGTCCCTTTCGGAGTAAGAGATTCAACCGTAGAAAAACCCCTAGAACACAGGACAGGTGGGAAGACAAAAAGAACAAGAATAAGGGGTTTATATTCAACAAAAGCCCCACCGATACCAAAAAACCCTCACAATGAACTTTCGTCGCAGGTGGGAGGAAGATTGTCCCTCTTTTTCTCAGCCTGGGAAAAGATAACCAGCAGCACCTGGATTCTAGAACTGATAAGATCGGGACTAAAGTTCAGATTCCTCACTTTTCCTCAACCGTCTTTTCTGGTAACATCTCAGAGAGCTTCTCCGCAGGAGCGAATAGCTCTGAAAAAGGAAGTCGCAACATTGCTAAGCAAAGGGGTTCTTCTGGAAGTCCCTCCTCGAGAAAGAGGGAAAGGGTTCTACTCTCCGGTTTTTCTCAGGAAAAAAACAGACGGGTCCTTAAGGACAATTATCAATTTAAAGAAGTTAAACAAACACCTGATAGTGGTACCATTCAAAATGGAAACAATAAAAACAGCAGTCGAAATGTTGTTTCCGCGTTGTTTCATGGTAGTATTAGACCTAAAGGACGCATACTACCACGTCCCCATTCACAGAGACTTCCAAAAATTTCTCAGGGTGGCGATCGAGATCGAGGGGGTTGTAAGGCATTTTCAATTTGCAGCTCTCCCTTTCGGTCTCGCGATAGCCCCGTGTTCACCAAACTGATAGCAGAAGTCATGGCAGATGTAAGAAAACAAAACACCCTAATCGTTCCATACTTAGACGATTTCCTGGTGATCGGCCACTCTCCCCAGCATTGCAAAAATCAGCTGGAAATAGTCATGGACTCTTTAAAAAACTTGGGTTGGCTCCTAAATCTAGAAAAGTCCAGATTAACACCGAGTCAGATTCAGGAGTATCTGGGCATTACGCTAGATTCCATCTCCCAAGAGTGTCACCAACCCCAAGGGAAAATCCCAAAAATGGTGGGGCTAGTGTCCCGGGCAAGGGAACTCCCCTCTATATCGCTCCGAGAAGCAATGTCTCTTCTGGGGTTTATGACCGCCTGCATTTCCGCGGTCCAATGGGCCCAGTCACATACGAGGGAACTCCAGTGGCAGATATTGGTAGAGAAAATTTCTCTGGAAGGAAATTTAGAGAGTCAGTTCACCTTCTCGTCAAACACAACCCTCTCACTAAATTGGTGGACAAAGGAGAGCACTCTGAGCCGCGGCCTTCCATGGGTAGTCCCAATATCAAAAGTGGTGACCACAGACGCAAGTCCCATAGGTTGGGGGGCTCACCTAGACGATCTAGTGGCTCAGGGGACATGGTCAGACGACTTAAAAGCAGTATCCTCCAATATGAAGTAATTACTAGCAGTGAAATTCGCACTTATAGAATTCCTGATCCCCCTCCGCTCACATCATGTAAGAATATTTTCAGACAACAGGGTGGTAGTGGCCTACCTGAACCATCAGAGAAGGCACCCACTCTCAACCACTGATGGAAGTGACACACTCAATCTTACAGATGGCCGAGAACAATTTAGCATCCTTGTCGGCCCTTCACATAAAAGGGGTGGACAATCTCAAGGCAGATTACCTAAGTCGGTTCCACCTGAGACAAGGGGAATGGGAGCTGAACCAAACCATATTCAATCAGATCACAGAGAAATGGGGAACTCCTGTTATAGATCTCTTTGCGAACAATCTAAACCGAAAGGTGACCACCTTTTGTTCCATAAACCCAGTAGGGAAC